>NC_063240.1:4443856-4787691 GCF_020740725.1 Corvus hawaiiensis
TCAGATAGAAGTGCTGTCTCCCCTTGTTGCTGTCTGTGAACGGTTTAAAGAGCAATATAAAAGCTTTGCAGCTTCCCTGGATGCTACGAGACATGAATTACCCATAAAGAACATTCACATAGAAGGAGATAAGCAAACCTACCTTGGTATGAAAATTTGATTTATCAGATTTGCTTTCAGATATAGTGGGGTTTATGCTAAAAAAGTTTCTTACACTTATTGCTACATCTCTCTTTGGCCGCTGGAGGAGCTTTGTGTGCTCTAAGTTTGTGTGGACATTGGGCTACAGCAATAGTCACATGTTGTGTTATGTGTAATTCTTATCTCTGTTTAACCACTTGGTTTTTTATCTTGGAGCAGAGAAGAAATTAACTTTCTGAGTTAGCTCAGTCTTCATATACACCTTCTTTATCAGGTTTCTGTATATTTTAACTGTATTCATGGCATTCCTTTTCTTCTCTTGTTCCTGCTGTGTAAACAAGTTGCAGGAATGCTGTGATCTCTTCTTGCTTCTGTGTTTGAGGGACAGAGTCTCCTGGGTAGACTTCTTGCTCGTGTTTCTTGCAGAACTGGAGCTTAAATATTGTTGTGTGCTGTCTTGAATCAGAGAATGTTTAATAAATCAGTACATGCATTTTGTATTGAAGTCTGAACAAAAAGCTACCCTTTTAAACTGCTGGTGCACAAAAAACAAGATTCTTAAACCATTTACAATAGTCTTGCACTTTAAGACAAATGTAAAAAGTTTATTGAAGAACTTAGAATTCTTGTAAGAAGACTAGAAAGGAATAGCTCCATTTTTTTGTTTGTGATTGTTGAAGGAAATGACTGAATAAATTTCATAGGGGGGTACATGCCAACAGCAATACGTGAAACTGGCCGGGGAATTTTAGGTGTCTAAAACGTGTTTTTTTCTCTTACATTTGTTTTAAAAATCTTTGAATACTCTAAATAAGAGCTTGATTAGCAATTTTAGTAGCCTGTTGCTGGTGCTAGTCACAGTAGTGAAAAATAATTTGGCTTTCACAGTTTCACAGTGTTTTTGTGAAAGCTGAACAGTAGTTTTTTGCCATTTAGTTCTCCTGTCTCTGGGTTACTCCAGCTGTTAATATCTTGTGTTAACTGGTGCCCACTGCATTTTTAATAATACCTTTAACATCTCATCTTCCAGATGAACTGGGAAAGCAATTAACGATCACACAGGAGCTTCTGACAGAAGTAATGCCAAACCACTCAGAAGATAGTGCAAAAGCACTTAGTGCGCTGCAAGAGCTTAAAGAAGTGTCTCAGCAAATGAATAAAGGGCTTCAAAGGTAATCACAACAATGGGGTGAAAAGACTTGTTGATTAAATGTTCAGAGGAAAATCTGTAGACCTTGCCAGAATATATCCAGAACACAGTCTGTAGGAGGATTAACTGAGGGTTTGGTAGCACCAAGTGTAATTCTCTTTGTAGCAGTCGTCTGTGTTTCTGTCCCTGCCCTGCCTACAGTCAAAGTAGCATGCTTGGGATTGGTTTTGTACTCCAAGTGAGCCACTTCAGTGTGCCATTCTCTGACACTTCAGCTGAGAATTTCAGTGAGCAAGAATAGACTTGGTAAGTGCAGACATGTAGGAGTGGAGAAACCCAGGAGGCAGAATAGTGAACTGGAAACTGTCTTAGGTAACAACCCTGCAAATGTATCATCCTTGAGAAGGTACAAGGAGCACAGAGAAGGGTTTTCTCCTCAACTATTGTGACAACAAATACAAAGCATCACTGGAGGATGAGGAAGAGATAAAGCATGACTAATGTCCTTTCCTTCCTTCATTGCCCCAGAAGAGATTAGAGTTAGTCTGAAGATCATTAGACCATTAAGCCACTCATCTCCCCTTCCTACAAACTGCCCCATCTCTCCTCCCAATTCTTGCTTTTGAGAAGAAAATTCGCATTTTACATTTTTTTTCTTCTGGTGGGGCCATAGTAGGAGAAAGATGCAAATGTCCAGGCATGAAGTCTTTGGGCTGAATCGGACTTACTGTCCTTCAGAGCCACTGATTTAGCTTCATGTGTTCCAGGAGCTTCACAGATGTGCAGAATCTGTCGTTTGAAGCCTGTAAAGAAGTTTCTCTGCATAACCAATACGTGTGTGAAGAGAATCATGGAGTAGATGTTGTGAAACGCTGGTATTTCGACTAAGTTTCTGTATTGTTTTACTACTGCATAGCTACTAACTCAATGCCAGCAGACTTTTTATCCTTTTACTTCTTGTGTGGACACACAACTTGCCCAGATTTTCAGTGAAGCCAGCAGCAGGGGTGCTCACTGATACAGAAATTGCAGGATTGTTCTGCAGGCTGTCCCACAGGGGAGACATCACCGCTCTCTTTTAACGTGGATTTCTCTGACAGATTTTCCATCACTTTCTGCCTTGACAGTACTGAAAGGTAAATGATAAAAAGTGCTATTCCTGGCAAATCTGACCTGTGTGTTAATGTTCAGGCTGGGCTTTGGTTGCTCACTGAACAACCTCTGCAGGAACTCTGAATTGTCCCATATTTCTGGATGTGCTGTGTGGGTACAAAGTACTTGCTTGGAAGGTGCCTGGTCACTTTTAATAAGTGAGAAGATTTGTAAACTGGTTGCCTAATTGCCTTGTAAATAAATTATTGGAATCATAAATGCTTTTGTATAAACCTGACTCCTCTTTAAGGACTTTATTCTTTTTAATAATAAAGACTGTTTTCCACTGCTCTATCAGTAGCCTTCAAGTTCTAATATGTTCACTGATATCCTACAGCAGCTTTTGTTTCCATCTGGGCTTACTTAGGGCTAATACTACACAGGCCAGTGATGGACTACACACAAAGTGGTCCAGGTGGTCAGCTATGAGCACCCCCAAGTGCTGAGGCCAAAGGATTGGACATGTGGAAAGAAACCACAAACCTTATTACTGAGTGTGCTGTGCTATGAACATACAAGCCACATCTGGCATGGTTCTTCATAATTTCCTTTTTGTACATGGAATGCATTTTTCTCTGGAAGATGTGCTGTAACCTG
Organism: Corvus hawaiiensis; assembly: GCF_020740725.1. Classification (NCBI taxonomy): domain Eukaryota; kingdom Metazoa; phylum Chordata; class Aves; order Passeriformes; family Corvidae; genus Corvus; species Corvus hawaiiensis. Next base: position 4,446,897 of record NC_063240.1, read on the forward strand.
TATTTAAACTGTGGAACCTCATTCTCTGGTGGTTTTTCATGTTTCTAGCTTAAGCTGTGTCTATAAGGCTTTTTGGCCTGCTCCTAGGATACCTGGAGTAATCGTTGCACTCCTTCAGGTGCTGCTCACGCTTTCTTCCTGGCACTACCAGGGGTCTAACTAGATTCTTGTCTCCTTTTGTTAAAAATTAAGAGTAAATTAAGTAACTGCATCAGTAGATGTGCCACACCCATAAACAAGCTGTGCAGACCCTCCTTGCATACAATGTCAGTGTCATTTTTTTTTGGCAGCAGCTTCTCTGTCAACCAGTGTTATTTTAGGATATCCATCTGTTATTTCTTTTTCTTCACAGATGATCTGCACCTGGTAGTTCACCTGTGTGGCTGCAATTCAGCACATCAATAGGTGCCGGATCGAGCTCTGGGGCCAGGAGCATGAGCTGCATCCATGAATTTGGCCACTGGATGGGGAACTTTGCCCAGCAAAGTCAGCCTGGCTGTGAATGTGTGGGCTGGTTAGTTTCGGTGGATGGAGATGGGGGTAGAAAGGCTCCAATATGATGAAACTGGTGTTGTTGGGTTTGGATTATTGCTGGGCTCTGTGTCTTCACACCTTTAACCTCTTTATGATCAGTGTGTCAATTCTGAGACTGAAAGTTGTTGGGAAGGGTCATCTTAAATATGAGAGGGGAGGGATGAAATTGAAATCAATATTATAATTGATAATAATATCTCTCTCTGCACAGGCATATCAGAATGCCTTTCCTAGGATTTCTTAATGGTGCACATCACTGATGGTCTGAAAAAGTATTTTTCTTTCAAGAAATACTTTTAAATTAAACCCTTTCTTTTCAGTCAAGTGACTTTTTACCTTTGAGATACTATTGGATGTGTATACCTACACCCAAACGTTACTTAAGCAACAGCCAGCAATGCAGATTTTCCCTCTTAAAAGCAGTGGAATGCTGCTGGTTCTCCCCCTGGGGAGGTGCTTGCTGTGAGCACAATTAAAGGCTGTAAATCTTTCGGGGGCAGTACAGCCCTGCTGCTGCAGGCGGCACTCGCTGCACTCGTTATCCTCCCACAAGGCAAAGGGGAGTCCTGGGGCTGAAGCCAAACTGCTGCTACAGAACAATTCTGTGCCCGGGGATGTGCACTCATTGTTTCAGAAGAATCAGAGGCATTAATTTCAGCATTCTGGCCATTCTTTTCTTTAAACTGAACACTTGTGTAATTCTCTGTATAAATGGTACAACAAGTGTTAGTTAAAGCAGCTTGGCCTCTCTAGGAAAGGGTTTTTAGTTTGAACTGAGGCACTTCCTTCTTGATTTTCATGAATGTTCTTTCTAAGTGGTCCGGTTTTGGCTCTTTGCAGAAGTGTTTTAGGCTCCTCCACCTTGAAATAGCCACAGAATTTGCTGCTGTCATTTAACACTGTACAAACAACAACAACAAAGAGCTGCAGAATCACTGGAGCAGGAACTAAACAGATGTGACACCACTTATTTTGTATTTTCCACTTATTTTCTAACAGTGTCACGTGCTCTAAATCGGTTGGAATCCTAAACAAATCAAGGGCTCTTTTTATTCAGGTTATGTGTCTTTTTCCCCCTGTAGAACTAATAATGCTCTCCCTGCTGTAACTTGTATCAATGTAGATTTAGTTGTGTTTTGTCTGCACGTGTGCAGAACTTATAACCTATTTATTCATTTTTTAGGCCAGAAGTTCTTGACCAATTGTTAACATTCGTGTGTGTTAAGGTGCTTTTTTGGGGGAAGGGATTTTTTTTTTTTCCTCTGAGAATTGAAAGCAATTCTGAAGTGAGCCAGGTGGGTGAGAGCCTGGGAGGAAGGGGGAGCCCAGAAATGAAGTATTTGTCCCCTGCAAAATTCTTGATTGTTTAAAAAGAGATTGGCAAAGCTTTTAAGCTGGGTTTGCCCTGCAGCTTGCCCTGCCTGGTGCTGGTGTGTCTGGGGAAGCTGCGACCACATTCTCCTCAGTGCCTCTGCTGCTGCCAGACCCTGACCACCAGCTCAGGAGGGCTGAGTCAAGGCATTTTTTGCTGTAATTCCTGTGCTCCCTGCGATGGGGGCTCTCCGGGGTCAAGGTAAGGCAGGATCCCTCCTGCCCGGGGTGCCCTGGGGTGGGGCTGCAGCCCTGGAAATCACCGAGGCTCGTTTGTCCCCTCACCACACCCCAAACCCCCCAATTCTTTGTTCGCAAGAGCTGCAAACGGAGCTGAGTCTGTGCTCATCAACAGCCAGCAAAGCAGCTCATGACCCCAGCAGATGTTTCTGCATTTTAGGCTAATGAGAACTTATTGGATTACTGCAGTCTTCCCTGCCTCGGAGTAAATACCACTTTGTTGGAGATCCGGAAATTCATACTGAATATGATAAACAAACTGCTGGCTGGGCTGGGATTGCCAGGACATGAAAAGAGTTCCAGAGCGGCAGAAGATCTAACAGCTCTGAAATGCACCACTGAGCCACACCAATTAAGAGCATTTCCAGTGATTATGTGAGCATTCCTGTTCAACTCACAGAAATTATTTTAGGTTGTTTCTTCCGCTGCATTTGTGTGTGGTCTGTAAAGCAAGCACAAGGTTTGCAGAATGGCCTCTGACCAAATGCCTCTGACCAGTTTCTTTTAAAATAATTCTGTGATAATGTATATGCAAGAACTGAGTTTCCTGCAAATTCAAGATCTTAAATTTTCTTTGTTATGGTTGCCCCTTCAGATGTAACTAATTTTTAAAATTATACAGACAATGTATGTTTGGAAATGGCCTGTAGGATATAAAAACTTAATTCCTTTGTTTAACATCTCTTGCATATGGGAGGTGGGTCTACTGTTCAGTCAGACTATGCACAAACTATATTTCACCAGTCATGTAGGAGCTGAGAAGAGAACTGGGAAGTTATTTCTGACTAAATGTCTGAATGGCAGCCCCTTCTGATAAGCACAGCGCTCTTCCTTCTAAATAATTCAAAATCCTTCATTTGAATGCTTTCCTAGTACTATTTCAGTCACTTTTGTCAGGAATTAAAATGTTCTCTTACTGTGAAAGATCAGACTCTCCTGTTCTGTAGATGAATAATAACCATTTTTGACAGAACTATTTAATAATTATGTTCTCAATATCATTATCCTGTTATATGCTACTTAGATTACAGTCTTATTTGAAAAGTGCTCTTTAATTATCCTTTCCTTATAATTTTTTCTAGAGATGTTTGTATTCCTGGGGGCAGGATCAGTCTGGTTTCTGCCACTCTGTCTGGACTGATGTAGTCTCTGTTAAACCATTTTCCTGGGTGAGTTGCAGGAGTGTAGCAAAGCCTGGGACACTTGTTTTGCAGTTACCAGTTTCTGCTTTTGCTATCTCTGTTTGGCTGTCACAGAAACACGAAGGGGGAACAAAACTCAGAGTTAAAGAATAGGTGTGGCTTTTTTACCATGAATATCATGCTGTAAAAATTAACTAAGGCCTTGTTCTTGTCTGGTGGTGTGTAATGATTGAGGTGAATGTTTTTCCATTGGGAAGGGGGGAGAAATTATTCTGGAAATTGATGACTTTTTTTCACGCACCTTCTACTGAAATCTAGGGTGTACGGGACTTAACACAAAACTAAATGATTAATAGCCTTGGGTTTAGTACAGTACCTTTTATGTGCACAATTTACACATATTCGAATCTTTAAATAAGTGAGAATTACCTCTTATACCTTTGGATCTGATCAATTGAGTGACAAGTTAGTGACACCACTCATGCTGAGGCAGTTAGCAAGAGCTAATTCTTGATGGCATGGTCCTACCACTTGTTTCCTGTGAGTTGTCCTCCTGATTTCAGTTTTGCAATTGAGGTGGGGGGAAAAAGCAAAAAGATTCCCAGCTGAGAGCAGGAGTACTTGAGAATTATTATTTTTTGTTTGACACATAGCTGTCTGATAATTTTCACATTGCACACAGCTTATTTATGAGGTAGTTGGGACATGGGGGAGGATTCCTTCTCCTGCAGAGTAATGATGAGGCCATACAAGCGATCAGGATGTCAATTAGATCTGGTCAGAACCAATACAGATGTATTCGCACCTTGTTCTCTAAACCCCTGTCCCTCCCTCACCTTTTTGCCACCAGCATGGCCAACACCAATCCCCCACATGCTCTCAAGTGCCTGAGATTCCTAAGACTTTATGAGGAGCAGAATTACGTTTTCTGTAAACAAAATAAAAATCCAAACTATGCACAGTGCAAGCGGGTGGGTGAATATGGCCCATAGATCTGACTGATGAATAGTTTTTATACATGAGCAGTTCTTACAGAACTTCCTTTTAACTCCTAACCATTACCAGATGTGGGTTGCAGGCGGCTGCTGGAATTCCAACACCTGTTGCATCACACTGAATGGGATTCATTTTGGCAAGAACAGAAAATTCCATTTCAGTAAGTAAATAGTTTGAAATTATATCTAAAGCCTCCTTTTTTTTTTTTTTTTTCAGACTGAGTTGATTCCAGCCTTATTTACAGGCTTGCACATACCTTTATAATTAGAAGATGGTTTGCAGTCTTCAGAGGCTCTAATTGCCTGAGATTTCTTGTAGTAAATATCAAATGGAAAATCTTCAATTTAGGAGAAATCTCTCCTTTAGAAGAGTGAGCAATTCAAAAGGGCTATACTCCACATAAGGGTGATTTCTGTCTGTGCTTTATGAAATGCAGAAACACACATTTGTGTGTTATTCTGAAGATGATGGAGCTCCGTTTTAGAGCTACACTTTGCTGCATTCATCAATTCATTGCTGAATCCTTTTGCTTCTTCGAAGCCCTCGCCCAGAATTTTTCAAAGCTTTTTCCTGTGGTTGACAGGATGGGTGTTTAGTGGCATTCTGTGATTTTTTTGGTACATTCCCCATAGATCTCAAGCACGAGTCTGTAATGAACCCTTTGTGGTTTGCTCTAGAAAGCTATGGAATAAGTGTGGAGGTAATTAATTAATATTTTTGAAAGCATTATGCCGTTTCAGCCCAAACATACCCAATCTCTGCCATGCCATGGGAACAGCAAAGGTGCTTCATTTTCATTTTGCCTTCTTTAATCAAAGGATCCCAGCATCCCCTGAAGTGTCACCCTGGGGAGAGGCTGGCATCAGTATGGCTGGGGCAGACAGGGGAACACTGAGGCACACACGGTTCTGTGTTTGTAGATGAGAATATAAAGAAGCTGGAAAATAATTTGGAGTTACCGGATTTTTCTTTGCCTGTTTCAGTTTGTCTCAAAAAAAACCCCAAACAAACAAAACCTAAACCATTCCACTTTAACGTACTTTCAAGTAAGTTCCTTCTCATAGTTCCTAGCTCATCATTTCCTTGGGAAGTGACTGCTGTCGTTCTAGAGTCTAATCTTGTCTAATTTGTCAAAAAGTGTTTGTTCTTTTTCTAGATTTGTTCTGCCTCTCCACAAAAATAAGACAATGCTGGTTTGGAGTAGATTTAAGTAGGAAAATGTAGCCACATCTTGCAGTGTTATCCGTTACTAAGGATAATCTGAATTTATAAAAAAGCTGCTGAGTTAGTGACTATGTTTAAGAGAAGACATATTAAAATGAGTGTAAGTTTACACACGATAAAAATCTAAGTACTATTTGTGTGTGTAAGCCAGGTGTATTGGGGGGGGGAAATGCTTCAAACTACCTACACTGGGGGTTTTCATGTATTGCTGGGGCAAGAATTCCACTCTGCAGCACGTCTGGGATCCTGGTGCGCCTGGGTTCTCTCCGGCGGGGATCAGAGGAATCGTTCCTCGATATCTCTATGCAGTGGGAGATGGCATTTGTTCTGTAACTTCGACTCTCGGCTCTTGCCTTGGGTTTGCTTTTCCCGGTTTGAGTGAGCTCTACTCTCAGGCTACAGCTCTTCCTCAGACTGGTGCAGTGAGAGCTCCCTCTCCTGTCCCAAGCCCCTGGAACCGCGGGACAGAGGGATGGAGATGGATAGATTAGGGCCTAGGGTATGAGGAGGATGGAGGAGCATCAGTGCTGGCACTGGGTTTTGGCTTGGAAAGCAGTTCCTGGGCAGCGCTCCGTGGAGTCCCTGAGCGCACAGAGGCTCAGTTACCAGGACTGGACGGTGCCAGGGGTGCCGTGCCCCGGTCCTGTTTCATGGGACCTTGGCTTTCCCAGCTCTCCCATCTGTGGGGCTCAGGAGGAAGGCGAGGAGCTCGGGCAGCTCTCCCGGGGCTCTTTGGGCTCGGCAGCAGCGGCGCCGATGCCTCAGCAGCCCGGGGCAAGGCGAGCAGAGCCGGGCGGGCGGTGCTGCCAGGGGCGGGCTGAGGTGAGGAGCGGCCGGGGCCCGGCGGGGCCGGGCTGAGCTCACCTGAGCCGGGCGGGGAGGCGGGCGGGGCGCGGCCCCCTCCCCTCCTCTCCCCTCCCCTCCCTCCCCGGTGCGCGCTGTCAGGAGCGGGCGGGGAGCCGCAGACAAAGAGCCGGGGCCGGAGGCGAGCGGGCACCGGGGCCAGGAGGGGGCGGCCCGGGGGCGGGGACGCGGCGGGGGCGGCGGCCAGAGGCACCGGGGAGCCGAGCCCGGGCGCGGGGCGGCGGAGCCTCGGGCTGCGCTCGCCGGGAACAAAAGGCTCCTGCTGCCCGCGCAGAGCGCCGTGGCCCGGGCTCCGCGGCACCATGTCCCGCTGCGAGCCCCGCCGCGCCTGGGCGCTGCTGCTGCTCGCCCTCGGCAGCCTGAGCGCTGCCCAGCCCCGCCAGCGCCAGTAAGTACCGGGGCCAGCCTGGGGTCCCCGCGGCAGCATCCCAGGGCAGGGCGGCGGGAGGAGAAGCGGCTCTGCTCGGCCAGGGCTCCGGGGGGGCTGCAGCAGCCGCGGAACAAAGCCCGCGGAGCGCCCCGGAGGGGTCGCGGATCGAGCGCGGCGCGTCCCCGGCAGCGGCCGCCGGTGCGAAAGTGCGGAGCGCGGGGAAAAGGGGACGAGAGAAGAAAGCTCCCATGCGATACCTGCCTCCAGCCGCTCCGGAGAGCGGCTGCGGAGCTTTTATCTGCAAACAATTATTTAAGGAATCCGGCTGCTGCGGTGCTGGGGGTGGTTGAAGGTAGCGCTGGGCGCTCCCGAGCGGCGTGTGAAGATTTTTTTTGTGGGGAACATCAGCCGGGGAGAAAGTGCGGGGAAAGTTCTCTGACTTTTAGAAATTGAATCCGCAGCTCTTTTCCAGTGTGTTTAGGTTAATTTTGAGTAAGGTTTGCTTTGTTCTTTATCCCTGGCTTATTATAGCCCGTCAGCATCGTGAATAGCTGCATTAACTGAGTGCCATGGAGAACTTATTTTCACTTGCCTACTAGAAAATATTTCACGTCCTGCCAAGTTTTGGTGTAACCTGACAGAACTGTTAGTTAAGTGTGCTTAAAGGATCTGTCCAGTCCCTGTCAGGTTAACTCTTTGGTTGCCAAGTGAAATATTTAATTTTCAAATGCCACTTATTAAGTGATTTAAATAGTTGCATCAAGGGACTGATACTTCAGAAAGAGTTTCAGCAATTCAGAACAATATGAGTACATGTGCTTCACATATGGCACCGCAGTGCTGGGCTTATGACAGTTTAAATCTGATCATTTCACCCTGAATGCAGCTGGTACTCTTCCTCTCTCTGCAGCTAGATCAGCTATCTCTCTTACCAAGGATTTGCAGGCTCGGTAGTAACTTTTTATTGTTATTTATTACCATTCTGATGAATTTGCAAACCTGGCAGCCATAAGGTTTTGAATCTGCAAGTACCCTGTGCAATTTAACTCGAATGCCACAGAGTTCTGAACTTCCTTTGGGGGTAATAGGATCTCCATGGCAATGAGGCCTGCTGAGAGAGAAACATGGGCTTGGAATTTGATAAAAGATTACTTGGGGGCTGTAAAACACCATCATCCTCATCCCAAAGTGATAATTAATCATGGACTAAAGCAACCTGGCTCATGGGGCTGTAGAAAGGCATGGGCTGAGAAATTTGGCTTGAAAAGGCATCTGAGGAATTGCCTCGTGTTAAAAAAAGTCCTTTGGGGTAGGAGATAAAACCCCAGAAAGGTGTGTCATGAAGAGAATATAAATGTGTTGCTTCCAGCCCAATGCATCAAAGAGCTCAGAGCCTGCAATGCTTTTAGCTGACAAGTTCATGGCACGGTGCCATTCACAGAGGAGTGGTGCAGATTCCATTCAGAAACTCTCGCATTGCAGCATCTACGGGAGGTCGTTTTGGGTGGCTTTAAAGCTCTCTGTGTGCCTTCTAAAATAATGCCTTTTGTAAACTGGCAGGATCTAATTGTTTGAACAAGAATGTGGTAGTAGAGCTGGGAATTCCAGCCCAGTTCTGTAGCTGCAGTTTCTGGGCTGCTTCTGTATAAACTGGAAGTTCAGGTGTGTTACATGCATTGAGTCTGACGTTTAGAAAGCTCCAAAAATCAGCTCTGAGTCCCTTCTCTTCTTCTATATGAAGCTGAACTATGAAAATGGAGCCATATGATTGAGTCAAAAATATCTAAGTTGTTTCAAAGAAAGCATTGGCTACAAAGCTCTAAGGAGGTTCAGGTACCTCCTTATTCCTTCACAAACTTCAGCTCTTTTATGGTTAGCTGGTAGTATGTTTAGTTTGTTACCTATAACAAATAAATGAATGTATTTATTACATAGATGCAATAAACACAGACATTACTGTTTTTATTTAAATCCTAAGGATTTGTTAGGCACTTAGGCTCTGTTTGTTCATTTATACATTTATACATATTAGATACAGGCTTAGACTGCTGGTGGCCACAAATGTGACCATACAAGGGCAAATATGTCACAGAGAAGTTTGTTCTTTTCCTTTTGCCACACAAAAAGGGGCTCACAAATGAAGGTAACGCTCTCGTTGCTGTGTCTCAACTGACCACTTCCAATTGTGCTCCTCAGGGGTTATTTGATTGCTGCACCCTCTGTTTTCCGCTCTGGGGTGGAGGAAGCCATAAGTGTGACCATCTTCAACTCTGTCAAGGAGACAACTGTGCAGATCCAGCTGGTGGTCAAAGGAGAGACTGTGTCACGGAGCCACGGAACAGTCCTGGGTGAGCTCCTGTAGTTCTGAACTTGAGAACTGATTTACGAGTTGAGGTGCTGTGGGAGCACGTTGATATCTCCTAAAGAATTGCTTTAGGTGATAATGGAATCAAAGTAATATTTAATTGATTTGCTGCTGCTGCACCCTCTCAGTCGATTGTGCTAATGTGGTTTTGATGTGTGTGATCTCAAACATGTAAGGCTGATAACTTTGGAACACCAAGACATACAGAGACCCTTGATAATTAATACTCTTGAGTTTTCTAGTGAATATACTTCCTTTTGGTCCCTGAATATTTATCAGTGGGGGACTGTATAAGGAGTAAGATAGAAGCTTTTTTTGAAGAAAAATATAAGATCTACATCATCATCAATTTCTTCTCTCCAAAATGAGTGCTGGGAATCTCCCCATCTTCAGGACTGAGTGTTGCTGAGAGAGGTGGTAATGTTTGTGTAGTTGGATAAGCCTTTAAAATCCAAGCCAGATACCTCTGTCCTGTGAGTAAAGATGTGTTTTGATTATGTCCAGCTTAATACTGAGGGAATTTACAGAGGTGAAAGTGAAGTCCAGCAGCCCTGCTGTACCACTGTCAGTAGTGGTGGAAGCTGTAGTGTAGACAAGGCAATCAGGCTCTTTAATTCTCCAGTTTTAACCCTTCTGTGTGTTAAAAAGAGGAGGTCTATGAAAGCCATTCCCTTTCTTGAAACAGTTTGTCTCTGGTTGTGTCCTCCCCTTGTTGTCTTTGAAATGGGCTGACAATTGCAAAGCCATTCAAAGGGAGTGATGCTTACACATGTGGACAGCACATGCTCAAGAGAACTCCAAGGTATGGCTGTATCCAGAAATCAAAACAGATCCTAGGAGTGTTTGTTTTGAGAATTGTCTAAGTCCCAAAAGAGGCCAGGTCCTTTTTACAGCAAAACACTTCTGTAGGCACAGGCTGCCCTGTGCTGAAACCTCAGCCTTGGGGGTGCTCTTCAATCACAGAGCACTTTGCAGTTTACCTTGGGCAAAAATTGTAAATAAATGTGAACCAGGTTTGTTTTGGAGAACTCTTCTGGGTCTGGCTTGTTCACCATGCAGATTGTTTTACACAGAGCAGGAAAATTACTTCAGGTGGAATCATAACAAAGGGATACTGCAGGGAGCAGCTCTGGGGTGTGGGGTCTTCTTTCACTCAACTGCAAATGTCTAAAATCTTAGTGCCTTACCTTGAGAATGACTCTTTCTCTCTCTCTCTCATATTTTAGATAAAGGAACAATTAAACTGAAGGTGAGTGTCAATTATTTTAAGATGTTTCTGGTGAAAGTATAAGGGACTTTCCCTCAGCCACATCAAGCATGGCTCTCTGGCACAAATAAATGTCACATTCTGGGGCACACACCGAGGAGGACACAGCCTTCACCAGAGGAAGAGTGGAGAGCGAAAACAACAAAACTCAACCCATCGCAGCTCACCTGCCAGGCCCTTACACCACTGAAGAAAATCAGTGGCTCGTGGCTCAATGTAAAGTTCCAGGTTGGGGTTATTTGATAAGAATGGCAGTACAGAATGCTGTGTGAGTGAAGTGGGGTTATGACTTCAAATGTGGGCAGAATGGAGCTGGACTAGAAGAACAAGCCCTTAAAAGTGTTGGCTTTCTTAACTTAGGACTTCATTGGGCTTGTCATCCTTGGGATGTCAAAGGTGGGTGGTGGAACAAAATATTCAGTTGTGATCTGGGCCTGGAATTGTGTTATCAGATTTTTTACTTTGTCGTTTTTAACCTGATATAATTTTAAATTCCTACTTCTCTGAGCAACTGGTTGAACATGCACATGCATGCACTTTTTGCTTTGGGGACTTTTTTGTGTTGGTTGTTGGGGTTTTTCCCTCTGTTGGCAGAGCTGTGGGTTGATTTCCCCATGTAACACACCCTCTGTACTGGAAGCTGCACATGTAGATCATGGATCAACCATCACTTTGCTTGAGAGAGAAAGGGCAGAAGAGGATTTCCTGCCATGTTTTCAACATGAACTTACCTCCTTTGAAGTTTATATATTATAGAAAATCTAGTATGTTCTTCATTTTCTTTTCAGTACTAACACAGATTGACACCAAAACACAGCAGGTGGCTCTTCTTGCTCACTTCAGTGTCAATTATATTCCCCAAAAGCTCAAAGGTTTTTCAGTGTCTTCCTCACCTCCTGGTCTGTTTTCTAGGTGCCTTCAGGGCTTCGTGGACAAGCACATCTGAAAGTTTGGGGCAACAGGCACCTGGCAGAGGAAGGTTACATTTTCCACAACTACACCACAGTCACCATTGACAGCAAGGGCTCCTCAGTGTTCATCCAGACTGACAAACCTATCTACAAACCCAAGCAGAAAGGTAAAGTGACCTTGGACAATTTGCCAGTTGCTAGGGCTGTTTCAAGGGTAGCTTAAGGATGAGCTCTTCTGTTCAGTCTCAGCTGTGGTGACTAATAAATTCCCTCTTTTCCTTTTTTAGTGTTGATAAATCTCTTTATGGTGACTTCTGACCTGAGGCCGGTCAACGACAGGGTAAAGAAAACTGTTTTCTTTCACACTGTGAAATATGATGGAATACTTGGTAGCCTGCATTTTATTCAAATGTACATTTATGCAGAAATAGAACTGGATTTTTAACCTATTTAGGCATAGCTTATGACAGCTTGTTTTATTTGTAACTTAGCTTTTTTTCACTTGGTCACATTCCTACTGGAGGAGAATACAAACTTCTGCAGTGCTGGCAAGTAGGAGGCAGCTCTGCCAGAGCAGAGACAAGAATTTTTCAGAGACTTGCACTTTATTTAGGTAGTGCACAGATATGTAAATTATTATTTTTTCCAGTTAGGTGTCTGAATTAAATGTGCATTTCTCAGGTTACTCTTAGCAAAGAAGAGAGCTTTAAACTCTGGCACTTTGGGTCTCACACCTTGCTTATATTGACTCAACAGTTCATCACAAAAAGCAGAAAAGTTGTTTCATAAAGCCTTTTATTTTTCTTTTTTCTTCCAGATTGAAGCTTATGTGGTGGTGAGTATCTGTGTGCCCATGTCCTGTAGAGGTTTGAAGATTGTGTAGCCTTTAAAGGAACAAATTTGTGTTTTTCCAGCCCATTATGGCCATTCCCACCCCTAACCTGTGCAATTATCTCTATCCCTGTGTCTTTAACTGGTCTTTGTGTCTTGATTTTTTTATTGTCACCAGCAAAAATCCCTGTTTTCTACTTCAGTTTCAGAAATCCATTCACATTTTTCAGCCTGAGAAGAATTGGCTTGATTCACTGAGACTTATAACTGTGGCGGCCCCACTCCCTCTCCCTTCTTTTCGATGCCCAGCCACTCCTATCCTTCATCTGCTGGGCTGATAGAGCAGGGCCACCCTCATCTCTGCACCCAAACCTTGGGATAGTGGACAGTAGAAATTCATGGCAAGGGAAGGGTGCTCCTGCCTTCCTCCTTACGAGGTGAATGAGAGGTTCCTTCTGTGTTTAGTCTCATTTTTTCCTTTTTTTTTTTTTTTTTTTTGTTTTTAACCACGTGTTTAGCTGCCAGAAAGCAGAAGGATTCACTCTTGTTTGCATTCAGCACAGATTTAATGCTGGCAAAACCAGCAGGATTCATTTCATCCGAGTTAGTCATCTAAAATTTGTCTTGCTGGTTGCACAGCTCCCTTTAGGAACAGAGAGAAAGTGTCTTCAGAGGTCAGTTCATCCCATCCAGGACAGGTGTCTTAAGGCAGGGAAAGATCTGCTGCTTGACAGCCTTTATTTGTGTGCATTGCTTACACGAGCAGAGCTCTTAAATAATTCTAAAAAGCAAATACCCCTGGTAAAGTACCTTCAGGACATTTTTGACAGGTATTTGTTACATTCGAGCTGTTGGTGAAGCGTGTATGTTACAAGAGGGAGTTCTTTGTTGCAAACTGAGTTAAATCTATTCGTGATACTCATTTTCATTGCGATGTTTCTCATCCCTAAACCACCCTGCAGGATCCTCGGGGGTCTCGGATGATAGAATGGAAAAACTTGAAGCCATTTTGTTGTGGTAAGTTCCAGATTATTTCTTTTTTTCCTCTGTGTACTGTGTTTTGCCTTTTCTTCTGCTGAGTTGTGTTCAGTAAGGCTTGGCAAGGGCTGGAGAGTGGCAGAGTTCACAGGGTGTTGCTTCCTTTTTCAGGCATTGTCAATATGACTTTCCCTCTGTCTGATCAGCCAGTGTTTGGAGAATGGCTCATCTTTGCTGAGATGCAGGGGCACACTTACAACAAATCCTTTGAAGTGCAGAAATACGGTGAGTCCTCCGTAACCCAGGTGCTTTTGGAAGAACAGAACACTGTGAAATGCTCTCCCTTGAGATGAAACACCTAAAGTAATGCATTTAAAATGCCATGAGGAAAAATTCTTTAGAGCCATGTACTTCAGGGATGCAGACACTGGTAACTGGGAGCTTTGCTAAGGTCACCTTGCTAAAGTTTGCTGCTGTTGTTGATTGATCCTCTGCTGGGTGCTGGTGTTACCCTCATTGGCCACAACCAGGGCCCTGTCAGAGCTGTGGGGGCTTCTCTATAACCCAGGCAAAGAGATCTGCTTGAAAAGATTCTGTTGTATTTCTTCTCATTGTAGTATTGCCCAAGTTTGAGCTGCTGATCGACCCCCCTCGCTACATTCGTGATCTTTCACTGTGTGAAAAAGGAACTGTCCATGCCAGGTAGGAATGTGTCCCAAACCAAGTGTCATTGCGGTGGATTGTAGTACAGTCACTGGAGCTTGGATCCCACCTGCTTCAGACTTTTCAGATGATTTCTAATCATCATCATCAGATGCTTTCTGATGCAAGAGCCTTCAAAAACTCTGTAAAAATAACAATCTGGAAAACTTCCTGTGATACTGTTTCCTAGAGGTGCAGGTAGTGTGGTAATTGTCTCTATACAACCACAAAAACAGAAACCAGCTGGAAGTTATTAATCATCATCTTTGCATTTCAGATACACTTTTGGAAAACCAGTGACAGGGAAGTTAATTGTCAATATGACTATAAATGGTGTGGGGTACTACAGACATGAAGTGGGACATCCTGTCCTCAAGACCACCCAGGTGAGGGAGACCATGGACTCACCTGTGATAAAATGCCTGATCTGTCTCCTTTAACATTAATCCCACAGCTCTGTTTTGTTGCTGATGGGAAATCAGAAAATAAAGGGGTAAATATTATAACTGGGGCCAGCATAACAAAAATGTTGCTTAATTTTCCATGGCAGGTTTATGATTTTAGATATTAGGAAGAGGCTCTGTTCCCAGAGCGTGGTGGGGCACTGAAGAGCGTTTGGACAGCGCTCTCAGGGATGCCCAGGGTGGGGTTGTTGGGGTGTCTGTGCAGGGCCAGGGGCTGCACTGATGATCCCTGAGGGTCCCTCCCTGCTCAGGATATTCTGGGATTTGGTGGGATAAGAATTTGTTGGCATGGTATTAATCTGTCTTTAGAGCATATGGGGCTGAGGAGAGCAGGAGACTGAGGGACTGTGACAGAGTTAGTCCAGACCATGGGGAAGGGAGGAAAATGAAATTAACTTCCTTCCTCCCTCCCTTCCTTCCTTCCCCCATTAATTCCCTCCAATCTTAATCCTTCCAAAACACTGCTGCAAACTCCTATCACATGCCTGTGCTTTAGATTTGGCTTCTAGGCCCTGTCTGGGTGTGAAATGAGAGCTTCCCTTTCTGTTGCCCCACACACCCCAGATCGATGGCTCTGCTGTGTTCGATGTGTGTGTCAGAGACATGATGCCAGCGGATGTCCCCGAGCACTTCCGAGGCACAGTCAACATCTGGGCCACGGTGATCAGCTCTGATGGCAGCAAGCAGGTGACCTTTGATGACTCCACACCTGTCCAGAAACAGCTGATTGATATCAAGTACTCCAAGGACACCCGAAAGCAGTTCAAACCGGGGCTGCCTTACAAAGGGAAGGTGAGATTAAAAGTAGAGCCACGGATGTGTGGCTAATTTAAAGTTGTACTCACTTGATCCCAGCGATTTTCCCCACCTGTCGTTGAGTGGAATGGCTGATAATTTAAAGCCCATTGTTCTATAAATGCCCCACTGTGCAGGTAGAAGTCACTTACCCCGATGGAAGTCCAGCTGACAGAGTCACCATCCGAATTAAAGCTGAGCTCACACCAAAGGACAACGTTTACACGAGTGAACTGGTCTCAAGGAATGGCCTGGTGGAGTTTGAAATCCCCTCCATCCCCACAGCTGCCCAATATGTCTGGCTGGAGGTGGGTAAAAGCTCTTTATAGGATTAGCAGGCTTTAATGTAACTAATCTTGTCAAACCTGCACTTTATAAATCAGTGCTACAAACAGGAAATCAGTGCCTTTTAGCTTCAGCTTCTGGATTTCAACACAGTAAACACTGGCTTGTTTCGTGCTGCCAGGAGAACTGATGTTGATAACCACCATTAAAAGATGCTTCTTCAAATATAGCTTAATATGGTAGCAGGGGCCCAATATTTGGGGAGTAAAGATGTCAAGAGATGAAAGCTGGAAGGTATAAAATGGGAGAAGGGAATAGAGATTAGGAAAGAACAAAATGGGTTTTCTATGCATAACATTCAGATGTAATTTTTTTTTTTTTTTAAGACCAAAGTGACAGCAATTGATGGGAAACCCTCTGGGGATCAGTATCTACCCAACTACTTGTCCATCAGCAGCTGGTACTCGCCCAGCAAGTGTCACATCCAGCTCCAGGCACCAGATAAACCTTTCCAGGTATGCTGGCTTCACATTCCATCATGGCAACAACTGCATTGCTTGGCTTAAAGTACTTTGTTCTAATTAAATATTTCTGGACATTCCTGATGCTGGGATCCTGAACTGTTATTGTTTCCACCACAAAGGGTGAAGGAGCTGCACTTCAGCCACCAAATAATTGTTGAATGTGGGCTACACTCGGTGCTAAGCAAAGCACCCTTGGTGCTGCTCTGTGCAGCACCTCATTTCCAATCCTTGCTGCTCAGAGAGGGGTGGGTGTAGGCATGGAAAACATTTCAGTTTTCCATGTTTGAATGTGCTTTCTGTGCACCTCCAGCAACACTCAGACATGGATTGTTTGCTGAAAATGAGTGGAAGTGATGTTAGTGGGAGTGGCTGAATTACTAAAGATCAAAATTAAGGCTGTGCAGTCTCACTGGAACTTCCAGTTTAAATCTCCAGTGGATCTGTTCAGTCTTCCAGTTATTGAACTGTGAACATGATTGCCTTGTCTTCTTTGGTAGTTTTTGTAGGAGTCTCTCTATAAATGTAATCCTGCCCTATAAAAGTTGTTGTGATTTCTCTCCTAAAGCAAAGATCTGATTTAATCATGATTTCTGTTGCTTAATACTTTCTGAGAGTTGCTGAGGGTTTCTTCTTACCCAAGATGATGTTCTGAGGGTCTGCATATTGCTCTGTGGGAAAAAAAAAGTGGGTTTTGGCAAAAAACACACTGAGATTTGTTATCAGCAGGTCCATCAGGTTGGTTTCAGACTCTTTGTATCTGAATAAGAGCATTTTTTTTTATCATTGCATTTCATGAAAGTTTAATGGCTAATTAATCTTTTACAAGTTTCCTGAGGTATGGAAAGGGGATTATACACTGCTAATCTGAACACATTGTTCTTATTATAACCTGATTAGAACTAATTCTTCTGTGGGAAAGCTTGGAGCTGGATGCCCAGCTGATGTGGGAACTGTTTCCGTGCATTGCCAGCTCTTACTGGGTGTTCCAATTAGCTACATTCATTTTTTAATGAATTGTTTCATCATTTGCACTGGGGAATTCTTAATACTTCAAATATTTAATGTCACGAGGCACCTCTTGGACTCTGTGGCATTCTCACTGTATTTAACCATTAGCAGCTCCTTGTATTCCAGTTGTGCCCTTTAGGTTTGTGCCACGTGTACATTCTGCAGGGAGAACACTTGGTGCTGAAGGAAGAGCTTTTTCAAAAGATTTCTTGGGGATTTTCTATCCAGCCTGAACGGTTTTATTTGGGAATTGCTCTGCTTTAAATGGCAGGAGGGTGAGGAGGGGAAGGTGCTGAAGAAATCCTACTGAACGCAAGCATCAGCTGCTCCTCAGATCCCAGAAGGAAGGAGTTTGTGTTCCTAGGAAAGTCTGCTGCTGCACAGAGTGATTATTGCTCAGCCAGACACGACCAGTGCTAATCCCATGACTGATGTCTGTTCTGTTGGGATTGGTGGGATTTGTGGGATTTTGTCTTGGGGGTGTTCAGTACTTGGTGAGCCCCTCTGGGTGCAGGGCTTCAGTACCCAGGTGTGCTGCTCTGGAGCCTATTGCAGGCATCAGATGAGTTTATCCAGACAAAAAAGAAACTTTCTTCTCATTTATTTGTGTGTTTGACACCTCCCTGAGTGCCAGACTTAGAAATTGTTATCAAGACTTTGTGTAATTTGAAAGCATTTTCCCTCGGATCTCTTCCCAGTCATTTCATGGTTATGTTTGAATTGGAATTTGCCACGTGAATGTAATCACAATTAAACTGCAAAGATTATCAAACACACATCTCTTCCCACCCCCAACCTACCTCTTTCCTTTTTTGGGCTGGGCTACTGAAGGGGTGTCTAAAATTCAACCAATTCTGACAGCTGCTCTGTGCCAAAAGGCTTAACTTTCAGGATTCCAGAGATTCCTTTATTGTTTCATTAATGCATACAACCCCCAGCTCATTCTCCTGTAGATTTGCAGCGAGTGGAGAGCTGAACACTGGCCCCTTTTTCTTGTGGAGAAATTCCCTGAGAGCAGTGCTAATGTAATAATACACTTTCCAACGCACACATTTGTTAGGAGAGGGCTCACACCTCCTGTGGCCTGGAACCCAAACAGGTTTCTGTGCTTTATCAACCAAAAGCGTTGTAACAGAGCAGATCTTTGGCTTTTCTGTCCCTGGCTGCAGGTGGGAGAGGAGGCCTGGATTGCAGTGAAGTCCACGTGTCCTTGCAACTTCACTCTCCATTATGAAGTGGCATCACGAGGGAACATTGTCCTGTCAGGGCTGCAGCCCAGCAATGTCACCCAGCAGAGGAGCAAAAGAGCCACCACACCCTTTGAGAAGAACATTGACCTCACACGTTTCCCAGGAACAGGTAGCCAGCACCAGAAATGCAACTCACCCTCATTTTCAGGGAAAAACAACCTTTCCACAACCTTTGTTTTTAATGTGATGCTCCTTAAAGGATATAGATAATTTTGTGCAAGAAAGATAGTGAAATCCATAAATCCATTGCCCTCATAGCCATGTAAAAAAAAATATCCCTTTTGGAGAACTCTTGGAAAATTTTCTTTGGTCTTTCTGCAGTCTTTCTCAGTTGAGAAAACTCCAATATTTGCTTGGAGTGGAGTGGCAGGGAAGTGCATGGCAGGGCTGGGGCAGTTGGTTAAATTGGTTGAGCTGAAACTGAGAAGAGGACATGAGATAGAAAGAAAAAATTAAAAGGACTGATAACATGGATCAGGATAAAGGAGATCACACAGCCCACAGGGGGAAGGGAAATGAAATGTGGACTCCTGGTTTGTACAAGAAATAACAGAAAGATACAAATCTGGTGAATCTGGGGAAGAGGGGGGTAAAGAATGGTAGGATTGGAAAGCTGGATATAACAGCTGCCAGAGGAAAAGTCTGGCTGTCCCAGTAACCAGTTTGGGAGTTGGGGAAAGAGTAACAGGAACCTCCCTCCATGTACCCACCGAGCTTCTGGCAATCAGTAACCCCGGATTTGTGAGGACCTTCTGCACTGAAGGTTTGTTCTGAGCTGTTGCATTTGCAGTTTGCTCAGAGGCTTTGTGGTTTTTCTGTCACTGGAAGAGTTCAAGGCCAGGCTGGGTGGGACTTTGGGCAACCTGGTCTGGTAAAAGACATCCTTGTCCACAGCAGGAGACCTTTAAAGGTCCCTTCTAACCTAAACCATTCTGTGATTCTATAAACTGCATAATCCTCTTTCAAACTCATTCCTTTTCTCTCATCACCATTTTCCAGCAATAGATAACATGTTTATTTTCAATGGCTTGATAACTTAATTGTGCATTTCCTTGATTTTTATGGCTGAAAAAGCACTGAGTAGTCCTTCCCTACCACCTTCTCCATGCTGCTCATTAAGTTATGAGTGCTAATTACCTATCACAAAGATGACAAAAAGGGAAAAGATTCTGAATTCAAGAAGGTGTGCAACAGGAACAAGGGAAGAATGCAAGCCCTGGCTGGAAAGTTCTGTGCCTGACAGCATTAGGATGGGGCAGGAAGGGAGTGACTGGGATAAATAAAGCTGTTTTTCTCCACAATTCCTGTTTCAGCACCCCCCAGCACGCCTGCAGCAGAGGTTGAGGTGTGTGTGACCTTCCTGAGGTTCTCAGTCGTTCACTCCATGGCTCCCTTGGGCCGGCTCCTCGTGTACTACGTCAGGGAGAACGGAGAGGGGGTCACAGACAGCCTGCAGTTCACTGTCAACTCCTCCTTTGAGAACCAGGTCGGGGCTCTGTAGTGGGGAGGAAGGGCTGGTGTCTCATTACTCTTTGTTTTTTGGGATTATAATGGGATTTAACGGGATTTTCCTTCCCAGGTTGCCGTGGCGCTCTCGGCCAACGAGACCAGGCCCGGTGACGTTGTGAACATCAAGGTCAGAGCTGCCAAATCGAGCTGTGTCTGCATTGCCACTGTGGATAAGAGTGTCTACCTGCTCAAGACAGGCTTCCAGCTGACAGCCAGTCAGGTAGAAGGAGCTTTAAGCACTGCCGTCCTTTTCTCACTCCTGTGACCCTGATCCACGTTGAGTAAGCGGCTTTTTGGGTTTCCAAAAATCCCCAAAGACAGCAGCCTCTGCCCTTTCCCTGCAGGTGTTCCAAGAGCTTGCAGAGTATGATGTATCTGATGCTTTTGGGGCTCCAAAGGAAGAAGGGCACTTCTGGTGGCCAGGCATGTCCTCACGCAGACGCCGCAGGTCTTCTGTCTTTCCCTGGCACTGGGACATCACCAAGGACGCTCGCTTCGCCTTTACAGTAGGAAGAATCAGCCTCCCTTCTCTCTGCAGTGTCTCTTTTTTGCTTTCATGTTTGCAGGGTGATTTTCAGCTCCATAGGCCAGAGGTCTTCCCCACATCAGAGCTGTTTTTCTGGGGGGATAGGATGAAAAGCAATTTTTGAGAACAGAGTACACTGTTCTAGCAAGGGTATTTGAGAAATATGGTTTGATTTTGGCCAGTCTTGGGAGGGCCAGTTGTCCTGCTGGGTGGAGGAATTCATGCTGATGCTCTGGAGAACCAGGGACCAGAAGGTTCCTCCAGGCATGGGTGAGCTTGCAGATCTCTTCTGCAGCTGCTCCAGCAGGGAAGGAAGGTGGAATGTGAGTCTTTCCTTGCAGCCTTTTGGACTGTCCTTTGGAAATCATTTCCATTTCTTTCCTGCCCTGGTTCTCTCAGCTTCTGTTGCCATCTGCATGAAAGATCTTTATATCCTTGATCAGGTTACTACTTAAATGCTATATATTTATAGTTACTTGGTGTGTTTCCATAGTTAAACCTGGCCAGATTTTAAAAATCTCATTTCCCTTGATCTTTGCTGTGTATCTGAATCAATTTTCAAGTTGAGCATTTAAAACAAGTTGGGTTTTTAAAATGTACTCATGAACTAATTCATTTTTTCATTGCTTTACACATTAACAGTGCAGTCTTTTAAGCTGAAAAAGAGCCATTTGTAGCTTTTAAGACATGCTACTATTTCCATGAGCTTTTTGCTTTCTTTTTGTTTAAAATGGGTGTTACCTCATCTGTTTGAGAAGTTCTGCTTGTTTGCCTCTTCCTTCCCTTCCTGCAGTTGCACAGCAGAGTCCATCCACCCTTTCAGGCTCTGCTCACACCCCACTTCTTTGCCTTCTGTACCACTGCAGGGTGTAGCCTCTGTTCCCTGAGACAAGGAGATGCAGCATGAAAGGCTGAGCTGTAACTGTTTGATATTCTTTACATCATCTTCTCCTACTTGTTCCTCTGAAATGCAGGCTGGCCTTGAGAGCCAGAGCACAGCTCTGATGTTTGATGTTCTTTCCCTCTTTAATCCACATAACTGCTGATACTGATGGTCCTTGCTTCCCACAGCTCCCCCACCTCTTCGTTCTTTGTCCTTCCTGTGATTTTGGCTAAATTGTTTTATTGTGTTGCCTTAAACCCCAGAGGCTTTCACACATTCCCCCAATGCCTCGATCTCTTAATCACAAACCCTAAATCTTCGTTTCTGCCCACTGCTGCAGGAGCCACTGCTGCTTCTCCCCCTGGGGTCTCAGGGGGTTTTTGTTCTGATGCTGCTTTTTTTTTTTTTTCCTGAGAGCTGTAAACTCTGGGGAAAAGGTTCATTTTTGGGGAGCTGGTGTGGATACAGGGGCTGCACACCTGGTGGGCAAGAGCTGGGGGTGTGTGCAGAGAACAAAGCTCATTCTCCAGTGGTGCCTGGGAGCTGCTGTCTCTTATGAATAAGAGCATTTAGGGGACAGAGCTGGCAGCTTCCTTAGGAGCTCTGTGCTTTCCCTGTGTGGACAGTTTTCATTTTGCTTGGCATCCCTGGCAGTGCAGAACTGGTGATGCCTGATGAGAGAGCTGCCTGCAGCAGAGCACACTGGAAACTTTGAGGAAGGGTAAAAAGCTGTAATGTTGTATTCTAGGGGAAAAATACGTGTAATGATTTTTTACCTGACACACTTGCCCAGTAATGTTAGATACTGATTTAAATGCATTTTCCATCAGACAAGAGCTTTCCCATAAATCTTCTGCCCATGCATCTTCACATTAACAGTCATTTTTATACAAAGCTTTAAAAAATCCCCAAGATTCAATTGAGATTTACCCCGTAAATGTTGAAATACGATTGAGGGATCCTATTAAAAAAAAAAAAATCAGTGCGCATTTAATTATTTTTATTTAATTCTTTTTATTTACTTCTTTTTCTCCTTGCTGGTTTTTGTTTTGTGGTCTTGATTTTTATTGTCTAGGAAACTGGCTTGGTGGTAATGACTGACATAGTCAGCCTGAACCACAGGCAGAACGGAGGGATGTACACAGATGAGGCTGTCCCAGCCTTCCAGCCACACACTGGGACCTTGGTGGCCACAGTGCATTCCAAAATAGCACCAAGGTAACATTTGGTGTTTAATATCTGTTGTCTGTGATGCTCCTAGTTGGTTTTTTTCTCTATTCTCAGCTGTTTTCCACCTCCATGCCCCCAGGTTTAGACAAGGCAGTGGTGGGGAAATCCTTCCGGTGGCTTGGTAGATGTAAAAAAAAATCTATTGACACTGCTTTGTTAAATTTAATTTCATTCTGGAAAAATGGCATATGCAAAGAGTCTTAAGTTATCATTTTGAAGAATATTTCTTTGCAATTTGCTGTGAATTTCTTGCAATATTTGCAAGCTACAGCTGTTTTTGCAGAGTCCCTCATTGCTCATGATTTGGACCATTCAGCTGGTGTCAAAATCAATGAAATGAGGGTCTGCATGAAGAAAAGGTTGGGAAGTACTACAAGTGATGCTGCACCTGAGGATGGGCCTTCCCTCTGCATCCTGAACCCCCTGGAAACCTCTCTCAGCAGAAGTAGTTTTGGGGTTAGTTAAGAAATAGATAACGAAGCATCACAGGCATAGAAAAGCTGACTTAAATTATTAAAATATTAGAAATCAAGACAATTCAAAGTGAAGGGTTGGAGAAGGATGTAGAGTAGGGGTTGTAGTAACTGCTGTGGGAAGTCACGTGTTGTGTGCATTCCCCTGGATTCCGTTTGGTGAAAGAATTTGGATCACAAACCAAATTTTTTTTTTTTTTAGATAACCTTTGAAACTAGCAGAAATAATGTAGTCTTACTTGTACTATTTTCTTAGATTCTTATTTCTGTCTGCAGAGTGTGTGCGCACACAAAGGGATTGCTTCAAAAGGCCGTGTAATTTGTGTTATGAGTGATCACCCATTCACTCCTTAATGAGTCTGTACCAGCCAGAGGTTTGGTCATGTGAGCCACAGTCAGGTGATAACTCTGATTTACCAGTGACTGTTGAAAATATCTTACTAAAAGGATTCATTTGCAAGGATTTATTTCTTGTTCTAGCAGAGCAGAGAAGAGGAAAAGAACCTTCTTCCCCGAGACGTGGATTTGGCACTGCCTCAACGTCAGGTATTGACATTAATTATATCCAGAGGGTTGTACTCTCTTCAGCTACAGAAAACAAAGCTCTTTAAAATCTACTGAGTTACACTGGCATTTTCTGATTTTTTTTTTAATTTTTAAATTGGTTTTTTGCCCCTATTGTTGTTGTTTTTCTTTATTACCTCTTTAGTCTTTGCAACATTTCCTCTGCTCTTGAAGTGTGTTCACTTGCTTCAAGCTGAACCTGCCAGGTGTGTCTATGTTGATTCTCTGCTTTTCAAATTTCAGATCCCTTCTTTCTCTGTCATCTCCTGCAAGAACATCTCCCCCAGACCTCAATTTGCTGCCTCATAAATCGTGGTTTCCTCTGGGTACAGCTGGAACTAAAAAAAAATTACTAAAGAGATAACTAATCCCTCCCACAACAGCACATCTAGGATAGTTTGAAGCAATTATTAAAAGGCTTCTCCAGGTTTGCAAGTAAACTTCATTCTTAATAAATGATTATAAATTAAATTTGACAGGAACTTGGAGCAAGTGTATTCAAATCTGTTCAATTGAGCATGAAATATGCTTTGTAGAAATACACAAAGAATTCCAGAAGTGCCCGTTTGGGCCTCAGCAAGCTGGGGCAGTTAATTATAAGTGGGAGAGTGTGGAATAAAAAGTTGCAGATTGCATTTTCTCCACTTCATTTCATTAGAAACAACTGAGTTGGAGCATTCCTTAATTTCCACTCTCTTGAACAGGAAGAATTTATTTTTTTTCTTCTACCATTTATAATTATAATATACAAGCCTCAAAAAAAAAAAAAAAAAAAGAAACAAAAGCCTAATGTCAACTTCCCAAACCAATTCTAAAAATTCCTAGAGCCTGGCTGGAGGGTCTAATGGCTGGAAATGAGTGTGTACTTTGGCCCCCTGCCCAGAAGAGTAAGTGCCCTCATGTGTGAAAATAATGTTAATGCTGGTTATGGGCTGAAATCCCAGTGGAAAGAACATCAGCTGCAACAAATTGTCCGGTTAAACAGGCTGGAATATTGCCAGTCCTGGAGCCAGGACACCCTTCTGCCTGTTCCTCAGGCTGAACATTAGTGCAGGTATCAGCTGCATTACTCCAGTCAGGGTGGGGACCTAAGTATTAGGGAACCAGTCTGCTTAAAAGGAGTTAAAATAATTTTAACCTTTAAAAAGGTTTAGATTAGGTATTGGGAAGGAATTGTTCCCTGGGAGGGTGGGCAGGCCCTGGCACAGGGTGCCCAGAGCAGCTGGGGCTGCCCCTGGATCCCTGGCAGTGCCCAAGGCCAGGCTGGACAGAGTTTGGAGCAGCCTGGGACAGTGGAAGATGTCCCTGCCCGTGGCAGGGGCGGGATGGGATGAGATTTAAGGTGTCTTCCAAGTCAAACCATTCCACATTTCTATGTATTTCCCAAGGGTTTTCCCTCTGGAATTTGAGCTGGGGGAACCACATTCACTGGCCAGTGCCTGGAGTCTGACTGAACTCAAAAAAGGCACAGTGATCTCCACTTTTTATTGATTTAATCCTTTCCCCTCTGTGATACAAGCACACGGATCAGCCCCTGATGAGCTGCCTGGCTCCTGACAGGCACAAGGGCTTCAGGCTCACTGAGGATTGCAAACAGTTGATTTAGAGGAGCAAAGCAAAGGTGCTTCACTGGTGCCTCAAGTGTGAACAACTTCCATGTGAAAAGCAGTGGAAGTGCAGCTTTTGGGTGTGCTCTGGGTGTGCATCAGGCACCTCTGCAGATGAGGACAGTGTGTCGTGCTGGACACTTGCAGAGCTTCTTCTGAAGACCTTCCATTCTCATTTTCCATGCCCCCAAAAGCTTACAGAGCTGGCAGCATGTGTGTCAAGCTCTGGGGAATAAATAAGAACTTGAGAGAAAACAACCTTAGGGTGTACTCACAACTGCACCAATCACCCTGCCAGCTGAGCCATGAAATAGCTTTTGTTCTTGTGTTAGAGGAAATGTTTTCTGTTCCAGGCAGGGCCAAAGCTGCTTAGCAAAGTCTGAAGAGCGAAACTGAATTTCCATTATTATAAAACATGGAAGAGGATACCAGGTTTATATCAGCATGTTGTGGTATGCACAGGAAAGCTACATACTGAGAGATTTGAATGCTAATAATTAGTTTCAATCCTCATTGGAAGAAAATGATAGGTTTGGAAATTTTCTAAGTCAGTCATTCCAAAACCCAGCAAACCAAAATGTTTCTGAATCAAAACAAGCAGTTGCTGAACTCAATGTTTAGAAAATTTCTCATTTGTCCTTGGGTTCAAGCAGAGTCTGCAGTGTGGCAGTGGACACAGAGACAATGAGCTCCAACAAAAACCACTTTTATTTCACTAGCTGTTAAATCAATTATTGTTGAACTGTTTTTATCCAGGACTTCAGTCTGGGATTATTTCTTGTCTTTCTTTTTAGGTTTTGAGGTTTGTTTTAGAGTTTTGTTTAGATTTTTTTTTTTTTTTTTTTACTTAGTGCAGACATTTGTCCCTAAGAAAAGTAACTCTAAAATGAGGCTGCAAATGAAGTTTTTCATCCAGGAAGAATCTGTGCTCTGCAGAAGCAACTATTTGCTGTTCTGCTGCTTGTAAATCTTTGCAGGTCTCAAAACTGATAAAAAATACTGAGCCTTTTGTAAGGCTCAAAGCAGACGATCCTATCTTACAAATATAAGGGAACTCCCCAAAACGTTAGGCTGTATGTGCTTTAACATCATTAAAAATCATGTAATTAATGTGATGAACCCAAGTCATTCCGTGTTCTCTTGGCAGTAACAGCTCAGGGGAAGCCCAGCTGCACGTGGAGGTGCCCGACTCCATCACCACGTGGATCACGGAGGCCGTGGCTCTGTCTGAGGAGAAGGGGCTGGGCATTGCCAGCCAGACCGAGCTGAAGACGTTCAAACCTTTCTTCATCGACTTCACGCTGCCCTACCACGTCATCCGGGGCGAGCAGACCAAGATCCCTCTCACTGTCTACAACTACCTGGCCCTGTGTGCAGAGGTACCAGCTCAGTTCTCACTCCTGGCTCCATTCTGGGTTATCACCACGGCTGGTGGGTGATCTACAGGTCACAGTAGATAAGGTGCCAGGCTAACACAGAGGTGGGGTCAGCAGAGGTGCTTTGAAAAGATAAATATTGCTTTTTAAATTCAAATAAATGTTGCTGCTTTGTTTATAGTAACACGTGTAGTAGTCTGAAGTGTCTTGCAGCACTTCAGGAAAACAAATGTTGAAAAATACGGGGAAGACAATAAGGGAGATCATGCTGAACCACAGAGGAGAATTTCCTTCATAATCAAAAAGCTGCCAAAAATATTTTGAAGGAATACTTTGAATTTATTTTGAAGGAATTTTTTTTTCCCCAAGAAATCCTCTTCCCCTGATGTTTTCTTTTCACACTCCCCATCTGCCCAGCTCCAGCAGCATCTCCTAGAAATACATGTAGAATTGCTGAGCTGAAAGTACTGCTCTCAGTCAAATCCATGGCTATTTGAAGAGTGAACAATCTGTATTCTGTGATTTTTATGAAGCATTCTGCAGGTTTCACTCCTTCACATGGATCAGTTTGGCTTTGCAGCTGACATTTCCAAGGAATGACATTCCCAAAACTTTTGCAGGTCCACGTGAAGATTTCTGTCCCAAAAGGCATCAAGTTTGTTGGGCACCCTGGGAAGCACCACCTGACCAGGAAGAAGTGTGTGGCCCCTGGGGAAGCCAAACCCACCTCCATCGTTCTGTCCTTCAACGAGCTGGGCCTGAGCAACATCACTGGTAGTACACAGCTAAAACCAGCTTGTTGGTGCTTAAAGGGGTTTTACAAGTGTTTCTTTTGATTCCTCTCTCAGGAGAAAATTCTTATTTCCCTATTGCCCCAATTCCTCTGTTCCACTTGCTGCCAGCTTGGCTTTTCAACCTCATTTATTGTAGGAACAAACTCGCTGCCTGTGATGCACAGAATGTACAAACAAACGTCAGGAGATTCTCTGGTCATCAGCTTTCCTGCTGTGATATTTGCTCGTGCAAGGCTGGACCTGTTACATTTCCCTGAAGAGATCAGGGGAAATCTTTAAACAAGAGAAAAACAACAAATTCTGTGCATCTTTCAACAAATAATCCCAGCAAAAATTGTGCAACACTGAAAAGTAGGAAGAAGTTTCTCTGTTACCCCATGACTGTCTAAGTATTGCCTAGTTTTAGATGTGATCACTCAAATACGGATCAAGGGAGTATGAGAGAGTTGTAATTACAGCACTTGATGTGTTGTTAATCAGCTGTTTCTAATTAGTTTAGATCTCTAACTTCTAGAGATCTTCCTATCTCAAAATCTCTGCTGCTTTTCCCTTCTGTTTCTTAGCAAAAGCTTTTGCCTACGGTGGGACCAATTGCTGTCAGGAGGGGATGCAGACTCTAAAGAGTGGCAAACATTCAGAGGACTCTTACATGGACAAAAGGATCCCCGTGGGAGTGGATTATGTTCGCAGCAGTGTCATTATTGAGGTGAGAAAATACAAATTTATGGTAATTCAGGAAAAAAAAATGCTTGGGCAAATTGTGAAATCAAACATGAATGGGTTTATGAAGATCCTCAGGTTGATTTGTGGCATGTTCGAGAGATTGGAAATAATCAGCTTTAGTGGTACTTGGACAGAAAGAACCCTTTTGGTTCAGAGCTCCTCTGGTGAATCTTCAGTACTGCTCAGGAAAAAAAGGAATGGAAATTTTATGGGATAAACTTGCCCGGTTCATGTAAGAAATGTGATCAAATGGAAGGTTCTCTGGCAGTGGTTAGCACATCTCTAGCTAACAGAACCCTGTGCCATCCCTCTTCTATCAAGGATATAAACCACTGTACAGCAGCAAATATAATTTCTATATTTTCCAAGTAAAACTGGAATCTGTTCCTGCTAATCCAAGCCCTGTGGTTTATGTGTGGATTTCTGTCTTTCTATAGCCAGAGGGACTGTCCAGAGAATACACCTACAGTGTGTTCTTCTGCCCAAATGGTAAGTTCATGATCTGAATGAGATATTCAGTTTGTTTGATTCAGTTTTAAAAAGAAACATTCGGCTTCATCTCATTTAAAAAAAAAAATTTAAAAAAATCTTTGTTTCCATTTCTCTGTGATTGATGAGTTATGGTGTGTAGGAAGAACTTGTGAATAAAGAGTCTTTCTTACCTGGCTGGCTAATTATGAATTTGCTCTAACTGCCCAAGTGATTTCTGGAAATGGCCATTAAATTCCTTTACTTTATGGAACAGTTTAAGTATTCAGCACTGTGGACAGTAACTGGGACTGTACTTTATTTTCAGCTGGTGTTTTAAAATTCAGTTCTGGAATCAGTCTGTCCTTTCTGCCAGAGATTTGGATAGCTCAGAGTTGGCTCCAGTAGCTAAACAGAGATGCTTTTGACCACTAGATTAGAACTGAAAAATCGCTTGCTGAGTTCATAAGAAATTCAGCTGAGCAGCTTGAAGGATCTTCTGCCTTGAAGGGGGTAAAAATAAAAGATGAGAAGAAGCATCTGTGTGTATTTTAACACTTTAAAAGAAGCTGGCAGAAACCCCATGTACTTAGGAAAAGTCTGTTTGTTTGAATTTCAGTTACCAGCCAAGGGTTACTTTTGATGTCCGTGAGACGAGCTCTAATTCTTACCGCATTCCCTCGTTTTTCTGACTAGAGAAAATACACATTTCCACACCTAACAAATACGAGTACCAGTACATGCAGAAACCTGCCCAGATGAGCCACTTTGACATCGCAGTGAAGGCCCACAATGATGCTCACCTGGCCCTGTCCTCTGGTCCCCACGACATGGCAGAGATGACAGAGATTGTTATCGGGGGACACCAAAACACTAAAACTTGGATTTCCATCAGCAAAATGGGAGAGCCTGTGGCCAGCAGGGACACACCTGGTATCCTCTCCTGGGATGAATTCCGCAGCTTCTGGATCAGCTGGAAAAATGGAGTTATCCAGGTACTGGATTCATCTGAGCAATGGTCTGGGACTCCCTTTCTAAACAGAGTGCGGGCACACACAGAGCAGGTTTTCCTTGGTGTAGAAGGTGGGAGCTTCATTCCTGTTGCCTTTTCCCTCTGAAGCCCTGATCAGGCTGTTTTGATCAGAACAAGCCTGCTTTTGCCACCGTTGTGTTCTCAGGACCTCAGTCCTCAACGTTTTTAGTGATGAAAGCCTTGAAGGCCAAGCCTGTGGAATTCTCATTGAACTTCCTTGGATTGCTTTGTGGGTGGGGAAGAGAGAGGTATTGCTCCATCTCCAATGCACATCTGAGTTAGGAGGTGTCCCAGCACACGTGGTAGAGTGACTCCACGTGTGTGGGCTCTTGGAACTCCATGGTCTCTTGTCCCTTTCAGGTTGGCCACGGTACTCGGGTGCTAAACGAATCTATTATTGTGGAGTGGACAGTCCCCAAACAGCTTGAGGTGAAGTACATTGGCTTTTCCACAGGCTGGGGGTCAATGGGAGAGTTTAAAATTTGGAGAAAAGAAGAGACTGATGAAAATCACAATGAAGCATTTACTCTTGGAGTTCCCCACAACATAATTCCAGGATCAGAAAGAGCTACGGCTTCAATAATAGGTATCAATTATCAGGAGGTATCACTTAGGTACCCGTTATCAAATGTGAACAGATGCTCCAGCTGTTACTTCTGACCAGTACTTGAGTAATGCACACCAGATAAGATAGACACAGGCACTTAAAGAGAGGTTTATCCCTGCTTAATTCTGGGGCAGATAATTCTTTTGGGTTTCTTTGTCACTTGTTTGAAGCCTGTTTGGGTTCTCAGCGGCTTAAAGTTGTGAGGGGCTTTGCAGGGGCACTGTCTGTTACAGTTCAAAGTATTTCTTTCATTATCATCCTCATCACAGATTGTGCCGTGTTCCAAACTAGTCTGAACTGGGAAGTCATGGATAATCAAAGGCTGAAATGTGGAATTTCCTTAATCCCACAAGAGATTGAAGGGCTGAGACTCAACAGCTGAAGGACTTCCCACTCATGTTATGGTTTATTTAAGCTGACTCTGTGGTAGCCAGGAGATATTAGAGCAGTCAGGTTTTAATCATAAAACACCAAAAGTAAACCTTAATTGCTTGATCCTGAACATGTCCCCTCTCTCTCAAACAGGAGATGTGATGGGTCCTACACTGAACAACCTGGACAACCTGCTGAGGTTGCCTTTTGGCTGTGGGGAGCAGAACATGATCCATTTTGCTCCCAATGTTTTTGTCCTGAAGTACCTGCAGAAAACCAAACAGCTCAGTCACGAGGTGGAGGTTGAAGCTACTGATTACCTTGTTCAAGGTAACTCATTGCAAGTGAATTTATAGATGGAGAAAAGGCTTTGAGTTAGAAGTTTTACTTGTCATGTCATTTCTTTTCATCAAGAATAGCCCAAGCGATGAGAATTCATCATTTCTTGCAGGATAATCTCACAAGTTGACAGATTTTAATGGCAAGATATTTTCCCTTGATATGTAACTTGTGTTTCCCTTCAGTAACTCCCAGTTCAGATGCATATTGATTTATCTTTATCTTTTTTTCTTAGCTAATTTCTATGTTTAAAAATTTTTTAAAGTAAAGGAAAATGAAATTTAGTAAAAATCTGTATATTTGGGGTTTTTGCTTTATTCATAAATTGTCTTTTCAAGCCTTTAGTCACTAGAGTTATGGCTCTTTTCTGGACTTTTTTTTAACAGTATTTTCTTTGTAACAGCATACCAAAAATCAAAATTTAGCATCCAATGTAGTTAAAAACCTTCATTATATGGCTCTAGGTTATCTGTCCTTTCAGTGTCCTGTCCTACTTTACTAAGCAGCTCAAAACAACCTTTTTCTTTTTTTTGCACTGTTTTTCTCAACATTTGTTTTCAGAAGAGCCACGTGCAAAATAGTTTTATAACTAAGTGCAATTCTCAGGACAAGTAAGAATTCAGAGATCATTAAAAACAAGAATGACCCAAAGGGACAAAGCTCTCTTGTGTATGAGTCAGACAATAGTCATGTCATGAAATCAGAGGTGACAGGGTTAGGTGGTTCTCCTCTGAAAATATAAATATAAAATGTAATATGTGAGATATTTCTTGTATTCAGCAGCAAAAGCCCAGTGCTGCTTCCTTTGCCTGGCTCCAGTCATTCCACTTGCAATTCTCTGTGCTTGCTGAGAGCAGTGAGGCAAAGGGAATTTGTTAATGGCCCAAGTCAGTGTTTCCTTTGCAACATCATTTGCTTTTGTTTCTTTTTATGAATCTGCAAACCTTCCAGGTTTTTGGCTCCAAACTCTGTTTGCTAATTAACCCTTGCAGAAGAAACCCCCAAGAGTTTTAAACCCTTCTGCGTTTACTGGAGCCCTGCCAAGTATAAGGTTTAGATGGGAAATGCTCACTCCAGAAGGCTTTTGTGATTTACCAAGCCAGAAAACTTCTTCATCCCTTAATCATCCATCATGGAAAGTGCTGATACCCAACAATTCCCATGTATTCCCTCTTCGTTAGAAGTGGCCTGGGCTAAACCAGTCAGTATTTTTTCTGCTTTCCCACAAAAAAACCCCAGGTGAACAGGGGAAAACTGGAAAGGGGAACCTCTCCAGTGAGTCCCAGCATGCAGAGGATTGTTTAGAAAAGAGGAGGTTTCAGAAGAGCAAGCAAGGCATAAAGTCTGCGCCACTACCAACCAACAAGCAAAGAAGAATAACAGCAAGAGCGATGAAGCATAATTCAGCTCAAAATCACAGAATCACAAAGTTTTCCTGAGTTGGAAGGGACCCAAAGTGAGCATTGAGTCCACCTCTGAAATTAATGGCCCATACAGGGCTCAAACCCACAGCCTGGGCAGTATTGGCACCATGAACACCCAAAAAGAGAAGAACAGAAACAATGAGAAGAGTGATATAAAATATAAGGATTTAATGTGTCCTTATACACACTGGAAATGAACATTGAGGAACTGTTTAGCAGGAAGTGCTCAGTAGTAGATTGTACCTGAGGCCTGCAGGGGGAAAAAAAGGCAATTTAATTTAATACCTATTTTTTGGAAGAGGAAAAAAATAATACCATTACTTGGCTTTCTGCCACGTATCTGTACCTATCCCACGACCACCAAACAAAGATGTGGTGGCACCAAGAGCATCATCAATCTCTAGGTCTTTGTTCCTCTCATTTTTCAGGCCATTCCCTGTGAGCACTGAGGGGCTACAGAGCAACTGGAAAGTGTGGGAGTCATGGGCAGCCCTTCCTCAGGGATTGAGGAGCTGCCTGTATCCAGAGGGGTCAGCAGAGAAACTCCACCTCCGGAGATGAAACAATGATCCATTCCCATAAAAACATCACGAGGTGTGGAATAAAACACCTTCTCCTGTGCTGCAGCATTTCGCAGGCATTGAATGTCTTTTGACACAATCTTCTTGCAGATCAGACTTTTCCTTATCAGAAATATCCATCCTGGAGTGTTTGACTCCAATGGGTGTTTTAGAGCTTTATCCAAGTGTGCCTTGTGTACTCATCCACGTGGAGGCTGTGTTAGGATGGGCAGTTCATGGTTATAGACAAACAGGTTTGAGAAGCAAATTATTTTCCGAGTAGAAAGAGCATTTTGACTTTTTCTTCATTTTCAACTTTAGAAGACATTCCAGGAGAGAGTTCTTCTCTTCAGCATTCACCTTGTTAATAACGATGTCTAAAACAAGCCTTGGGACAGCCCTTGCACCTGGGAGGTGTTCACGTGCATTAAGATCACAGCTGTTGTTTTTATGTTACGTGAAGTTGATCCAAGCAACAGCTTTGGGAAAAGTCTGAATCCAGCTGCAATGTCACAGGCAAAACATTTTCATTTGTAAATGGAAGTAAAATGGAAGGAGAGTGGCTGTGTGCTTAAGTAAAAACCTTTTGATAGTGCATTTTTTTTCAGAGAAGTATCAGATTTTTAGCATTTCCAGTGTCCAAAAGGCAGGAGCTGCAGTGTCCCAGATGTTATCCTGAGCAGATTGCTGGATAAACTGCACACAGAGCTGGCTCTCACTCACAGCAGAATAAGAAGCTGCCTCGGGCAGCAGAATCCCTTACACAAGTTGCCAGATGGTCTGAGTCTTCATTCACTTTAAACACTCGTTTTTCTCTGTGTGAGGAGATCTTGGACTCCCCCAATTCTTTTGTGACTTCCAGGCTACCAGCGCCAGCTGACCTACAAGAGGCAAGATGGCTCATACAGTGCTTTTGGGGAGAGGGACTCATCAGGGAGCATGTGGTGAGTGGCTATTTAAAACTGAGTTAGAAAAGTGCTAAGTGTTTGCTAAACGGGGAAAATACACAATTGGCTGGGAAAGAGGAGTAGTTTTCCAGCTGCTCTCGTGGTATCACACACAGTGGAGAACAGAAATAGTGCAATAATGTTCAGTGACTGCAGAGCTGCTGTTCAGCGCTGCTGAGTGCTCTGACTACATTAGGAGAGGTGCTGTAGGTGATTCAGGACTCAGGAGCAGTTAGGAGAGTCAAATCTGCAAACAGGTCCAGGCTTCAGGCACAAAAGCTGTAGTTAAGGGTCATATCTGCAACTGGAGTAGCAATTATGGGTATTTAAGCACCTAATTCCATTAGGGAATGGAGTTTTACCTGAAGCACATACTGGGAAACATGCTGTCTCCACAAGTGGCAGAGGCTTCTATCAGGGTAGGTAAAAAACCCATCAAAACCAGCTCAAAACCCCCCCAAAGACATCCTTATACCGTGTGCTTTCCATCCCCTGCTGCATGGAACTGTATGGATTTATGCTCTGGGAATACGTGCAGGACCTTTCAGAGTCCAACAACAGGAGAGCCAGAATTCTGAAACTGCGGGGTCAGTGCTGTGTCCCCCCAGGAGCCCTCGGCCTGCGAGGTTTGTGTGGCATCAGCCCAGCCCCGAGGGCTCAGCTGTGGAGATCCTGGGCTTCTCATTCCTCTGCCTGTGCTGTCAGGTGCCTCCTCCAGCTGCTCCGTGTCTGGGCTTTCACTGATTTCCCTCCCCAGCTCATGGCCAGGGAAGCACCACTGCTGCTGCTGCCTCACTCTTCCTAAGATAGGGAACTTTTATCTCAGCTGCGGCATCTCCCAGTCCCTGGATGTGAAATATGGTGACACAGAATTACTCAACACTCGAAAAATCCCCTGCCAGGCAGCAGTGTTTGCTACCCTCCCATTCCTCGGGGGCTTGTAAATGCAATGACTCAGTCCCCCAAAGCTGGCCAGTGCTCACACTTGTTGTCAGAGGTTTAGAATTCCAAAAACACTTCTGGTGCTTTCTTAAGTCTTAATTCTGTATAAAGTGTAACATAGCTTCAGGCTTCAGGAAAGGATCTGGGTTTCTTATGTGAAATATATTGATTCTTAGTTTTAAAATATTGATTCTTAGCTTAAAAACTTTAATCATTTGGGCAGATGAGCACCTATCAAAAAGACCTATATTTCAGAGTGTGCCATAATCATGATAAACACATCTTTGACTTCTACTTTTCAATTTAGTTTGTTGAACCTTAATCCTTTTCTTATCAAAAGCCTGAACAGTGTTCAGGTGCTTTTATGTCCCATGAACATTTTAACAAAAATATTTAGTGTTTCCAAAAACATTTTTTTAAAAATTTGTGCTTTCTAAGAATGTTAATTTTCACTTACAGATACTTTATTCTGAATTTGTTTTCTCAGGAAAGATGATTAATTCATTTTTACAGGTTAACAGCTTTTGTCCTCAAGTCCTTTGCTCAGTCTCGTGGGTTTATTTTCATTGACCCCAAAGAACTCACAGCTGCCAAAGACTGGATAATCCAGCACCAGAAAGAGGACGGCTCTTTCCCTGCTATGGGCAGGATACTAAACAAGGACATTCAGGTAAAAAACACACAGGATCAATGTGCAGCAAGAGCATTTTTGAATTTATTATCAAAGCACGAAGCGATGCAGTTTGAATATGAATTTTGCACTTGAAAGGCTGGAATGCTGTAGGGGGAACCTGGGACTTCAGTTCAAAAAGGTCTATCAGAAAGTGTCTGTGGGGTGTCCCCAGAGGATGGAAAGCAAGATGTGAAGTCTTACAAAGACTGCATTAAATGTGTCCTCAGGTCACTGCCAGGGACAGCCGAGTCCTGGGTCCAACCGGTGTGGGCTTGGGTTCCTAAATCTTGTACTCCTTGTGTGCAAAGCAAAAGAAATTTGGTGATGCTTCAGCTTCTCCTCTAGCTCTAACACATCCTTTGTACTGCCTCAAAGTCTTTTTTTTCCTCCAGTGTCCTTTTCTCTAGTTTTCATCCAGTGGTTTGTGTTGTTTGCCCTTCCAGGGTGGGATCCATGGGAAGATCTCCCTGACAGCTTATGTGGTTGCATCTCTTCTGGAAACAGGTGTCACTTCTGAGGTAACAAAAGCTCAGCTAAACAGCTCTAAAAATTCTCTCTCCTCTATTTTTTAAACTTCATTCTGCTGCTGTTTGCCTTCAGAGGTTCTGTGCTCTCTAGAATGACTGACAGCATCCAGGGAAGAGAGGCTGCTGGAAAGCCTTGGGATTATTCTAAAACTAAGGGATCTGTTCTGAAATTGTTCAAGGTGGTCTCCCACCCTTCAACCATCAGTTCATGATTATTCCACCAAGCAAAACACCTCCCTGCAGCCCCATCCCTCAACCTCTCCCAGAAATTACCACAAAAAGTGTTTTCTGCCTTGTAGCTTCAAGCTGTGAGTGCTGCCTGTGCAGATCCTGGGCTCTTGCCTGTAGAGACTCAGAAATCCTGGCTTGGTGCTAAAAGCAGTTTAACTTGGGGATCCAGAGAACTCTTGTGGTCTGGCTTGGCTGCAGTGGCCAAAATGCTACTGCTGTTAGATTACAGTGCCTTTGGAGAGCTGAGCTCCTGCAATGCGCTGGATCGAGGGCTCTGCAGAAAAATGTTTCTGTTCTTTGCAATGAGACAGAGCAGGAACACTGCAAAAAAGAGAAACAGCTCTGTGGGAATGGCCAATTCTGCTGGAAGAAACACCCCAAACTTCCAGTACTGCTGGCATTTTAGGGATTCCTCCTTAAAACTCATGGTAAAACAGTGCTCCTGCCCTCTGATGGGTTTCTGCCAGCATGCAGTTTCGTTAGAATGGAGATGTTTAGATAAGATTATAGTTGCACATTGCCAATAACTAGGACTGGGAAGATGCTCCCTTGCAGATGTTCCCTTGCCCCTCAGCCAAGGGAGAGGGCAGTGGTGGCTGTGCACAGGTAGAACTGCCTGGAAAATGGGAAGAGGAGGGGTAGTGGGTGTTGCAGCATCTCTTGGTGACCTGCTCTCAGACAAAAGGGCCCGTTCAGGCACAACACTGCCATGAGTTTGTGGAGGTGTCAGAACAGCCTGTGCCCATTCAGGAGCTCTGATAACTTCAGCACTCCTCATCCATCCCTGTGGAGCCTGAAGAGTGAGACCAGGCTGCTGTTGCAAGCAGAGCTCACAGAGTAACTTCCTGCCTCCCTGCCAGCAGTGTCCCCCTCTGAGCAGTGATGTGATGCTCTCTCTGGGCTGCTGTGTGTCAAGGCAGCCCCAGAAGTGCAGTTTCTGTGGATCCTAATGGTTTTCCTAGAGGAGATTTGTGAGTGTTCCTAATGATCTTAGCTAGGAAATGAGGAAGGAGAAGGTTAGTGCCACAGGGAAATCAAAGGAAACCAAATTACATCAAGTCCAATTAAATTGTTTCTATAAATTATCAGAGCCACGTTCCTGCATGGTGAGGTCATTGGGGGAGTTAATAAAACATGTTTGTTGGCTGCAGGGACCCCTGGGAACCTTGGCCTTTATTATCCTCTGGCGTCTGCTAGACGCTCCGGAGTGTCAGGAACACAATCAAACCTACAGTACCGAACTCGCCTCTGCCCTGTTCATCTGCTGCCTTGCAGGGACATGGAATTTCTTCAGCTTTAGGGGCAGAAAAGTGTGTCTCAGTGTTAGCGTAAATCATTCTTGCTCTGCTGTTTGCTCCTTTTTTTTTTTTTTAATTTTTGATCCATGGCTTTTCTTAGGGTAAGTATCAGTGCCATTCTGCAGAGAGCAAAATGTATCTTTCCTAATTTATTAGGTTTTGCTGTTGTTTTTTTGTTTGGCCTTTTTGTTGTTGTTTGTTTGTTTTTATGGGAATGATGTAACGAGTAATAAAGCAATTCTATCTTCTGAGACTGGTAAATATGTCTGGGCTCTTTCCCCTGAATGTAGGAAGAAAGAACAGCTGTTGACAAAGCAAAACACTTCCTGGAGTCCAACCTGTACTCGGCAGAAGACCCCTACACGACTGCACTGACTGCCTACGCCCTGACCCTGCTGCACAGCCCCTCTGCAGCCGCGACGCTGCGCAGGATGAACAGCATGGCCATCACCCAAGGTACTGAGCTCCAGCCCCGAGCCTGTCCCCCTGTAGGAACAAGCAAACACAGCCTGAATGCTGGATTTGAGCTCCTGGAGAGGATGGGGCCTGGGGCATGAGGGATTCCTCACGGCACAGTTTAGCTTTGTAAGGCAAGAGCACTCCTGGTTCTCTCTGGAGAGGGCTGAGAGCTCAGCTCCACACGTGCAGCTGATGCTGAGGGAAGGCAAGTGCAGCAGAATCACAGAATATCCTGAACTGGGAGGGATCAACTCATAAATGAATGGCCCACACAGAGATCAGCCCCACAGCCTTGGTGTTCAGCAGCACCATTCTTTAACCAGCAGAGTGATCTCAGGTTGTTCAGAGGCTCTGCAGTGCTCTCCTCGCAGTGACAAGAGTTTGCCCTGTAACACCTCACGTTCCCTGACAGTGTATTTTAACCCAAAACGCAAGAATTACTTGATTTGTCACATTGAATCATCTTTGTCATTCCAAAGGGAGCCCCTTGCCCAGGGACTGGTTGCCCGAAAGGAGGGACAGCGCAGCTCAGGGCACGGAGCTCCTCTGAGCCGAGGCAAAAGTGGAACCTGACCCTTCCTGTGCACAGAGGCTCAGCTGCACTCCTGCTCTGATAACACACATATTTCACTGCCCTCTTCTCCTAGATGGCTTTACACACTGGAGCCTCACAGGAACCCTTGTCACTGATGAAGACACCTTCATGGGCTTTAATGATGGACTCTCTCAATCAGGTAATCAGGCAGGAACCTGTGGTGCAAAGGCAGGGAAAAGGGAAGGAGCTGCCACACCAGCCTGCATGTATTGCAGTGAATTGTTTATACAATACAAGGAATTCTGGAACTGTCTGAGGAAAGAGAGCTCAGAAAAGGCAGGTAATGTTATGCTGAAGGAATAAATGAGAGAGCAGGTGCAGAGAGGATGGGCTTTTCAGGCCCAGCTGTCTCATCAGCTTTCACTCCCATTATAAAGACAGAAGAGTGAGAGCCACGTGGGATTCTATCAGGGAGTAATAATTTGAAAGGGAAAACTGAGGGAATGCAAATATATTTCATTTCGGAGCTATTTATCTCTGTTTTTAAATGGACCTAAGGATTGTCACTGACACTTCAGCTGATTTTTCTAGACTTTAACTGTCAAAGCCACAGCAATGATGCTGTAATTTTCAAGCCACTTAAAGCCACTGACTCTTTGGATATGATGCAGGTGCAGCAATGTTCAAGAGGGATCTGACTGGATATTGTATGAAAACCTCAGGACAGGGCAACAGTGTGGGCAGCAGCAGAGTAGAACTGGAGTGGGAGAGGAATTACCTGTGGGACACAGTCAAATAGAAGGGGTTTATCTATTGTGTGAATATCTTTATTATTGGTTACCTATTGTGTGAAGGGAAGCTTATGTTGAAAGCAGAGGTATCTTAGGAAGGTGAAGCATTTCGGGTGCAGACATTTTAACTTCCCTTTCCCTGTGTTTATTTCTACAGACTCTTGGCTTTTTAAAATTATTTTTCAGTTAATAAATATTCATAAAGCTACCTCTAGACCCATCTGGATTCTCACTTCTAGGTGGTATTTAGATGATTTTATTTAATTCCCCCCTTCTTTCAGTTGTTTCTGCAGAAGTGGAAATGACATCTTATGCCCTTCTGACCTACACACTCCTGGGAGACGTGGCCTCTGCACTCCCTGTAGTCAAATGGCTCTCACAGCAAAGGAATGCACTGGGAGGATTCTCATCTACTCAGGTGGGCTGCCTCTGGAAAAGGTAGCTGGGATGCCTGCATTGTCAGTTGATTTAGGAATGCAGTGTAGGAACCCAGAGTGCCGAGAATATTTCTCTGCCTGTTTTTAAGGGTTCTTACCCCCCTGAACAACACTGTTTTAACCTCCAGCCTAGGAAAAAATTACCAACGAACAGACAACAACTAGAAAATACAGTGGTGTGAATTAGGTGATAGACTACGATGTAAGATTGTCACAGGGTGAAAAATTTAGAGGTTTTGGGCTTCTCTTTGTAGTAAATAGATAAGAGTAAAAAATATCAAAATGGAGGATTGTTGTTGTTCTCTAAACCTTCTTCTCCTCCTTCTACTACTCCATGTTCTGCAGTAAAAGTAGTTTGGAATGATTGGATAGAGAATTCCGCAGTTCCTGCCCGTGATACTGAATAATTGGTAGGAAAGTGAAAATAATGTACGTTTTTAGTAACTATTGGTTAAAATATATTTAAAAAGCTGTGTAAATCTTGATAGAGAGCCCTCACTCCTGCTTTCTGTGCTCTATGCAGTACCTGGGTCATGCTGGTGGCTCTGTTCCTCTGATAAGACTTAATAAACAACTGTCTGGAAGCATTGAAAACCAAGGAAAAGTCTCGGTTTATCTTTGAAACTTCTTGCAAGGACTTTTAGAAAATTCTCTCCCATCAGGAGGGATTTGATTTATGGCACAGTTCTGTGTCAATGCAGAGTTTCCATCTTCCTGACAGAAATTGTTTGTGTTCTGCTAAGAAGAAAAACTTTCCAGCGCTCTTTACTGCTTCCTTCCTGGACTGGTAATTTGAAAGGAACCCAGACTTTGTCCTCACAGGTGCTTTGATAGGAAAAGTGAGCAAAACCTGATGTTTCTTTTGCCATGTGATTTATCAAGGAATATTCTGCGTCCTGGAGCCAAGCACAGTTGTTTGGAAGTTTACTGTGCTCCTGTATTCTTCACTGTTCTGATTTCTCCTTCTTCTGACCTCCCAGGACACCTGTGTGGCCCTGCAGGCTCTGGCTGAATATGCCATCCTTTCTTATGTTGGAGGAGTCAACCTGACCATTTCCTTGGCTTCTACTAACCTGGACTACCAGGAGACATTTGAGCTCAACAAGATGAACAAAAAAGTCCTTCAGACTGCAGTGGTAGGTGGATTTGTGCAGGCAGATTTTCAAAGCACGTGAGCTAGGTTCTGAATGAGGGCTTGGATCAGTGATGGTAAAAGCAAAAGTTAAACACTGAGACCTGTGGGGCTCTCTGGGTTTGTGGCTGGGTTCTGCTGTGAAGGAGACAGCACTCCAAATTAAAGGCATTTTTCACCATAACCAATGCCTGCTGTTTATTTTGGGCTGCTGTTTGTCTCTGCCATTGTAAGTGCAGGTGGTGAAGAGACCAATTCATGTTCATTTCATTTCTGTAGTGTCCTTTGTAAAGATATTTTGTACAGAACAGAGCTAAATCTAATATTAATTTCCATTCTGAGTGCCATGTCTTGTGTGTGTCTCACCTGTGGATTCTCCCCAGATCCCCAGTATTCCAACAGGGCTGTTTGTGAGTGCCAAAGGTGAAGGCTGCTGTCTGATGCAGGTAAGGTTGCCGTGGGGCTGGAGAAAGCATGGGAGCAGATGATCTCTGTACTCACAGCCTGTTTGCTGCTTTTGTAATCCCAGTTTGCAGTGAGGAAGGACTTACACTTGGAATTTCTCCCAAAACAGTTCTATGACGTGGTGTTGCTTTAATTTATGGAAGAGAATGCAATAGTACCAGCTCTGGTACAGCTTATATAGAGATAAAACTATGTGGTAAAGCCTCTGTTGCCTCTGTGCCTGCCATTCCCTCTCTCTGAACAGATCTTGTGTCTGTGCTGGTCTTTATGGGACATTTGCAGGTGCTTTGAAATGCTGGAGTTCTAATAAACCTCCCTCATTCGTTTTGCTTTTTCCTCTTCCTGCTGCAGATTGATGTCACTTACAATGTGCCTGATCCTATTGCCAAACCAGCTTTCCAGCTCCTGGTGAACCTGAAGGAGCCCAAGTCAGAGCAGCACCTCCAAGCCCCAAACCCGCTGCGCTCGGGCTCTGTGGACGAGAACCGCTCCGAAGCCCTGCACAGGGACAGGGCTCTGGGGGACGACGAGGACCCAGCCTCAGACCAGGACCACCGCGAGTACAAAGTCATCCTGGAGACCTGCACGAGGTAGGAAATGCCAGTCCTGCTCCCCACAGAACGTTTGGTTTGCTGATCTGCCCCTCTGTGCAGGAAAAGCACCGAGTTCTGTCTTGCTGCACTGTCTGGATCTGACGTAGGGTGAGGCAGAACTTTCAGCCACCCCTGTGGGTTGTGGGACAGAGTCATTCCATGATCATTCTCGATCATTTCAGTGCTAAGTGTGTATCAAAGGTAGAGAAATAAGAACAACACCTTGAGGTTTTGTCACTGAGTCTCATTATTGCCTCTCCAAACCCTGAAGGTGACAAATGGGATGTCATTTGCTTGTACAAGGATGAAAAGAAAAAGTTCTGGATTATTTTCTTAAAAGTCTCAAAGAGCAAGGTAAATTCAGCTGGTTAACTAATACCTTAATTGTGTCGATAATTTTATAAATCTTACTGACTTGAGTTTATTATTTGAGCTCCTTAGTGTCCAGTTTTGAACACCAAAAACCTAACAGAAGATGTTTGTTGCCATGGTATGAGTTTGGAATCTATGGTAAAGGCACAATACATGCAGATATTTGTTAATAAGCTCTCAAAGGCTCATTCCTTATCTCCTTTTTCTATATAAAGAAATGTAAAATAATTTCTAAAGATGCCATAATCCAGAAGTTTCATTTCTAGCTCTCAAAGCACTTTACAGAGACATGAGCAGTTCTGTCACATTTTGTAGATTATGAAACTCAAGTCATTGAGAGAAAACAGCTTGGCTATAGACAAACAGCAGCAAGAATGGTTTCTGACCTGTATTAAATGCTCTTAGATGTTTCTCTTAAACACCCTGGTAGTGCTGCAATCACCAGGGGTTGCTGATCTTTTCACAAAATGTTTGGGTTTTTAGGGAGTTTGTTGGGAATTTGACCCGAGAGAGAGAGAGCCACAAGCAGAGTAAATAAAGAGGGCTCACAGCATCCTGCTGTGCAACAGGAGAAACCATTCCCAAGAAATCAATAACTAATCTGTATGTTTGTGATCTGGAGCACGGCAGGTGGGGGGGGCTGCTGCTTCACTGACCTCCAACAGGAGAAGTCCAGTGAACGGCCCAGGTGTGATTTGGGAAAATGGAAAATTCTGGCTCCTCTCTCGGTTTAGTGGGAAACTCTGGCCCCCTTATCAGTTTAATGGAAAATTCTGGCTCCCCTATCAGTTTCTGGCCCCTTCCATCCTGCAGAGGCAAGGCCACAAGACTGCAGACCTGAGCAGAGCTGCAGTGCCCCAGGGGAAGATGAGACCTTTTCCCTGGCCCAGCTTGCCCCGGCCCACGAGGCCGTGTTGTGGCAGAGGCACTGCCCCCAAGTGCCACCGTGTCACTGTGCCAACCTCTTCTCCCCCTGCCCAGGCTCTCAGCCTGTTTTGGGGAGAGGGTAAACTTCTTTCTACAGCCTTGTCAGTGCCTGTAACCGAGGAGGC
Source organism: Corvus hawaiiensis (assembly GCF_020740725.1). NCBI lineage: Eukaryota > Metazoa > Chordata > Aves > Passeriformes > Corvidae > Corvus > Corvus hawaiiensis. Next base: position 4,489,960 of record NC_063240.1, read on the forward strand.
TGCCCTGCATCAGCACAACCTCTCTGCTGATAGTTCTGAAACTTCTGCCCTGGGAATTGCTGGAGCTAAGGCAGAAATTTGAGAAGAAGCCCAGTGCAAGGAGATGGATTGCTTGGAAAGGAAACAAAAGCAAATGAAATCTTCCTTTCCTCCCCTCCTTCCTGTAATGATGCTCTCAGCTCCATCATCATCTTGCTCAGGCAATGTGAAGAGAGGAGTGCAGCTAAGGATGACAACTGAGATATTTTGAGCTGAGGGTGTTCTCAGAATGTAATGAAGTGTTGTCATGCTCAGTGACGTCCCTGGGGCACTTTTGAAGGGTTAGGGAGAACACAGGGTGGAAAATAGAAAGCTGTGATATATTACAGAGACTGGGGAAACGCAGGCAAAGGGATCCCGTATGATTTATTAGGGAGTGTGGAGCATGGAGTTAGGTGGGAATTAACAAGGCTTAATGTCTCTGGGAGCCTGGGAGCCCTGAAGAGCCTCACCCAGAGCCAGCTGGCTCTGTCCCCAGGCCACCTCATGCTACTGTGGGCGTTGGGCTGGGGTGTGGCATCCCAGCCTCAGCCAGTTCACCACCCCCTGAGCTGAGGGGGCTCCAGAGAGAGGGGCCCTGCTGGAGCCAGCTCAGAGCTGGCAAATTTGGTCCTGGAAGCTGTCGAACTGTGTTTTTTCAGTGCTGGGCATGAGCTAATGAGCCCTGCTGGGCCCACGCTCAGGTGGTGCACAGCAAACAGGTGAGCTGCCAAGGAGGGAGGGCTGGGAGGGCAGAGAAAAGGAGCCTTGTTCTGGGATTGCAGGAGCTGCATCAGGATGGAGATCCCTCTGCCATGCTGCAAAAAACGAGACCTTTGCAATGGCCCCAGCAGAGTTTCTCCCCTTCCTGTGTGGGGTTTTATCTGTGCACACTTACAACAGCTCAGTTCCAGTGGGTTTTCTGAGTTTTCAGTTATACTCTGGAGGATGGCATAGGCAGTGAACTCTTTAACACCAGTAAAGAGGCAGTGACTTTGCTGACTCGTTAGCAAAAGCCCTTTTCTCAGAGTCAATTAGGGGTGAAACAACCGTTTATGAAACCCCAGGACTGAATGACCTTGCCTGGTGTTGGGAATTAACATCCCTCTCCCACCACAGTCCATCTACAGCCCTCCTCTTGGGGTGGAACAGAAGTTTCCTCTACTCCAAGGGTTTATTTCCTCTTGCCAAGCGCATTTTCTCAGTGATGAATTGAAAAAGAAAGCAAGGAGCCCCAGAGGAGCTGCATCCCTCTGCTTTTCTGCCTCTGTGTGCCAGGACACCTCCTACACCTCTATCCTCTGTGAGCTGGGCATAATTTTGTTAAATAAAAGCAGAAAAGGGGATTTTTAAAAACCAAATAATCTGGCTTTCCACAAGCCCTTCAACGAAGAGAGTCTTTTAATGGGTTTTTTTCTCTTCTGAAGCTGGTTTCTCCATTCTAAGTTGTCCATTCGTTGAGCTGGATCTTGAGCTTGTTCCCACTTTCTCTCTTTTTGTTCCCATTTTCTGTCTTTTTGTTCCCATGGGAAGATGGCTGCACTCTGGATCCTCGAACATGGCTGTGCTGGAAGTGCCTTTGTTCTCGGGGTTTCGGGCAGATATTGAGAGCCTGGAGCAGGTAAGGGGATGCAATGGGAGTGCAGGGCTGGGATGTGGATCTTAACTGGGAGGGGTTCCCTTCAAAGGACAGGAGGAGGCCACTGAACGTCAGAGCACTGCTGAAAAGATGCAATTAAAATTGGGAAGGGGGAGGAAGAGATTTCACATGTCAAAAAGTCTCTGAAATGAGTGAACAGACGTCCTGAGCAGGCTGAGCAAACCCAGCCTGGCCAAGCCAAGGTTTTCCTGAGCCAGTGCACAGTAATTAACTGAGACCCTTCGGAAAAGCTGAAGTGCAAATGTGCTCTAACAGGAGCTGTTTATGGCTGCTTAGTGGGCTGTGTTATCTCCAACATCTGGATCCCATTTCTTTGGAGGCTCTGTGTCTTGGAATTTTTTGCCCTTTTTTTTTCCCCCCCTTCTCTCTGGGAGAACATCGTGTTTCCTGCAGCCAAGCTGAGGTGGACAGAATGTGCCTCGTGCCCAGCCAGCCCTTTAGGGCAGATGAACTGTAATCTTGAGCTTTGCTTTATGTTTGTGGAAGCATTGCATTCATTACAACCCATAACATTTCGTGGAACATTGCAGTTGCTGGTGGGGTGAGTGTGGCAAAGATTTATTTTTTTTTAAAGGCTGTTTAACTAAAGAGGTGTAAAATCTTTGCATCCTTGAGAGCTGGTGAAGAGCAAAAAATATTTCGCTTCTAAAAGATCTCTTCTGTTAATAACTTCATCTCATTATATTGGGAAGGGGAAAGAATTTTTAAGTAGAATGATTGTGAAGTTTAATTTGATATCCTAATTCAAGGAGGAGTGTACATTGCTTTATCTTCTCTAGGATTTCACTTGATTTGGCTATTTTATAATTGAAACACCATTGCATTTTCTTGGAGGAAAAAGCCCTCTGGAGGGGTTTACAGTCCATGTCAGAAGCTGCTGTCAAGATGTCTCCTGGGGTGTCCCTGAAGCCACAGAAATTTCTGTATCAGTCCCTGAGAAGGAGTTGCATCCTTTCAGAACTGGGGATCAGATATGAAATTATTCCTACAAAGAGAAAAACTGAAGTTATTTGTATCAGTTCACAAGCTGCACGTGGAGAAATCTGTTTTCAAATCCAAGCATGTAAAACAGATCAGTTTTTATTTGCCTTTGAGTCTGATATTTTCTCTCATGCAACAAACTGAATATGGCTGTTCAGGTGGGGCAAGGCCAGGAGTAGGAGCTCCCCAGTATCCCCATGGGAAGAGAAAGGGAGAAAATTAGGTGAGGGGGCCTGCAGTGGGCTTGGTTCCTGTTTTCTCTCCTCTGCTGAAGGTGCTGGGGTGGCAGTTGTGTGTAGTGCTGTCAAAGAAGTTCTTTCATAGTCATTCATGTAAAAAATAGCAGAAAAAATACGGATGAAAACCTGGCTTAGAACCAGAGAGAGCTCAAAGCGGGCCAGGAGAAGAACAACAGGATATCTTTATGGTGTTAAATGTATGGAATGTTCTACAAGCAGAGGGAAAGGGTCGAAAGAGAGAGCATGAAGGGGTTTTCATTGCAGAAGAACAGGAAAGTTGTTAAGGAACATATCCCTGTACACCTTGTCTTTTTTTTTCCTCTGCAGTGGGCTAAGAAGAAATGACAAATTTGGGTGAATGTCTCCATTCCTGGTGTCAGCAGGGAACAGAGTTGAGGGTTTCTAGGCTGAGGAAGCAGAGAAGGTCCCACATGCCCTTGTGTTACTGTCCCTGAACACTTTCCCCTTTGCCAGGGCAGCTCTGCTCTGGGGCTGGTGACACGGCTGGGCCAGACACAAGAGTCCCAGGGAAGGGCTTGGGAACCAAACAGGCTCAGTTTGTGTTGAGTTGCTGCTCAGAGGCTGCTGTGTGCAGCCCCTCCTGTGCTGTGTGCGATGGTTTGTGTGTTCTGAGCAGAGAAACACTGAGAATAATTGGGAATAAATGATCAGTGTGAGGATATGCTGTCTTCAAGGGACACTGATTCTGGTACCCCACTGAACTGGCTGTGTGATGTCTCAAAACACTTCTGTTTGCAGTAGATCCCAGAATGGTTCGGGTTGGAAGGGACCTTAAAGCCCATCCAGTACCACTCCCTGCCATGGGCAGGGACACCTCCCACTGTCCCAGGCTGCTCCAACCTGGCCTTGGACACTTCCAGGGATGGGGCAGCCACAGCTGCTCTGGGCACCCTGTGCCAGGATCTCACAGCCAAGAATTTCTGTTGTATGTGTGTGAGCCCAGAGGGCTCTGCTGTTCCCATAACCAGATCAGAATCACCTCCTTTGGAAAGAGGGAGATTTTCCTAAATTGGGAATGATTTTGCATCTTCAAGAGGGAATGTTCCCCTTGAAGAGCTGAATTCCGTGGGGTTTTTATTGCAGAAATCCTTTTGCATCTCTAAAAATGAAATGTGGTGACAAAGCTCAAGCACATCTATAGACAGGCAGTGAAGGTGCAGATACAACCCCACCTGCACATTCACCTCTGCTGTGGGACTGGGGAGAAGAGAAAGGTCTGGGGGGACCTCAGAGCCCCTTCCAGACCCTAAAAGGGCTCCAGGAGAGCTGGAGAGGGTCTTGGGATAAGGGCTGGAGGGACAGGACCCAGGGAATGGCTTCCCAGTGCCAGAGGGCAGGGCTGGATGGGATCTTGGGCAGGAATTGTTCCCTGGGAGGGTGGGCAGGCCCTGGCACAGGGTGCCCAGAGCAGCTGGGGCTGCCCCTGGATCCCTGGCAGTGCCCAAGGCCAGGCTGGACATTGGGGCTGGGAGCAGCCTGGGACAGTGGGAGGTGTCCCTGCCCATGGCAGGGGGTGGAACAAGAAGATCTTTAAGATCCTTTCTAACCCAAACCATTGTGCTTTCTTCACGGCTGCCAACCATGGACCCAACATGAAACTCACCCACTGAAGCCCCAGGATAGTTCCACCATATATTTTGGACACCACCTTGAGCAGAGGCAAGTCCCATCCTTGCCCCTGCTGCCTTTTCCCTGCCACCCCAACCGTTCCCTGCCCTGCTGTGGAGGGGCTGGGCTGTAAATCAGGATTTTCCCTGCGAGGGGAGCAGGGTGGGAGCAGCCCCACGTGCAGCCCCGGGGCAGCGCTGCTTAATGAGCGCTCTGTGCACACCCCGGGCAGCCCGGCCACAAATCCTCCTAATAATGCTGGGTGTCGACAGGGTCGGGAGGTCACCCCGGGCTGGGATATATCAAACCTCACCAGAAAAAACGCAGCTTTAGCTGAGCTGAGCAGTTCCCGGTGGCGCCGGCGTCTCCGAGCCCTCATAAAAGGACTGTCTGCAGCCATCGACTGCTGAGTAATAACAGCCACCATCAGGCCCCTAAAATTATAAGGACAAATTAAATTGGCCCTTTCCATATTGTGTGGGACTTAAACACATGTTCCTTGGTTTGTTACAGGAATAGCAGGAAGCTGGGGAGCAGGGTTTTACAAGTAGGAGCACTCTGCCGAGGGGAGTCACAGCTAAAGCTGCTGGTGGCAGGTTTGGGCAAACGTCAGTGGGAATGCTGCTTGTTTCATGTCATTCTAAATAATAATAATAGTAATAATTATTATTATAATGATGATGATAATAATAATGATTTGTTCCCCTTTCCGCAGAGATTTTAGCCTGAGATCTCAAAATAACTTAAGAATGTTAAAAAACAAATAAAAACCCCAGAAGAATATCCCTACATTGCAAATGGGATTGTCTGACAGAGGTTGAAGTAATGGGACAGTTTGGAGAATAGAATTATAGAATAGAGTGCTCTGGCCCTTTCTTGGCTCCCCAAACTTTGATTAAAACACAGAAGTCCTTTTCCACAGACCCTCATCCTCCCCAGCTTTAGGATTAGATGTTTTCCACGTGACAGATGCATTCTAAATACAAATTATCAAAATAGTAATGCTTGATCAAGCAGGACAGTCATGGTATTGAGATGTTCCAAATGCAGAAATCATAGGAGGAACTTCTGGAGAATTGAAAATAAAGGTTTGGAGATGTGGGAAGTGCCCTTAGATCGTGTCCAGATGTTCCTTAGGTGTGCAGATAAAAAGCAGAAGAGGTGAGTCTGCAGGCCTGCCTGGTACAATGCAAATCCCAAATCCCTGGGCCTTGAAGGGAGAGAAGATGAGGAGCAGAGGCCTGGCCTGACCCCATTTGTCAAAAGGGAGGGTGCCTGGGGCTCTTTCAAATGGCTGCTCTTTTCAAATGTGAGGATTAATTTTCTTGGCAGAAGAATGTTTTGGATTTTTCAGCTGGTGGGAGGAGGGGACCTTCAATACCCGGTGCGATCCAGCAGCAAGGTTCCCTGGTGGTCTGAGGGGGTGTAACTGAGAGACTTTATTGAGTGGTTTGGGGTCTCTGAGGTCTTGCCTTGGTACTGAAAACAGTCTGGGAGCTGCTCGATGAGATTATGGATGAGGTGTCAGCAGAGCCCCAGGGGGATAAATGCCCTGGGGACAAGGAAGAGCCCTCAGTTGATGCTCCTTGCAAGAATTCCTCAGCAGGACACAGGGAAGGACACAGGTGGCTTTTCCCCCTGACAGTAACTTCAATCTCTTTGCATCCTTTTCCAGCAGAAGAAATCGCTGGAGTTCAGTTTCTGATCAGTTTTCTAAGCAGTCTGAAATCTTTCTTATTCTCTCATGTCTACCTGTTTTCTATAAAATGAGATTAAACATGTTGGCTTATTTTCTTTTACCCCCAGTTATTGATGAACAAGCAGATTGGGTTAAAAAGATATGAAGTGGATGGAAGAAAAGTCCTATTTTATTTTGATGAGGTAATGACTATTTTTCTTATAATTATATTGGATTTTACTGAAAGGCAAATGATAGGGGACGAGGCACAGGCAGAGTGTTGGGGTCCCTCAGGGGTGAGGATCACTCTGCAGCTTTAACTGGCCGGTGCCTGAGCCTCTTTTGCTGCAGGTGTTGTTGTGGTTTTGGTTGGAAACCAAAGTCTAATAGAAGCAGGGGATTCACTTCAGCCCATGGAGTGGTTTTGGGTATATATCACTTAGTTTTTTGCCTCAAAATAATGTCACTTGAAGGTACAACTAGCATTGCTAAAAGCAGAATAATTAAGTCTCACAGCACAGACCTGAGAGTGGAAGGTGAGATCTCTCTTGGCTTGGTCAGCAGCAGGGAATTGTCTGGTGGTTGTGGGCAAGCCAGGGAACACAGCTGGAACACCAGGTCTGCCATTGCTCTGTGGCAAGTATGTGTTTTAAAGGTCAGCAAAGCATCCTGGTTTAGTTCATCCTGTTTGGCTTTAATTCATTATCTCTGTCCCTACACTTGGAGTACTGGAGGTGTCTTTGTGCATGGTGTGTTACTTTGGGGCACGTGCTGCATTCATTTGTCTCTCTCTTCACTTCAAGTGTAATTTTTGAGTCTTTCACACTGTTTCACACAGATTCCCAGCCAGTGCATGACCTGTGTGAAGTTCCAAGCTTTCAGAGAGCACATAGTTGGGAAAACAGCCCCTGTTCCTATCAAAGTGTACGATTACTACGAGCCAGGTTTGTGCCTGTTTGCCTTTGATCCCTGCTGGCACTGGAGCTCCGGGCAGGAGGTTCAGCTGTGATTTCTCCTCCTTGCTGCAGCTTTTGAAGCAACTCGTTTCTACAACGTGAGCGAGAACAGCCCCTTGGCCCGGGAGCTCTGCGATGGCCCAACCTGCAACGAGGTGGAAAGCTCAGCCAGCCAGTGGATTGGTGAGTTACCCCAAAGCCACACAGATCTTTCGGAAAAATGGGACCCACAGGTGTTCTGAACCCAAAATTATGTTGACAGGAATGTTCTGTTCCGCTCTCTGTGTTCGTGGAAGCTGCACAATGGTTTGGGGGGTTGCAGTATTAAAGTGATGATAAAGACCAGTGGTGCTCTGCAGGCACCAAAGTGACTGTGATTTGCCTCGGAGGCAAGGTAAAATGTCTGACTCTGGAAGAACCTGCACAAAGGGAGATGTGTCAGTAAAAAAAGAGGTGAAAACTCTTTACCATGCAATTTGGTTTTCTTTCTCTCCAATATTTTGCAATGGGGTTCCACAATTAACTGTAGGGGGTTTGAACAATTTCATGCATCGGTGAGAGGAATAACTTTCCCCAGAAACTGTGTGTTCCTTTCTGTGCTCTGTGGCCTAAAAATAGGTGCTTTATCCCAAGTCTGGAAGCTGTTGCACCATGGCTCTTTCAGAAAGGCAACTTTGTTCCCAGAGCTTGTAATTCTATCGAGTTTGTAAATTCATAATAGAAATCACAGGGAATGCAAACATGAAAACTGACATCAGTGAAATGTTTCCATTCCGCCTTCCCCGTGCTATGCAAAACTGACTGGTTTTGTTTAATTCTCAGGCTTTGTGCACTCTGGCCCTTGCAACAACATCTTTGGCTGCCTGGAGGACGAGTACTTTGAGCAGTGCCTGTGCTCGCGGGACTGCGGCTACGACGGGGAGCCCGTGTGCGGCTCCGACGGGCACATCTACCCCAACCACTGCCAGATGGAAGTGGCATCATGCAGGAACAACACCAGGATAGAGCAGATGCCCATGTCTCAGTGTTCTGCCTGTAAGTTTCATTCGCTTCCCTTTTCTGTCACGGTCCAGTGGCAGAGGAGTTACAAATCCTCATCCGGGCAAGTTAATATTCCGTGCCTGTGGTAGGGAAAGGAGGAGAATTCCAAACTTCCCCTGTGTTATTTTGCTGTTCGTACTACAGGAGGTTAAGTGGTAAGAGCAGCTGCTTTTCAGCTTGAAATAGCTGGTTTTCTGTTCTTATGAATACAAGTTTTACCAATCAGAATGAATTGAAGAGAAAATTAGTGATACTGTTTGATCTGAAGTGAATACTCCTGGATAAAAATTAAATCCATGAAATGTAGCATTCTTTGGAGATCCTGCATGGGCTTTCAAGGTGTGTAGTATAATAGCTCAGGGAACTGAGTATGCCACTTCTGGAAAGGCAAATGTTTCCTAGAGATGCATTAACAAATTATGTGACCAATGAGTTTCTTTTTCTTTATATTTGCAGCCAAGAATTTGCCAGAAGAAAGGGACACACACTCCCACACAGCTGAGCAGCCCAGTGTTCCCCAGACTCCAGCAGGTAATGCAATATTTCTGTATTTATCCAAAGGCTTTTTCTTTAGCAAGGTTAAAGCTTGTCCTATCCCTGTAAAAGTACAGGTGGCTCTCAAGCACATTTTAAGCAAAGATGCTGAATTTTTCCATCTAATAGAAAAGATAGAATATTCAGAAATCAGAAAAAAAATGAAGAAGTCAAGGAAACTGAGGATGAGAACTATTCAGTAGCAGACAGCTCTCCTAGCCCTTTTCCTTTCAGGAAATCTTGAAAGAATCCTTCTCAGTTCAGCACCTGCAGGATTTAGATAATTGCTTGTGGGAATGGGTAACCAACCCTCCTATTTTCTCAGCCTTGCTGTGTTTGAACAACACACTGTGATCTTTTCTTCCACTGTTAAGCTGGGAAGATCCCATTTCAAACCAGGCTGATGTAATGTGTTCCAACAAACAACTGAGCAGGACGTGACAACAGCCCAAACCACTGCAAGGACTCGAATCCAGGTGGATTAACTTTGTCCCTGAAGTTCTGTGCAAAAATGGAGCTGGCAGTCTTGGTTCTCTCAGAGCTGCTGTTTGGAATAAAGGGCCTTAGTGAACAAAAATATTAAGGTCAGTAGATGGAGTAGCCGGGAATTTGGCTGCTCATTTTATTTGGTGCTTATGTTCATGCACTTTTTTCCAAGACTCACGTCGAACTGGCTCATGGCTCACAATGAATCTCACCAAGAAGCAGTGGAGGGTCAATAGAATAGCTTTTTTCATGCTGTTTCTAGTAAATAAACTGGAGTAGATTTTTCCTGGCTGCTTTCCACTCATTAATTTTCCCCCGGCCACCAACTCTCCCAACAAATCGGTAAAACCAGTTTAATTCTTCAGGAGAAGCCTCTGTGCCTCCTCATGTCCTCCTTGTGCCCCAGAGTCAGACTAACACATGTCCAGCATGAGACACCATCCTGTTCTTTCCTTTCTGGACAGCAGCTGAGGGACAGTTCTCTTCTCAAGGTGTACAAACACTGTGGATATCCCATTATGACAGTTTCTATAGGTCATTCAGTCTTAGTGTTTAATGTCTCTACTATTTCCCATCCCTTTTTTATTCCTGGACTTATTGTGAATATATCTGTATCTATATCTTGTTGCCTTTTATTCCATGCACACACCATGTGCTCAGCATGGAAACTCAGCAATCTGAACCCTTTCAAGCAGCATTCCCAACCTGTTCCGTTTGGGCACCGCTGGAATGTGAGGCCGTACCGAGGTCGACAAAATGGGGCTGCCATTTACGTTATTTTCAAATAGAAATGTGATAGTGAAAATATGATTACCTGGAGGGAAAAAATTATGGAATTTGATGGCAACTCACAATCCAAAAAATGTTCAGAACAGAATTTCTGAAATTATCTATGTTAAAGTCAAAGGAAAATCCCCCTGGGGTTTCTGTTCTGAATGGACAGAAAAAGCACTGGCTCAGAAGGAGCAAAAGGGGAAAACCTGATCATTTTGTGTGGCATTGTTACGCAGATTTTAGATGGACAAACCCCCAAGTGCCATAAGGGTGCTCTTCAAAGCAGGAGCACTTAGAGCTGGCTTTGTCCTGGGATCTGGGAGTGCCCAAATTTTTGGGCAGGAAGATGCTGAGCTGGGAGCAGCCATGGCAGAGTGAGCATTCAGGAATAAAACTGACTAAATCCTGCACCAGGAAAAGGGCCCAGCATGTGATTTTCATTAATCCTTCAGGCTCCTCTCGGGTCAAGCACACGGGACATGAATCAAAGTGCAGCAGATGAATGAGCCCCTCCTCACACACGCTCTCCTGGGCTCGGTGCTGCTGGAGCATGTGATCGGGTTAAGTCGGCTCAGGCGCTCCAGCGAGGGCTCTGCTGAGCCGTGCCTAAATCTGTGATTTCCTAAAAGGATGCAAAACTCCAGGAGCCAAATCAAGCTTAGGGCAGGTTGGTGTAAAACCACCTGGGTGTGTTAACCTGCAGGAAATGCCACGTTCTCAGAGAAGCGCGTGGTGTTTGTGTTGTCTGGAAGCCCCCTGTGTTTGCCATGAGACTTGTGCAGGGAACAAGCAGCTGCCTCCCAGCAATCAGTAGGAATTTCAGGATGTGTCGGGGCTCCCTCTGGCACACGCAGACCCACAGTGAAGTTCCACACATGCCAGTGGGTTTGCTGGAATAAACTCCAGCTGTTCAAGGTGAGCAATTGAACAGGAAAAGAACCCTGAAGGATCCAGATGCAATGTTGTTGCTGTTGTCAGAACATTTTAAGATGCCTTCCCAAAGCCTGCAGCGAGGCAGAGTGGCTGAGGTTTGACCCTAAAACTGCAGCCTTTTTTTGTACGGATGGGTGGGATCCTCTTTGCACCTGTAGCTCCTCGTGATTGAGAGGGAAGCTTGCAGGGTGACAGGACTCAGCTGAAATAACTCCTGTGTTAATCCCCTTCCTCAGCTGTTCCTTCTCACAGGTGAATTACTGAGTTTCAAAAGGGTGGACCAGGATTTTGATGAGTAGCATGGACCCAGCTCTGGCTCAGCATTGAAACTGTGCTCCTGTGCCTTCACAGCCTGCTGCAGTCTTTGTTTGGATTGACAACCCTGGAGGAGGAGCTGAGTTATTATCTTGAGTATCAAAATCTCACTAAATTTCTGACTGTGGCTTTCCTGAGATCATTGTCACTCTTGGCCACAAGGATCTGGGTGGATTTCAGAGCCTGTGGGATCCCCAATAGCTCTGATAGCACCTCTCTGATGATGTGGTGCTTTGATTGCTTCCACAGATCATTAACTCTCTGAAACTGCCTCAATCTCCTCTGCCAAAGGCACTCAAGGCACAGCCAAGGTACAGCCACCAATGTTGGAGGACACTATGTTGACATCACAATGATGTGATTCTGCATGGATTTGGTGGAAAACAATGTCCAAGTGTGTGAGGCAGCACTACTGGGGCTATCAGTGCTGCTGTGAGCAGGAAGCCCCCCCAGGCTCAGCTCTCTGGCCCCCAGCCCTCTCCCCACAGCCGTGTCCTCTGCACAGTTTTGCTCCAGCAACTAGAAGGGCCCATGGCTGGAACTGGAAGAAAATTCTAGGTGGAATTGTGGAATTGGTGGTGTTTTGTTTTGTTTTGTTTTTTAAATTAAACGCCATCACCCACACCAGCTCCTACCAGGAACATCAGCCTGAGCTCTGCTTCCAGGTGGAGTCATCCCCAAAATTCCCTGGCTGGCATGTTCCCCACAGGGCTGCTGCTCTTTCAGGATTGATTGAACCGGCACAGGGCCATTTTTCCTCTCCCCCCCCATTGCTGCTCAGCAAACATTGGCCTGGGCACAAACATTTGGGGCTGGGGGAGTGGTTTGTGTGCAGCAGGAAACGTCGGCCTGAGCTCTTTGCTGTGACTCCAGTGCTCAATTCCTGGGAAGAGTCAGGCCTGTGCTGTTCATTCCATCCCTGGTGGACAGCAATCACCCATTCATAGAGGGAGCTCATGATCTGGCAGGTTCTCACAGGGAGGAGGCCAAGAAGGAGTGAACAGAGCCTGCCTCCCCTGCCCATTGCTGGGAGGATGTGGGAGGCAACAGGGAAGATCCTTCAGATATTTTATTTCTAGAGAACAAACATTTTCAAAGGCCTTGATGAGTGTTCTCTTTAACTAAAGCCAGCTTTGGGCGGGAGGGGGACTTTTCCTCCCTGCAATAATTCTGCCTCAGTGCTTGCTTTGGTTTGGATTAGAGCAGTGTACACAGAGAGCAAACAGGAAGGATGGACAGCTGAGCTGGCTCGAGGAGCAGTTTAGGAAACATGGATCTACTGCTGTTCCTAGAAGTTCTGTCCTGCGGTTTCACCCTCTGGACAGGGAGCAGCAGCCCAGCACAGCCTGGTGTGAGTGGGGTGTGTGCTGTGAGAGGGACCTGCCGGTGTCAGCACAGCCTGGAGTGAGTGGGAAGAGGAGAAATTCCTGCTCCTGCTTGCGCTGGGTCTGTCCCTACACAAAGTGGTGGAAGTTTCAGTGGTGTGTGACTGTGCTGGGGCAGATGCACCTCAGCTCCTCATTCAGGCTGCAGTGAATGGCTCTGCTGTGGGCTCCTGGCCTCAAAATCTTCACCCTTGTTGGGCTGAAAAGAAATTTGGCTGCATCCACTGATCAGTCACCCAGTGAGCCGTTCCCTCAGGGTCTCCCTCCAGCTTTGTCACTTGTTTTATGAAATGATGCTCAGCTGAGGGCACACAGAACACGTCCCCGTTCGGATGGGGCTCTCCTTACCTGAGGTGCCCAGTTTGAACCCGGTCAGAGGACAGATTTTCAGGGTGCAGAGTGACTCCCCTGTGCCATCTGCCCTCTGCATGACACTTTTACCTCACTGTGTGCAGCCCTCAGGGTGGTGGGTCTGAACTTCAGCACCTCAGTTAATTCCATGCTGGAAAGGGAGACTTCGAGATTTTTTTCAAACTGCATGGCCCTTTCCCTCTGTTTATTTCCCTTCCCTCCTTGTTTCTTCCTCTTTCCTGTCTCCTCCTTTTCCCACCCTTTTTTGCTTCCCCCCTTGTTTTCCCTTTTCCTCCTTGTTTCCCTTTTACCCCTCTTTTTGTTCCCCCTCTTTCCTTTTACTCCAGTGCCCAGATGTCAGACTGGGAAACTGAAAACTCTGCTTTTGCAGCAGCTTCTCCCCTCCCCTGTGAATCCAAGCCGACACCTGCAGCCTCCTTCCCTCGTGTCCGGCCTCCCTGACTAAAATCCCTTCCTTCTCCTGCCCTTGCCCTGCTCTGTGGCGATGCTGAAATGCAGCTCCTGCAGCTCTGGTTCCCCCCACAGCCGAGGAGGGGCCCCCCCTGCACACAGACCTGTCCTACTACTCCTACGAGTACGACCCCGACGCCTTCGCCGCAGAGGCCGACGTGTTCGAGGTGGGGGCAGAGCTGACCACGGCCAGCACCTTCCGGGAAGGGGACAGGAGCCAGGGAGCGGCCACCACGGTGGAATGGTGAGCCCACAGTGGGGTCAGGGATCTGCTTGGAGCCAGCCTGTGGTGTCCTTGTGCTGGGTCAAGGGTGTTCAGTTCCCCAAAAAGGGGTGTTTTTACAACTGTTTACGATCACTGGGAATGGGATCTTGGTGGGGCAGCTGTAAAAGGCTTTGTGACCTCAGTGGCTTCATCCCCAGTGGAACGAGTGGCCCTTTCACTTGGCTCGTTCAGCTGCAGCAGAGGAGACTGAGGGGAGGCTCCTGGGGGCTGCAGCTCCTCCCGAGGGGAGGCGGAGGGGCAGGGGCTGAGCTCTGCTCTGGGACAGGGACAGGAGCCCAGGGAACGGCTGGAGCTGGGTCAGGGCTGGGCATGGAGCTCAGGGAAAGGTTCTTCCCCCCGAGGCTGCTGGGCACTGCCCGGGCTCCCCAGGGAATGGGCCCGGCCCCGAGGCTGCCAGAGCTGCAGGAGCGTTTGGACAGCGCTCTCAGGGATGCCCAGGCTGGGGTTGTTGGGGTGTCTGGGCAGGGCCAGGGGCTGCACTGATGATCCCTGAGGGTCCCTTCCAACTCTGTGACCTTTTCAGCTTTTCCCTGCCCAGGCTCAGTGATGTCTCACAAAGGTACATCACAGCAAGGTGACTTTTCTTCCCTGTGTTCTCTTTCCAACAGAAATACGTAATTTAAGTAAAGAGAAGAGGCTCAGAATCGACTCCTGTATGAGTTTGTTCCTCCAGACGACCTGCTGCAGAACAGAACCCGAATGATGACTACTTCCTGATGCCCTCAGAACTGTAGGCTTTGCTGCCCCACGGGGCAGATCTGGAGCTCTAAGGGGGACACTCAGTGTTATTTTTCTGTCCATTTTCCTGCCTTCTGTGCATCCTCTTTGGAGCCCTTCCAGTGATGGGAGACCAATATGCTGTGCCCTCTAGGTGAGAAAAATAGGGGCTGGAATTCAAACCCATAGAGCATTCCCAAGTGCTTTCTCTGCTATCAGGATATTCTGCAAATGCCATTTCCTAGCTACACTTAGAAGCTAAGTTCAGGCCTTGTGCTTAGCTGAACTGCTGTTTGAGGAAAGATGGCTGAGAAGTTTTTTGCTCAAATTATAATAATAAAAGTCAGTGTGTTTTGCCAATTATGACATAGCAAGAGGCTACTCATCTTCCCCAGCCCATCAATCTGCTGCACCCATGAGAGAGACACTTCCCTGTGGCTCCACATTCAGAGAAGCTGTTGGGAGGTATATTTTACATGAGAAAACTGAAATCTACTGCCAGGGCTGAAAGGCTTTGTGTCTGCTGCTGTCTGCAGGCCTCAGGTGGGCGTTTGCAGCCCCAGCAGTGGCAAGGATGAGGTGGGGGAGCCCTCTTTGTGTTGCACTACGTGCTGACAGGAGCTGCTTGCAGCCTTCTCAGCCCCTTTCCTCCCCAAACCCTGGCCTGAAAATGAACCTGGCCAAGGCACAGCCCTTTGAAATGTTTGCCTGAGTTCACCAATCCTTTTTATTCTGCTCCCACTGGGATCCAGTACAGTGTGTTCTGGTCCTGGTACTCCCTGCCCAGGCCCTGGCTCTGCTGGCCAGTACCAATCCCTGGTGTCACAGGCTGGACTCCCTTGGTCTGACCTGCCCCAAGCAACGTGGCAAAACTAAAAAGAAAAGCTTTGTGTTTCCAGAAGTGCAGGAGCCAAGATTTTTGAGCTTTCCTTCCTGCCTGGAGCAGCATTGTTCTCTTTGGAGGAGTTACATGCAATTGCCTCTTGCAAAATAGTGTTAATATTTTATCTTCCCACTTCTATTGTTACCAGGACCCAGAGCAGGGTGGAAACTCCTTTTGAGGGTGTTTATTGGTGAATGGAAACAGGAAAAAAAAGCCCAGCTCCATTCATTTTTAAGGCTTGTTTACACAGGAACCATGACAAGAATATATCCCAGTATAGACATTCCATTCCAGAATAAAGGCAAGTTTATTCCAGAAAAATGTCCACATGGGGACAAACCAGGAGGTACCCCAGAGGTTGGGCATGTGTAGATTCCAGTCCTTTTTGTCTGGGGCCAGACATTTGCAGAATGTAGTTGACATGATGAAGGTCTGGGTCTTGAAGTTCCCAGAAATTTCAGAACTGCCTCGTTGGCAGCTTTGCCAGCCTTCCCTCGTGGCTGCTCCCAGCTCTGCTCCCAGGATCCTGCCATGGGCTGAGGGTTCTGCCGCGTGTCGGGGGTGTGCAGGGGCAGATCCTGTGCTCACCCTGGCAGCTGCATTCCTGCCTGGCAGGTAAATAAATGCCTTTAAACTAAATTCTGCCTCCTGTAAGCAACTGTCCTGGCAGGCACTGGCTATTGTGTACACACACAGGACTGAGTCAATATTTTTCCCTGGGTAAATAACAGGCCTAGTGTGAGCTGCAACAAGATTTTTTTTTTTTTTCCCTTTTCTTAAACTCAAAACTGCACAATACAAACCCTGCTGTTGGCTGGTTCAGGCTGCAGCTGTTTAGTGCTGTGAGTTGGGAGATTTGGTCACCCTGATAATGTTTGTGTGACTGGCTTCATCCAGGAGATGGGACCTGTGTTCTGGACTCCTCAGTCTCTGGTCCTCAGTCCCTTTCTGGCTTTGCTTTCTTGCCCTCTCTCACCCATTGTGTACCCATTGAATGCTTCTGGAGAGATATTTGAAGTCATTTTGTATTGCTTGGTCCTCTCACAGATCCTTGGGCACTCAGACCTCCCCCTGGGGATGAGGAGGTGAGGGTGGGGAGTTCCAGCCAAGAATTAAACCTGTCTTTCTTCACTTTCCCCAGGCTCTGGGACATGTAATGTCCTAATTCCAGATGCAGACATCCCCCTGTTGCTGCCAGGTAAATAATTCCTGCTGGTGGTGCCAGCCCATCAATCAGGGCCTTGTCTGAGGGGTCTCTATGCCAGTGCTTGAGGCAGAGGAGTCTGGCTCCTGTTTCACAGTTCAAAGTAAAGCCCGAGAGCCCTGGACCTTCAGAAGGCAAAGGCAGAGCAGCCTCAGTGCCCTCAGAGCCAGACAGAGCAGGGCAGTGGGAGGTGATGTGGCAGGATTTCTGGATCCTGACTTCACCTCCAGTGCTTCTTCCCAGCCTTGGCACTTCCAGTCCATCTGCTCTTGGCAGTCTCTGCCTCCCCCCACTCTTGCTACACCAAACCAGCTCCTCTTTGCAGCTAAAGAGAAAAAAGGTAATTTTATTTAAGGAACTGAATCAAGGAACTTGCAGTTACACCACTGTGGTTGCCCTTTTCCCCCCTACCACAGGGATAAAGGAGCCAGGTCTCTGCTCTCTTCTCCACCCCAGCTGAGGGGCCAGAGCTTTGCCCTGTCCCACATTTGCTGTTCATGTTTCTTGCAACCGTCATTAATTCTTATCTAGGTTAAAAAAAATCATAGATTGTTTTCCTCCACTCTTCAACATCCTGCTTGGAATACAGAGACTTTAGAACTGGATCCCTGAGCACCACTGGACACAGCACAGCTGTACAGACTCAAAACCATTCAGAGGCTTTGGCCCAGTTCTGGCTCTGAAGCTGGTCAGTCTCCTTCCTGTCCCTGGGAGAACAAGGACATCTCAGGCTCCTGCTTTGTGCACCTCAGCCCAGTCAGTTTAGAGAGAAGGATTGATTTTATTTTTTTTTTCCACCTAGGAAAAGACCAGCTGGGTGCTGGAAAGCCAAAGCCAGCAAGGCCAGCAGCAGCTGCTGCTGCTTTGGGTTGTTTCTGGCTTAGAGACATTTGCCTCCCTCTGTCAGAGAGAGGCTTCTCCTTTCCTTTTCCTGGCGGTCCCTCATTGCAAAAGGAGAAAAGTGCCAGTGGGTTTGTAAGACACAGAAATTGCTTCTTCCATCGAGTTGTGTGACTGAATAGCTGCAGCAGTGCTAGTTATCAGTGATTGATGCTTGCAATCCTTTCAAGGAAATGAATATTTATATATTTGTAACTGTACATTATGCAGAGTAATCATTACCATGGTATTTATTTTAAAGCAATAGCTCCTCTTGTTCTCTCTTGTCCTGTGTGGTCTTGCCTCTTCCCCTCCTTCTTAATCAGCCTCAGTAGAAGGCAAATACCAGAAGAATGTTCAGCTTGCTTGAAGAACATCCCCGACATACCAGCACTTGCTTTGCTCACACTGACTGTTGACATTTAATGCACAATAACCTGGTTTTCATTATTGTGAATAGAGCAACTATTTAGAAAACCTCTACCAGCCTGGGTTGGGGTTTGGGTTTTTTTAGTCCCTGCTGTTTCTGACTGAGTGCCCAGAGCCCGGCTTTGTGTTTCACCCGCCTTTTGCCCCCGCACACACAGGTACACACAAACAGCTCTCTGACCAGCTGTTGGTTTGTTCACACGCATCTTAGCAAGTCTGAGTCCAGAAAAGTGTTTGTTTTAGATTCTGATAAATATTTTATTAAAAACTGATTTTAAGACAATCCTCTCTGCCTCTTATTCACGCTTTAGGCTGTCAAGCCTATGCTGGGAAAACTAAAGAATTAAGGAGCTCTAAAGAGGTTTATTGCTCATTTTCTACCTGGCTGCTCACAGGGCCGTGCCCCAGTTGTGTCTGAGAGAGGAGCTGGCTGCATTTTGTCAGATTTGCAGCAAACCTGAGCACCTGTTTGATCAGAGACAGCTTTTGGTTGTGGGTGACATTACACGAAGGAAGTGTGGAGTACCAGAGGGTTTGCTCCATTCCTACTTTACTATTTTCCTTCATGAGACATCATTTTTTTACAAAATCCATTAATACAACCTTTGCCTCAAAGAAATTACGGATGCCAAGGGGGATTTGCAAATACAAGGATGAGTGAATGGGATTTTTGCACCTTTTACCAACAATGGACTGACATTACTGGGGGGTTGCATGCAAATCAAGCCAAGAATGTTTCTGCTACACAAGCCAGTGCTCTGCACTCTCTTGACAGACTGGTTTAGTTCAGGAGAGTATCTTTTGAAACATTTAGAGATTTGGGGTTGCAATGTCTATTTTTTTTTCAGTTTTAGGGGAAGGGAGTACGCACTTAAGGACAGTGAGCAAGTCAGGAGCAGGACTAGCAGGCAGAGAGTAGTCAGATTAGGAACACCAGACCCAGATGTATGGGTAGGAGCATCCCTGGTGGTGTGTGGCCAGCTGAGAAGCTGCAGGCAGTGTCCCAGCAAAGGATGGATGTGTCCAGCACTCAGCATCTTGTCTGGGCAAAGAATCCCACAGCTTGGGTTTATTCAGCCTTATCCCTGTGCAGACAGGGAAAAGCACTCAGCTCCTGGGAAATGCTGCTCTGGGTGAAACTTGTGGAATTCCAGTCTCGCCTTCATCTTATCCCCACTGTGTGTTACGAGTGCCCTGGGAGCAGCGAGCCGGGCTGGAGGCTCACGCCAGCGAATGTTTGGAACGAGGCAGCGTTTCCTTGGAGGTCTTTAGGGAAGTGGTGGTTTTTTTGCTGCTCCTGAAGACTCTCCTCCTCACCTTCTCGCGGAAATCCTCAGACACGTAATAGTAGACGAAGGGGTCGGCGCAGCTGTTGCAGGTGCTGAGGGCCAGGCTCACCATGTAGCTGAGGTACAGGCGGCCGTGCAGCCTGGAGCAGGGGCTGGAGTAGTGAACCAGCAGCAGGACGTTGCTGGGGGTGTAGAAAACCACGAGGGTGAGCACCACGAGGGCCGTGAGCTTCACGGCGTGGGAGTAGCGGCTGCCCCCGCGCAGGAGGACGCGCAGCACCGCGCCCGAGCTCAGCACCAGCAGCAGCAGCGGCAGCAGGAAGGCGCAGGCGATCAGCACCACGAAGTAGTAGAAGTAGAACCCATCGTCCTCGTGCCGGGGCAGGACATCGTGGCACAGCGTGAGGCCTGCCCCGAGCAGGGGGTACGACTGCCGCTGCAGGGTCAGGGGCAGCGTGAGGGCAGCAGCACAGAGCCAGACGGCAGCGCAGGTGCCGGCAGCCAAGGTGGGAGTGCGGAAAGCGCGGGACGAGAAGGGGTGAGCCACGGCCAGGTAGCGGTCGACGCTGATGCAGGTGAGCAGCAGCACGGAGCAGTACATGTTCCCGTAGAAGAAAGCCGTGGTGAGGCGGCACAGCCCTTCCCCGAAGGGCCAGTGGTTGCCCAGGAAATAGTAGGAGATCTTGAAGGGCAGCACGGAGATGAGCAGCAGGTCGGCGGCCGCCAGGTTCATCAGGAACACGGTGGAGGTGAGGCGCTCGGCCCTGGTGGCCAGCACCCACAGGGCCAGCCCGTTGGCCGGCAGCCCCAGCAGGAGCACCAGGCTGTAGAGGCAGGGGATGAGCCGGACGGTGACGGCGCTGCCCAGCTGGGCTCGCGTGGCCTCGGGGATCAGCAGGTAGGTGACATTGTTCACCGTGGCCTGGTGCCCCGGGATGGCTCGGGGACACGGGGTGACCTCTGGGGTGGTGGCCTGTTCATTGGTGCTGTTCTGAGAGTAATCTGGGAGAGGAAGGCAGCCTGTTACTCACTCAGCAGAGCAGGCTGGCGACTGGAGGCTGCACGCCCAGCTCACCCCAAAGGCTGCTCGCTGTTTTCTGCTGGGGTCCCTGCAACTGGCAGTGTTCTGGAAAGGCTCTTGTGTGATGGGCAGAAAAAGCTGTCTGGCAGAATTAGGTGTGCAGGAGCCACCCTCAGCCACCTTTCTGAGAATATACCCGATTCCCTGTGGTTTCTCGCAGCTCACAATGGACTGTGATGCTCTACAGCCATCAGCAGGCCTGGGACGCCAGAGAACAATTCCCCTGTACAGCCATGAGCAGGCTTGGGAAGCCAGGAAGCAACTCCTCTGCCTGGCTCTCACAACAATCTGAAGGTCTGGAGCCACTCCAGTATAAAGTCATGGCTCTGGGAGTATAATTAGCTAAAAATTTGGCTTTCAAGTCCTTTCTGGTTTACTGCTCCTCTATTTTTCCTTTCTCTTTCTAGTTTCTTCCACCCCAGCTTCTTTCTCTGCTGTATCACCTCTGTCAAGCTCCTGCTTCAACTGGAGCCCACACCAAGTTCAATCAGAGCATCCTCCCATGTGAACTCATTAAAAAAAGGAGTTTTCAGGGATCTTACAAAGGTCCCAAATACCCAGTACTTCAACAAGCAGCAGCTTTGCACCCAAAGGCACACACTCACCGTCGTAGTCCAAGGCCAGGCAGAGTCCCCAGAAGGCACAGCAGAGCAGGAGCCTGTGTGGCAGCCGCCTGTTCCCGAGGGTCCCCATCCCAGCGCAGGGTCCAGTGCCCCACCGCAGTGCCAGAGCTGTGTGGGAACTGCAGCATCAGTGACCCTGCTTACGCATTTCCTCCTGCTGGTCCTTAACTCTCGGAAGCAACGGGGCTTATCCTGGGCAGGATGAGGGAATGGAGGGGCTGTCACCACTGGCACGAGCGTGGGCTGCCCGAGCTCAGGCTGGACAAGCCCAGCGTCAGAATGTGGGACTGGGAGGGGCTTGTTTATCCAGACCCAAAGTGTTTCAGGGCTGCACTTCATCCTCAGAGTGAGATGGTGGCTCAAGTGACTCATCTGGGTCTCCTTCCTGCTCCGGAATATTCCTGGAAATAACAAATGTGGCCGGGTTTGATGCATTTTGGACATAAACAGAACCCATGCACCTCTGCCCGTGGGAGCGCCGAGCGTCCTTCCACTACAGAGACCCAAGTGGCTCTGTGGGTGATCCGAGGTCTTTTCCCAAACCCTGAGTCACAACACTTTCTGGTACTACAAACAGGAAGATATCCCAGATATCAGAGCTGCAGACCACACAGACCTCCCAGGGATTACATGGGGCTCCTGCAGACTCGTGTTCTGGCAATGGAAGGTTTTTGTGTCAGCCTTGCAGCCTCCAGATCAGGCTGGGCCCTTTGGAGTTCGGCTCTTTTATTCCTGCTCCATCTTCCTGGTTAAACAGGGGATGAAGCTCCTGCACCTTCTTGATTTTACTGCAGAGGATGGTTAAAAGTCCTCTGGGTTGAAGCTCTTTGCACTTGAAAGCACCAGCAGGAGCACTGTGGCACACCAAGGGCAAGTGGCAAAGTGAGGGAGACGCTTTGCTTCCGCTGAAAACCACTGGGACAGGGAGAGCAGCTCCATCCAGCAGGAAAGGGGCCTGCAAAGGGCATGCAGGAAGTCCCTGCTGTTGGGGAGATAACGGGGAGTTCCAGCCACTCCTGCCCCACAAAAAGCTGTCTTTTCCCAGAGCTGAGCAGTCCCACCCTGCACAATCCCCACTCTGCCTGGGATGAGAACTCGGAGCAGCATGTGGAGCTGCTGGTTGTGCCCAGAGGACAACTCAGATAATGCTGTAACAGGGACTGGCAGATGTTACCTGAGCCTTCCAGATCCTTTGCTGCCTGGTCCCCCCTTCTCTGACCCCCTGGGCAGGTCCCTTCTGTGCTCTGCTCTGCTCCCAAATCCTCTCCCATCTCCCGTGTCAGAGCCTCAGCGTGGCCCTGGCCATCAAGAGCGCAGGCCAGTGGGACAGGAGGTCATGGCTAGAGAGGGTGCTGGGGTTTGGGCTGTTCTCTGCAGTCCTTGCCTGGCTCTGCAGGGGAGGAAGGACAGGAGCTGGAGCCCAGGCAGTAGGAACTGTAAATTTGGTTTGGCAACCTGAGGAGCAGCTCGTTTCTTTCTCCTCTCCTTATGAATGGCCTCTTCTGTGAAGGTTGAAAATCTGAGCCTGGCTGCTGTTTGATGAGATTCTTCTATTCCAAGGAGAAAATGATCCTATTTCCTTTGCTTTCACCATATTCCCACATCCTTGTGCTGAGCATGTCGAGAGGTGGAGTTCCACTGGCAGGGAGAGGGAAGATGCAATGTTAGATGTTTTGCTTTTGTGATTCTCTCAGGATTTATGAACCATTACAGAATGACTCATGTGGCCACATATTTTCCATGCCTCAGCCAGGATCCTTTCCATGCTCTGTATGCAAAAAATTAGCCATAATCAGGTTCAGATAGTGTGCAAATCACAGCCCTGCTTCCTATGGGCAGGTCCCTGGAGTGGAGCAGAGAGGAGTTACTCATCGCTGCATCCTTCATTTTTCAGATGCTGTGTGATCTTTAGTGACTGCCTTAGATGCAGAACAGCTTGCCTGAAAATTCTAATGCCAGAGGTTTGTCACGGCTTGTTAACATCTCTTTAAGTCGTGTGATCCCTGCCCTGTGGGGTAACAATTTGATTTTAAAGTAATTCATTGTGCAATAGATCATCTCCTGGGAGCAGGGGTTCTTTTATTCCGGGGCTCTGAACCCAGAAGATGTAATGCTGGAAACAGGCTGGGGATTTCAGGGCTCAGAGGGAGGGTACGGACACCACCTGGCCAGTCCCATACATCTTGGAGGCTTGGAAGAGCAAACTGCGGTGGGTAAGTGATGGGATTCGCTGTTGCTGCTCCGTTCCAGCGGCTCCAGAGGGTTCCTGAGCAGCAGCTCGGAGCTGTCTCTGCAGGCTCTGTGTGTACAAGGTTCCCTCGAATCTCAGACACTGCCGGGTCCCCTCCTTCTCCCTGGGCCTGCCTGACACTCTCCATGGCTCCAGGGAATGCCCCTGCCTCTCCCTTCTGCTTGTACCACGGCTCTCCTGTTCCTCTGGGGTCCCGCCCAGCCTTTTCCCTGGGTGATTCCGCACATTCTGCTCAGCCTCACGCTGCTGCAGCGCTTCTGAGGAGGGAGGTTTCTCAGAACTGCTCTTCTGCTTGCCTGCAGTTTTCACTTCACACTGTAAAAGTCCATGTGAAGGCATTTTCCAGGAATGGTTGAAGCTTATCAACACCCCTAAAACTCAGTGTTCTGGAATAGCTTTTGGGGGGCCTTTCTCAGCAAGATAGTGGCACTGGGGTGGGGGCTACCTGGCCTGACACAGCCATCATCATCATTGTCATCATCATCACCATCATCATCATCATCCCTTTTCAGCACCAGGACTCTTTAGATTCATTCTTTAGCACAGGTTAAGAGCTGCTAGATTTTGATTTAGTCTTCAAATTGAACAGGTGGTACAAGGAGTTAGCTCTAATCCAGAGCAATGGCTAAAACATGAAGAAAACCTCTAATTATGTTTTCACACACAGTTCTAGACTCTCTCACTGGTTCACAGCCCCGACTCTCCTGGTGCATCCCTGTGATGTGGAAATACGTAAAAAGAGTCCTGGAATGTTAAATGCTGAACTCAGGTACTTCCTTTAGCAACTCTGAATTTAATTGAGCAAACTATTGATACCTATTCCATCCTGCAAACCTGAAGGATATTTTTAAGCTGTTTGCTGTTGCCAGAGTTGTCCCCTCGCTGAGATCTCCAAGGACTCTTATGTCACATCTGGCTGTCCCTCACCTCGAGCACAGGGAGCATCCCCTTTATGAGAGGGCCAAGAGAAGACTTGTGCAAAGTGGGCTGTGTCCTCTGAGACCCCACTGCCATCATTTTAATCAAATTATTCCGTGCAATTGGTGCACCAGAGGATTGTTATTGGGAGAACAACAACTTGTTTCCCTGTGAGCAACCAGGGGGCTGCACAGAGAGCAGAGCTGCCTTTTGTTATGGCAACGCAAGTGTTGGGGATGATGTAAAGGAAACTCGTATCAGCTCTGGGTCACATCACTACGGCTCAATTTGCAAAATCCACTCATTCATTTGTTGTGCAGAGCTCACAGGGAGCACAGTTAAACATGTTATTACCCAGGAATTTGGGGAGGTTGAGGGAAAGGCGGGTGGAGGGTTATTTTCATGGTTGCAGTTGTGTTGTCTTAACCTGTAGCAGATGTGCTTGTGGGGTTGGGAACTGGAATCAGTCTCTTCTCTTGAGCCCTGGTTGTGTTCAGTGTGTGATTCCTGGGGCCAGGCCTGGGCTGTGCCTCACCTCTGGCAAAGGTGCTGCTAGGAAGGAACCAGGCTGCAAGAAGGCACTGCCTGGCACAACACAGTCCTAGAGCTGGGATCCCACAAGGATCAAATCCAACCCCTGCACAGACACCCCAACAACCCCAGCCTGGGCATCCCTGAGAGCGCTGTCTAAACGCTCCTGCAGCTCTGGCAGCCTCGGGGCCGGGCCCATTCCCTGGGGAGCCTGGGCAGTGCCCAGCAGCCTCGGGGGGAAGAACCTTTCCCTGGGATCCATGCCCAGCCCTGACACAGCTCCAGCCGTTCCAATGTTTGCTTTTGAAACCTCTCTGTGGCAGAGCAACTGTGCCACCCCCTGGACTCCCTGCTCCCCTCCAGCCACGGGCTCCAGGAAAGGTTTTGGCAGCTCCCACATGAGTGCAGCCCCAGCTCCTGCGTGGGATCGCTGCTGGGGGCTGCTTGCAGGAAATGTATTTCCCTTTTCCATTAACGAGTGCATTGCTCACACCCTCACGCAGCACTTGCTGACACACAGATGCATCAGCACATCCTGCAGCCTGTCCAGGAACTGCTCGTTCAACCTTTCAATTGCATTTTTCTACCATTTAAAATCCAGTTTCAGGTACGAGCCAATCAATTCTGGGGGTTGTCACAAAGTTTAAATTAGTTGAAAAGAAATGCAAAACAGTGAGAGCTGCAGACTTTTAAAATCAGTATTTTATTTTACTTGAATGTGCAAATAAATATAAAAAAAACTACATTCAAGGAGCTGGCAAAGCAATTACAAGCCCAAAAGCAAAGATCCTTCAAACAAATGGAAGAACAAACTCTTGACTCAAGGTCGTGCAGATACACAGCTGAGACCCTCAGACATGAACAAGCCCCTCTCAAATCTGCCCGTTACTCCCTTCACATCCCTTGCTGCTCTCAGCTTCGAGACAATAGCACTGCAAAGGGCAAAAGTCTTGCTTAATCAGTTCAGATTATAAATTAAGGTTTACAAAATAAGGATGCTTAAAAATACCTGAAGTACACTTAGAATGGGTTGATGGAACAGGACAGTGCCCAGGTGTGGTGCCCACCTTGGGACACCTGGAATCAAACGCATTTTAAGCCACAAGTTGCCATCTATTTTCTAGTAAACAGTTTTCTGTTATCATAAAACCATAAAATTTGGCACAATTGTCATCTCCACTGGGAGACAGCAGAGAGGTGAGCAGGACTGAGGTGTGTTTAGTGAGCTGGCTGGAAGGGAAAGGGGGACACCGTGCTTTGCACTGGGCTTGTCCCCCTGCTCCCCCCAGCCCTCGCAGAGCCACGTGCTCTCTTATCACTCCCTGCAACGAGGGCAGGGGAAGAACCTTCAGATCGTTTCAGGAACCAAAGTTTAGCAGAGACCCAGATGAGGAGAACATGGGTTCTTGATGAAAAGTCTCTGCTGGCAGTGGTTGTGCAAGTGGCCACGAATGCCAGAGAGTGGCCTCCCTCCTTCTCTCCCACAGATTATTTTGCAGAAAAGACAAAGACTCAGGACAGTTTTCTATTAAACGTACCCCAAAGGCCAATTTTTCTACTGTCAAGTGAGACAATTGCGAAACCAAATGTCGTACAGTGGAAATAACCCAGGACAAATCCTACAGGCTGCTCCTTAGGTCTGGCAGAAATCATAACCTAAAAATCAAAGCCACAGAAAGTTTCAGGGTGGGGGTTTATTGCCCCAAAAGCCAGGGAAAAGTTGGAAGCAAAGCTGAAAGGAGGCTGGGTATGCCTCAAAACATTATGTTTGTAATACACTCCACGGACAGCGTGCTTGCCCTTGGCCCCTGAAAAACAGGAGTGAAGTCACAGTGGGGCTGCAGGACAGACACGAGTAAATTTCCTTGATTTCTCACTAGATTAAGTCAGGTGTAGTGTTCTGCACAGATCAGGGCAGGCTGTGTTAGGTTTCACGGCAAAAAAAGCTTCGATAGCAGTACGGCTGCTGCAGTGGAAAAGCTCGTCCGGGATGGTTGCGGCTGGATCTCACACTGCTGCTCGCAGATTTCCTGTGTCCCTGCAAACCCAGCGCCTGTGCTGACCCAGCAGAAACAGGAGAGTCCAAGGGCCAGAGCTCAGCTCCCAGTTGTGCTCCGGGAGCTCCATCTGCCGATGTCACCGACGTGGTGCAGCCCCGTGGAGCGCCGGAGGCCGGGCATGCACAGGGAGACGCCGGGAAACGCCCAGCTCCGGAGCTGCCCACCAACATGCAAAACACAAATCCAAAAACCAGGCCAGACCTCGCAATGGATATTCCTCCCCATGGATATTCCTCCCCGTGGATATTCTAGAAGGCAGAGTCTGCAGCAGGTCCTCAGCTCCCAAAGCAACACCGGCAGCTGGGGGGCCTCAGCTGGGCATCGCTCCCATCCCAGCACCACAGCTCAGAGTTCTTCCCCTCAGTTCATGCTCCAGAACACTTGGTTGATGAGGGAGGGTCAGAGCCTGGAGTGCTGGCCGTCCCCGTGTCAGTTTTGGTATTTTTCTCACCAGAGCACCAGGAACAAGAGTCATTTGTTGCCTCATTGGTTCACAGGGATAACAAAGCCCCCCTTGTGCCAGGGGCTCTCAGCCCTGCTGGCACTCCCAGTGAAGAGTTCTGCAGGCTCCAAGACGGCACAAAGTCAGGAAGATATGGAATATTAAACCCTTCGAAGTGGAAGCAGCTGCCAGCATCTGCTCAAGCACCAGCCCAGCTCCACCTCTCCAACAAAGCCACTAGTGGTAGTTCACCCCCTCACTGAGCTGGTCAGCAGTGGCCTAAAGCCAGGAAACTACTGAAAAGTGTGTGGCAATGCCAAGAGCCCCCTTCCCATAAAAGCTTTTAAAAGTCTCTTCATGATGGCTGGAGGATTACACTGCAAGGAGACAAGTCTATGCCATATGGAAAATACATGATAATCCAAAGTAAAATGCTGTTTGGATAAATATCATTAATACATACATTGCATTCCCACCACTATTCTCATAGTAAATGTGCTTCACCAGCAACGCTCTGACTCGTCTGGGTGCTCAGGGTGAAGCGGGACGGCGGCTGTACTGCACTCTGTATCTGTTCACTGGCACCCCGTGGACATTCACTGTCTCACACGTGGTTTTGCAGGGCACCATCTCCTCGTCCTCGTCCCCCATCAGCCAGTCTTGAACCACATCCACGGCCTCCATGGACACGTTCTCCTCCAGCCACCGGTTGTGCCACTCCTCAAACTGCTGGTGGTGCTTCAGCAGCACCACGGGCTGGACCTGAGAGCAGGACAGTGAAGATCACTGAGAGGTTCCTGGGGGAAAAGCCAAAGCCCTCAGCTCTACCTGAGATGTGCAATGCTTTGGGCACAACACAAACAGGAAACCACAGACCTGCGTTTAACCATCTCTATTTCCTAATGTTTGCCACTCCCACTTAAAATTTGCATGTAAAGACTGCTAAGCTAACCCAAAGCACAGAGAATTTACCAGCTCTCCTCCGTGCTACACCCAACACACAGTAGTAGCTTCTGGGTGTAGCTTGCAGGAATTCAGCCACAAGAATTATTGGTCCCTGCGTTTTGGCTCCCACCCTCAACCTCTGCTACTGCCCGGGCTGCACAGGGAGTAAAAGGGAGATGTACCTGCTTGGCTCTGCAGAGAGCTCCTCTCCTGTACATGTAATCCTCGGAGTTCATGATGAACATCATCTTGTGGGTGTTGAGCTTGAAGCGACAGTCGACGTTGCAGGCGCTCTCCACCCCGATCAGCCGCTTCCAGGAGCTCTTGACCTCACTGCGCAGGGCCCTCACCTGCTTGCACTGCCACTTGCGAAACCTCTTCAGGTTTCTGGAACAAAACAAGGATGACAAAGCATGTATCACACACTTGGTTATCCATTCTCCTCATCTGACAGGGCTCACAGCACAAGTATGGAACTTGTATTCGCATGTTTCGTTTTTTAGGCTCTCTCTGGGATGTTCCTCAGTAAGCTCTGACAAATATTTAGTGAAATGGGAACAAAGTAGACCCAGAATCCCATCCAGAATCCATCCCGCTCCATTCCAAACACAGTTCCATGAACAAACCTCAGTGCAGTGGTCATAAATTTCTCTTTCAGCATTCCTGTGCGGCTCACTGGGCTGGAGCAGCCCCTCAAAAGTGACTGCATTTCCCCGGGACTGGCACATCACCCAAACCCACTGGCACACGGGCAGGGAGGAGGCAGCAGCAGCTGCTGCAGGTGTGGCTCAGGGCAGGGAGCAGCTCACCTTTGCAGAAAGACCGGTTTCAGGAGGAAGCCGTCGTTCTGGTTGTTGGGAGCTCCTTCCACCCCAACGTACTGCTCCATGTAGTTTGCCAGGTGCTACACAAGGGAGACCAATTCAAGTGAGATTTTACCTCATCAGGACAAACATCACTGCAAAGAACTTGTTTCTTTCCAAGCTGTTTATTCTGAGGCTGATTTATGTTGAAACTCTTTTGCTAATACACCACTTCTGTCAATGGCCACAGCCCCACAGTCACCTGCCCACCTCCCAAGCAAACTTGTCCTCCTGGCAAAGTCTCACATTTTGGAAGAAGAAAGCAGGGAAAGCATTCTTAGACATCTGCTTTGTGGTACACAGACTCCATGGTCACTGTGGTATTACCTGGACCTCCACAGGATCTTCTGTCTGCGTTTCTTCTGTATCCAGCAGCTCAATGGTCATGATCACCTGTCCTTTCCTCTGGAGAAACATGACCTGTGATAAAGTTACAGAAAATATTTGCTGCAGGGGTTGACAATAAAAAGCTGCATATTCACAAGTCATTTGGACAACAAATAGAAGCTAGGAGAGAAGCAGCAGGGCTTCTCAGTGAGCCACAATGTCCCCTCACTGTCTGTGCTCTGATTTTGGTACCTTCTCTCCATATTGCTCACTCTCTCACCTTGGAGCTTCCAAACCCACTTCTGCCAGGTCAAGTGCCACTTGGGAGATTTTTCTGAAGTTTTTCAGTGATTTTCTGAAGTTCCCTGGCAGCAAGGTCTTACCTTGAAGCAGTTCTCATCTGCCATGCACCGTTCAGCCTTCCACTGGTAGCTGGTCTCCTTTGCTGCCCGGACACAGCGGGATGACAAATTACCCCCAGCAGCTCCTCGCTTCCTCTCGTTCAGGTAGAGCTCAACCACCTTCAAGCAGATGTCATCGCTCACTAGATGGTGAAGCTTCCATTAAAAAAGGGGGAATTCAGTCAGCAGGCCTGGGCCAGGAGTTAACTCTAGTGTGTCATGAAAGGAGTGTAAAACTCAGCATGGCATCACACTCAGCTGAAGCAGAAAACTCCAGAGACTTCCCACATTTCACTCTCTTTTTCATGAGTTTGCAATAAAAGGAACAGAGGAGAGTGAAGGGCTGATGTGCCTTAACTAGAAAACTACAGCTTGGAAGACTGATTTGAGCAAGAAGAACAGGACATTTTTTGTGTTGCTTTAGATGTATTTTGGGGATGGCAGAATTTTGAAAAGACTGGAACTCAAAAAACGTTGGGAAAGGCCAGAAAGAGTAAATCCCCATAGGTGGTCCCTGGATGGAAGCTGAATTCTCTCACTAAACTCCTGCTGGGGCGTTTCCCTGTCAGATAGAACTTTTCCCTGAATTTGCTCCAAGCTCAGTGCCCCGTTGCTCTGCAGGGCACTGGGAGAAGCCTGGCTGTGTGTGAGGGGTGATGTGCAGCCCCAGCACAGCCCTCACCTGGCGCACGATGTTCTGCACCAGCTTGTCCATGGTGAAGCCGATGTAGGCGTGGATGGTGAACATCTCCCGCAGGGTGTCCTCGTACTGCGTGGGGTCAATGTTCCCGTCCAGCAGGCTCCTCACCATGTCCAGGAAGGCTGGGTAGTACTCCTCCAGCTCCACCTCACCTGGCCAGGGGAAAGGGCATTCATTTCACACACAGAAAATGCAGAGTGAAGTCAAGCAGTGCAAGAGGCAGCACTGCTCAAGAACCACGAAACCCAGAGTAGAGTGACATTACAGACAGGCAGTTCCCTGCCAGGTCCCCTGAGAGGCTGGGACAGTTTCCCTCGTGCACTTCCAGGACTGCCCTGGGCAATAACTATTTCCTTGTGGGGCTGTTTACATTGGAAATCCAAGTGACGGGTTCCTACAATGAATTCCTGCAATCCCTACCTGAGAACACCTGAGCACAGTGGGCTGGCAGGAAGTCTCTGTGAACCAGCCCATGACACACTGACTGCCCTGCTAAAGGAGCTGTGTCCACAACTCACAAATACGAGTTGTTTGCACCTCCACACCCCTCACAGGTGGTCCCAGTTACCCAGACATACACAATGGAGCACTGGCAACCAGGGCATTAAGAGTGGACTAAGCCCTGCATTATTCTTACTTGGTTGCTTCAGTCTTAGCTCCATGGCTGGATCATTGGTTTTTTCTTTCCTCCCTTCACAGAGGAGCTTCTCTCTCTCTTTCTCAGTCCGATATTCCAGAAGCTGCTTCTGGGCCTGGCGATAAATCTTTAGGAGCCTGGAGCACAGAGTCTGGTGAAGGCGGAGGAAGAAATACCAATTATTATTGACAAAGAAGAGGCTGTAAACATCATCCAGGGTGTTGTGGGGCTCAGCAGCTGTAACATCACAGAAGGTTGCTTTGGTCTCCAAAGGACTGCTTGGAGGCCCAGGCACGTGTTTTTTCCGCAGCTCAGGAGTATCCAGGTTCTGCCCCTGGTGGTTTTCTCTGTCCTCATCTGTTGATTCCTCAGAAATGTTGTGCTCAGGCGGCTGAGAGAAGAACAGCTCGGGTATGAAGTGATGCACAATCTGCCTGATGGTTGCCTGATCCTCCTTTTGGATGGTGGGCTGTCTCTTCACGTAATAGCTGATAAGAGATGCTGCATCTTCCAAAATCTGCTTATCTTCATAGATAAAGATAAGATGAGGCTCATTCGTGGATGAACTCCTTCCCTCTGAATGCTGCTCCTGATGCTATAATCAAGAGACAAATAGATTAAAATCCTTCCAATCCATGCTCAAGAGCCATTCCTGCCAGGAGAAATAAGCCAGTATTAACACTGTGCTTGGGACAGCTGTTTTTGACCAAGAAATCTCCCGATTTCCAACCACTTCCACACGGTCCCAGGTGCCATGCACACATCTAGGTCACACTGCCAAGGAAGGGCATGGAGGAGGGGTCATTCCCTGTCGTACACACCTCGTCATAGACACTCTCAATTTCATTCAGCAAGCTCTTGGAGCGCAGAGCTTTGGTGTCGTTCTGCTTGAAGTTGACGGCCTGGTGGTCCAGGGATTTCAAATAGGCCTTCTCATACTGCTCCCTCCAAATCTTGTTAAAGCCCTGCTGGGCCTCCCTCCATTCCTCCTCTTTTGCTTTCAATCTGCATAAATGAACAGTCAGTTCAGGGAGACAGGCACAGAAACACACCCCAAACATTTCAATGTAGCCAGCTGTGGTGCAGCAAGAAGTTTTCAGTGGAAAACTGGAATTTATTCCCAGAAGCAATAAATAAATTTGAAAAAGCAGCAACGCTGATAACAACTTATCCTTTGAAACAACACCTACAAAAAACAGTTCACAGAATCACAGAATCATTTAGGTTGGAAGAGACCTCTGAGATCACTGAGTCCAACCTTTGACCAGTCACTGCCTTGACAACCAGACCAGAGCACTGACTGCCACGTCCAGCTGTTTTTTGAACACCTTCAGGGACGGCAACTCCACCACCTCCCTGGGCAGCCCCTTCCAGTGTTTAACAACCCTTCCTGTGAAGAAATTCCCCCTGATGTCCAACCAGAACTTCCAGTAGAGCAGCCTGCAGCTATGTCCTCTTGTCCTGTTGTTTAAAAATGCTTTAAAAATCCCTTATCAGCTTCTTAAAGAACACAGAACAGTGGGAATTACCTCTTAAGAACAACGGGAACAGCAGTAACTGGGTTTTTCTTAAGACTCTCGATGATCTCTGGTGCTTTGTCACCGTAGATGCGATAGATGGCCCGGCGCTGGATCACTTCTGAGGTTCCCCCCAAACAATCATCCAGACGAAACTTCTCCTGATCCTCCTGGGTCAGGCGGGACAGTTTCTTCTGCACACTCTCCAGCACACGGATTGTGGCTAAATTGGTCTCCAGGACAACATCCAGCTGTTGAGAGTTCCCAGAAAACACAGTGTCAGAACAGGCAGAGCAGGAACACGGAGAGCAGCAGCAGCCCAGGTTTGTGGAAGGTGTTCCAGCCCCCATGGGTGGAGCCAGGAAGCATCAGGAAAGTTTTTACTGGAAAACAGACCTCTGCCAGTTCTCCCAAAGGTCACATGCAATTTAGAACTGGACTCATGCCTAGGAAGAGCTATTAGACTCCAAGCACAACACACCAAACTCCATCTCAAACCAATAAACGCTAACAGAACTTCCAGGAACTGGCCACCAATTAATTCAGCAAAATCCAGAGGTTTTGCTTTCTGAGGAAGCAGAAAGGGAGCTCAGCAGCACAGGTACCTCAAAGCGCTCGTCCTCGCAGCGGTGCAGCTGCTCCTCGTAGGGAGTCTTCTTGGAGCTGACAAAAGTGGAGTCTTCAGACCAGGATGGAAATGAAACCCAGGTATCATTTAACACCTGCAACAGTGCAAAGACACGACATTGAGCAGGGCCTTGTGAGCCCAGAGCTGTTCTCATGGGGTTTTCTCTCTCATCTTTTTGCACAGTTCTTCCCTGAGGTTCTGTAGGATATTACAGACCTAATTCCCAGGTCACTGCTCCCCAGATTTGAGGTCTGTGTGGAACTGCTGGGTTGCTGCTCAGAAAACTCAAAACCACCTTCACTATCACCTCACACACAGAGATCACTCTGCAGTGATCAGCAACTGTAAAAAAAAGAAGACAGAGCTCTCCACAACAGTGGGAATGGGGCCTCAGGCAGTGCCTCACAGGGCTCTTCCAGAGAAAAATTGCTCCCAAAGGTCATACTGGCCCACTGCTAAAAAGTTTATCCCAGGGTATTTAATATTGTTTTCTGTCTTTAGGAACACATTTGTGTCTGCACACAGACTCGAAAGGTATTAAAGATGTGATTTGAGATGGGTTTAGATAAAATTAGTAGAATGTGGGTACTATTTCAATAAATTGGCTGAGTAAAGGGAATCAGCACTGAAGAGGGGACTCCACATGCAGAAGTTGTGGAGCAAATGGCCGCACTCCAATTTATGTGTGTTCAGGGATTGAACAGCCTGACCCCAAAGTACCTCCTTGCAAATGGCTGTTCTCCCACTGCACTTTGGCTGCTGGTAGGTTTTTGGGAGAGCTCGGTAACTGGATCCGATGCGTTTGCAGGAAGCGTAATCAATTTCCCGGCTCATTCCATCCCCGGAGCGGTCGCTCAGCGGAGAAGCAAAGGAAAGCTCTTTCACACCAAGGAAGGACTTGAACTGTGCAAAGAGTTCTGGGAATTTCCTTCAAAAACACAAGTATTTTGTTATTTCACTGTGACATTTTTAGAGTGGTTAATGTGTGTCATAAAAGGGAGGCAGAAATATCTAAACAAACTCAGCGTTACAGGGAGAAATCTTTCACCAACATCTCACCTCTGTTATCATTCTCTCTGAATTGCTTTAAGGGTTTTTTTACTTAAGGCAGGAAAACAATTTCCCTTCACTACACAAATGCTCCCCTAAAGTGCCTGAGGAGAAACTGATCCTTGCCATTTGACTCTCCCTCTTCTGCTGCAAGCCAAACAGCTCAGGAGGCTCGCAGCAGAGCTGGAGCTATTTATCCTTCTCACAGCCCTGTTCTCAGATTTCATGTTTATACCTTTATTACACTTTGAGATATTAAACAGGGAGTGTGAACAGACAGAGGAAAATGTTTCCTCACAATACTCGTTAAGAGCTGCACAGATAAATTTAAAGGTTCAGATTTTATTACTCCTCCTTTTGGATTAACGTTCATTTAATTTCTTGTGCGCTACCCACGACATAGTTCTAAGTTAAATCCAAAACTTCAGTAACAAAGTTCACAATGTGTCCAAAAAATAACAGAGTAGGACCTACAAAGTACCACAGGGCAGAGAAGTAAGTTAGTAACTTACCCTAAAAAGGGTGTAACAAGCTGGAGCAACTCAGAGCCAGAGACCAACTCCTGGTTGAAGAGAGCGATGCAACGGAGAAAATTTTCATAGACCTCCTGACTCTTGAGCACCCTGCGCACCTACAGCAGTTTGGAGAGATGATCACATCACCTGAATGCCACCTGTACTTAGAAAATTATTCATTATCTGTCTAGTCATCTTCCAAACCCACCTATTTTTACTTTTGTCGGTCTTTCTCTACCACTTGAAAAGTCAGGGAACGTCTTAAGTGCTGACACAAATTATACACAAAACCAACTAATTAACAACCACATAAAAGGCTGAAGATAAGTCCAAAAATGTGAGAAAAGAACAATTACTGACCTTGTCAAAGAAGGAAAACTCTTGCAGCGTCCCATATTTCCCCACTGTCGCAACTGACAGATCTTTGGTACCTCGCAGCTTCATTTTCTTCTGTTAAAAGAACAAGCAGTTATATTTAACATGTTGTGACTCAAATGCCATCAAATTCCACTCTGTTGACACAGAACAGCTCCCTGCAAAGGCTGAGACCCTGCATTTCCCCAGCAGTGACCTGGCATTGCTGTGTCACGTCCTCACAGCAATCTCTGTCAAATGTCTCCCAGCTAAGAAGAAACAACAAAAAAAGAGAATCACTTGAGATTCTGCACAGAAGCAATAAATTGTCCCTTTCCAGGGCCAATACTTAGTACAGAAGGTTGTGATATTTAGTATCAAACATGTTACCACACACATTTAAGCATGCATTAAAAATTCCCTTTTTCTACAGTAATTAAAATAACTCAAAATTTTGTTTTTCATACACCTACATACAAAGACACTACTCATGACACCTTTATCTCAGCAATTACTAAGCACAAGTAATATCAGGTTACTCTATGTTTTTACTTGCTGAAAGATACCTTTGCTGGGCCAGAAACAGGACGCAGCAGCAGTGGCCTGGATCGCTTTTTGCTGTGCTCCAGATTCTTCTCATGCTCAGTTTTCTGGGCACTGTTCACTTCACATGGTCCATTTCCTGTGAACTGAAGTAAATAAATAATGATTTCAACATTCTTCTCTCAAATAAAGAATCCTAACAGGACACAGAGCATGTGGTTAAGTCACCTGTTCTGGGAAAATCCAAACAATGAAGAGGAGCAAAGCTCATTACTGGCTGTATGATTTCCCACGTTTTGCATATTCTACATGCAGACAGAGCATTCAATATCCTGCCCTGCTCTCAGCACGTACCAAAGACCTTTTTGCCTCTGGGAGGAACTGTCCAAACTCTGAGAGCAGATCCTCCTGTCCCCGGAACAGATTGGCCACTTCAGTGAACACTTCCTCCTCTGACATGCCCCGGAAGGGTCGGCCCTTGGTGTTCAGCTGCTCTTTCTGAAAAGATACACACAGATGTTCAACAGAGTCAAAAGCACCTCACTCTGCCAGAAAACTCATCCTGAGCCAGAAACACCAATGCCACAGAACTTGAAAGGACTCTGAGCCAGCCCCAGGTTGTTACAGGGCCTCCTTTCACACACAGGATCACGGAATCAGCTGAAAGTGAGTAAAGACAGATCTGGCTACAACCTCTCTATACTCTGAAAAGTTCCACAATTTTCACACTTTTTGTCATTTCCTGTGAATATCTACAAGGCATTTGTTGGATAAAGACCAGTCCTTGGGACTCTAAGTCTGTTCAACAGACAGAGATTAAATTTGACAACTACGACTCCAACAGCTCCAACGCCAACCCACCGCCTCTTCCACGGAAGGCTTTTTACCTGGTAAGTGTGAAGAATTTCTAGAAAGGATCTGTAAATCTCTGGATGGTCAAGGAAACGTGTTTTGATCTTATTCACATAACTGATGGCATTATTGAACTCCACGGAATCAGATTCCAAGGGAATTTGGGATTTATCTTCTTTGTAGGGAAGCTGCTGCCGAAACTCCTCGGAGCAGTCGCTGTGGTTGTGGGAGTTCTCCTGGGAGTAGTGCAAGACCAGCCCACTGCCAGGGAGCGTGCTGGGAACGGGCTCTGGGGGCACCTGGGGGCACAGGACACAGGAGATGTGTTGGAAAAGGATCAGGGACCAGCTCCACAACAACCCAGCAGCAGTGCTGGCAAGATCTCCAGTTAAAAAATATTGTCACATGAAGAAGGAAGAAAAAGCATTTCAGTCACTAAACAATTTCCCTACCTGGTTTATTAACTCCATCAGTTAAAATAACCCCCAAAGTTCTCCCTGGTGTAGGAACCACCTGACTTGTGGCTGTCACAGCCTTATTGGCCTCACCTGAGAGGCTGCACCAAACACCCCCCACTGCAGGTCCTGCTACTGCTGGTTATTGCAGAGGAACTGCAGTTTTAAGCAGCGTATCAAACATAAGGCCCTTACAGATGTTAATTCCTAAGCAGCAGAGAGATTTGAAGGAGCTGAGATCTAAAAGGTAGTTCCTGCTACTAACTGGAGTTAAACCACGAGTTTACCAGCAGAATTCAGTTTATGGCTCTGTTTCAGCTCCACAACCACACAACAACAAAAAACAAGCAAGGGCAACGTCCATCTGTACCCCAGCAGATGTGTTTCACACCAACAGTACCTGATGGGGATTCCATGATCTTTAAAGACCTTCCCCAGCCTAAACAATTCAATGACTGTTCTGTGTACTTTTGCCTATTGCCTAAACAAGTCTCCTGGTTTATCAGTGGAAGACTGGAAGTGCAATTCTTCCAGGATCTCTCATTGAAATTTGTCACTGCCTACAACCTATATTGGGAACCCATTTAACAAT
The DNA here is from genome assembly GCF_020740725.1 of Corvus hawaiiensis. Classification (NCBI taxonomy): domain Eukaryota; kingdom Metazoa; phylum Chordata; class Aves; order Passeriformes; family Corvidae; genus Corvus; species Corvus hawaiiensis. The sequence goes on from NC_063240.1 coordinate 4,527,383, forward strand.
GTCAGGCCAATGACAATTTCAGTTTCCAAATCTGACTGAAATATTTGGTCTTGAAGTGGTGTTTTCATGCAGAATCATCATTCTTGTATAAGTCAAACTACCAGGTTTGAGAATAAATTGGGAACTAGGTGATCTTTAAGGTCTCTTCCAATCCAAATCACTCTATGACTCTTTGAATAAACATTTAAATTTATATTACACCCATTATCACAGGCTTTGAAAACCACCTAAACACCTCAGCAACATGCACTACACATAAATCTCCACAGCCTAAACTGTGCAGACGTGTCCAGTGACCCATGGAACAGTTTATTTAGGGAACAAGAGCTCTGTGACCTACCTGACTATTCAGAGGTGACTGTATACTTAACTTCCCATTCTTTGGAATTTCTATCCTGTAGCCCAGAGGAAGAAAGGCATTGAATCCTACAATGAGGTCAGGATGCTCATGGAAAAGCTGAGAAACACGTCGGATGACTCCAGGTGTGTCAATGCTAAAATTGAGAGGGGTTTGTTACTTTCATCCAAATCAGAAACACAAGCCCAGAAAATGCCAGAGGGATGTGGAGCATCTGGTAACTTAGGGATACAATTCTTTAAAAAAAAAATTAGCCCAGTTAGATGGAATGACCACTGCAGCCTCGCCCTGGGAATGTTATCCATGGAGAGGAGAGATGAGTGTGCAGGCTGGCAAAGGGGCAGGACACCCACCACCTCCAGGGCTGCCACGCCAGAGGTTCTGTGCTCAGGCTGCTTCACTTATTTTCAAGATCTCAGAGTGGACAGTAAAAATAGATTTGCCTTCTGTAGATTTCACCTCTGGAAAATGATGGGATGGGCAGAAGTTCTCCAACTCTGTGTGACTGCACCACTGGGGGACAGACCAGTGAGTTGCAGAGGGGGAATGATGGGGTGAAGGCTGGGGGGCCCTGCACAGGCAGAGAGACCCCACAAAGGCTGAGTGAGACCTGAAGGAGTGGCTGGAGTTGTGTCAGGGCTCGGGATGGATCTCAGGGAAAGGTCCTTCCCCCCGAGGCTGCTGGGCACTGCCCAGGCTCCCCAGGGAATGGGCCCGGCCCCGAGGCTGCCAGAGCTGCAGGAGCGTTTGGACAGCGCTCTCAGGGATGCCCAGGCTGGGGTTGTTGGGGTGTCTGTGCAGGGCCAGGGGCTGCACTGGTGATCTCTCAGGGCCCCTTCCAGCTCAGGATATTCTGGGATTCTGTGAAAGGCTGAGGAGCTCCCCAGAGCACCCCAGGATGCAGGACCTGGGCTTTACCTCTGGCTCTTGAACTCCTTCATGATCTCCAGGAAGCCGTTGTAGGTGGCAGGGTCGCTGCCAAAGCGGATCTTCACCTGGTCCAGGTAGGAAAGTGCATCTTCCACCTGTGGGGTGAGAACACGGTGAGACCCAGGCAGGGGGAACAGGCCCTGGAGCCCCCCACGGCCCCAGAATTGGGGCGGGGGCACCTCAAGACACTGTAGCGGGTGGGAACCAGCCCCGGGGGAGTCCCACAGCACTGGGGAAGGGCACTCGGTACCAGGTGAGGGGGCCGGAGGAGGGCAGGCCCCGGTGGGCACCACGTACTGGGGAGAGTGGGCTTCCCGTACTGGGGGGGTGTCAAGGCACGGACGGGGGCACGGTACCGGGGAGCCGGGAACAGGTCCCTGGGGAGGATGACCGCAGCACCAGAGAGGAACAGCTGGGCCGGGGAGCGGGGCACGGCCCAGGGGAGGGGGGAACAGGCCCGGGGAGCCCTCACGGTACCGGGGGAACAGGACGCGGCCCCAGGGGACCCCACGGAACCAGCGGAGGAGGGCGGGGGAGCCCCTGGCGCGAAGGGGACAAGCCCCAGGGACACCCCCCAATACCGGCGGGCGAGAGACAAGCCCCGGGGGGCGAGTTCAGCACCGCGCCCGGGGCCGGGCAGGTCACGGTGGGGGCGGGCGGGGCCGTCCCGGGGGGGCGAGGAGCGGCCCTTCGCGGGGGCGGGGAGGGTGGGAAAGGGGCGATCGCCGGGGCTGTCCCCGCACTCACGTGCACCGGCAGCTTCTCGTGCGGCGCGGCCCGGCCGCCGCCGCCGCCCCAGCGCGGGGCGCTGCCTCCGCCGGCCCCGCGGCCGCCGCCGCCCCCCGCCGCCATGTTGGAATCGGGCGGGCGAGCACGGCCCCGGCGGCGCGCGCGGCCGCTGCGTCAGCGCGCACGGCGCTGGGCACGCCCCCGCGGCGCGGCCCGCCCCCTCAGCGCCCCCATTGGCCACGCCCCATGGCTGGCCACGCCTCTGCACCGCCCCGCCCCGCGTGGCCACGCCCCCGCCCTGAGGCCACGCCCCTCGCCCTGAGGCCACGCCCCTCGTCCTGAGGCCACGCCCCTCGTCCTGAGGCCACGCCCCCCGCCGCCGCTTCCGGCCGTTCGAGCGCCGCGGCGGGAGCGGCGCCTCGGGGAGCGCCTCAGGGAGCGCCGGGGCCGCAGCGGAGCCTGAGGGGGAGCAGGGCCTGCGGGGCCCGAGCTGGAGGACCCCGGGGGGTCTGCGAGAGCCTGAGGGGGCTGCGGGATCGCAGGGAGTCTGGAGGAACCGGGGGCTGAGAACTGGAACTGACGGGGCTGGAGGAACTGCCTCTGGTTCTGTGGGGCTGAGGGAGCCCGGGGGTGGTGGAGGGGTTCAGATGGGGCTGAAGGAGCCATGGGGTGTCTGGGGGAGCCCGAGAGGGCTGGTGAGGCCCGAGGGGGGCTGGAGGAACAGGGGCTGGGGGAGCCCCAGGGGCTGGAAGAGCCGGGGTTGGAAGAGCCATGGGGGGCTTCGGGGAGCCCTTCAGTCCCAAGGGTTTCTCTGGGGTAGCAGGATAAATGTGGGCTTAAAATATGCCACTTTCTCCAGTGGTCCCTGTCACCAGGCAATCTGAACTCAGTGAAACAGAGTTACATGAAGAGCAAGGAGAGGGGGGAAAAAAATATGCCGCTTGTTTTTCCTTAAAGCGTTACAGATGATTTGCATAAGAGAGACGTGCGGAAGTCTTTCTTGCTTTGCCTTTAAAGTTGCTGCTGGTATTTGAACCCAGAATATTTTTCTCTGTATTGTGCTGGAATATTCCAGCTCTTTTCAGCTTCCAGGCAGGATGGTCACACACTGCCTCTGGATTTGGTATTCCATCCCCTGTTCTGATGCTTGCACAAACTGCTGCCCTCTGGCCTGTTTCCCTTCTGACAACATGAAGGATGCTACAGGCCTGTTTAATACAGGAAGGATTAAATTAATACAGACTTTTTCTTTCACAATTGCTCACCACTTGCAACATCCCAGACTGTGATGGATTGATCCAGTGACCCAGTATACACATATTTATCATCTTTGGAGAAGCAGGCACAGCAAAGGCCTTTCAGGAGAGATGTGAGCTGAAAATGGATGGTTGGCATTAGATTGTTGTGCTGGTAAATACAGGTTGAAGTGGATATGTTTTAGAGTATTCAGTGATTAAAAATATAAATAAAAATGAATATTTTTTACAGTAGTGATGCTGGAAGGATGATGGGAGCCAAATACAGCTCCTAGGTTGTGAAGCACTCACAGCTGTGCAGGAAAGAGAACCTGGTAGGACAGAGTAAAGCCCTTTATTCCACCTGTGGAAAGGAGTAGCTCAGACACATCCTTGGTGTGTGAAAGAAAATCAGCATTGATCCAACCTCCTCCACCACTTTTTTTCTTTTTTCCTCCTGGATTCTCCTGAGCTGGCCCAATTTCTGTTTTCTATTACTGTTATTAACTTGAGAAGTCTCTTCCTGTTCCCTGGTTTGTGCCATGAGTCTCACCCTGGTGACATGAGCAGAAAGAGCCGTAGACAAAGAACTCCTGTGAGTTGAGTTTTCTGTCAGAGCAGAGTTACCAGCCCTCAGCCACTGACAGCACCAACACCTGGGTGGTGTATCCAGCTGTAAGGATGCTTGCAAACCAGCCCTGGATGCTGGGAAAAGCTTGTGCCTCTCAGTTTGACAGGATTTGGGTATTCTCCTTGGGAATCAGCTGCATCCTCCCTGGCAGCCCGGGGCAGTAACTGACCATTGACACTCAGCGCTGTGGTGCCTCAGAATAGCTCAGCTCAAGTTGCTGCTGACAGAGCTCCAAGTCCCAGAGACACTGCAGGGAATCATCGGATCCACTGCCAGCCTGCTGCTCCCTGGGGCTGCTTGCCAAGCGGGAGATCTGCTTCTGTGACCTTCCAAAGGGAACCCTTGGGCCCCAGGGCAGTCCTGAAGGACTGAATCCCTGCTGGCCTTGCTGTAGATGACTCTGTTAATCTCCAAGGAGATCAGGGAGCCAGGGATCTGAGTTCTGATGGTGTGGGTGGGCCTGTGGATCACTGGGCATGGATCTGCAAGGACTAAATCATCGTGTGCTATGGCAAACTGCTTCTGCCTGCTCATTGCCATGTGGTTGACTGGTTTCTGTGGCTCTGGAGGTGGGGTGCAAGTGACATCCTGCCTGGAGTTCAGTGGGGAGGCAAGGACTGTCCCAGAGATCAGCCCCATGAAAAGGAGCCGGCTTTGCTCAGCCAGCATCTGGCTGGGGCATCTCACCTGGGCAGATGTGTCCAGTGTGTCACACCCTTCACCTGTAAAACAAGGCAATCAGAGACTGTTCCTACTCTGAATGTCTGCCCTCAAATGGGGCTCGTGGTTGGCTTCTTTACTCGTGAAATTCCTTATTATTCATATTTCAGATTTTCACCTGTCACAAGCTATTCCAGATAAAATCTCTGGAGGTGAGATTTAAAAGCTCTCCATGCCTCAAACAGTTTTCCCAAAATCTCTTGCTTTAAAGCAGCAGGAAGGAGCAGTCTCTGTCAGATGATAACAGCCTAAGGCCAGACGGCCAAACATTGCCTTCTTACTCTGTTTGCAGCACCTGGAGCTGTTCAGCCATGGGCTTCCTCTGCTCTCAAAGGTGCCTGATTAGATCCTGCCCAGCTTGGGCTGAGCTGGCTTTTCACCTGTTGCTTTGGCAAGAGGTGGTGCTCCAGATGTGTGTGCTCCAGATCTGGCTCCTGCCCACAGCTGGGTAGCAAGGTAGCTTCTAGGAGTTCACATTTAAAACATTTCAGAAATGAAACTGTATTTCAGGCCTGAGGCACACACTGACATGAGGCTGGGCCCATGAATGGATAAAGTTCTCTCCACTCAAGATCAAAAATAAAAGGGGAACAGAAAGACTTGAAGCAGTAAAAACAAGGGTCATCTTTTTAGAAGTGTGGCAGTACTAGAAACATGTTCAGGCCTGCAAATCCACACAGGTTGCTGGGGATCAACCCAACCCCTTTCCTGAATGAGGGGCATGTTCTGTGAGCTAGATTTGTAAGAGATGCCCCTGGTTGGGAAGTTGCCCACCCTTCCTTCTTCCCTGCCTGGACAGATGCAGCCTGAGAGCCAGGGACAAGGCTGCAGTTGCCAGCAGAGATAACAGCCATAGGAACTACTCCTTCATGTTCCAAATCTGTCTCTAGGAACCTGTGGAATCCCTTTGGATCTGCCAGGTACACTCACACATACTCCTTAAAGCCTACAACAATAAAATGTTAGTTACTGATTTATTGAGCCAAGGAAGTTTCCAATCCCCTTCAACTACATGTCCTTATGATTTAATTCCTCTATTTCCTTCAAGAGAAGCCCAAAGGCAAGCTTAGAAACAGTGAAAAGTAATCATCTCGAGTCCCTTTCACTGCTTACATCTCATTCCCTAGAGAAAGGGCTCCTGGTGCCCAAGCATGTTCTGCCTCTTCACAAAGAGAATGTCACCCAAAATTTGTGACCCCTTAAGTACAAGAGTTAAATAAAGCCAGGCCAACAGGAAATTCCACATGCTGGCCCCTTTGAAAGGACCCTTGGCATTTGAGAGAGCAGCTATTGCCAGCACTTCCCTAAGGAATGGGAGCTACTAAACCTGCAGTGAGAACAGATTCATCTTTGCCACCACCACAGAGAGAACTCTTCTCGGGCAGACTGCCCTCATCAGAAGAGATCTGCACAAAAAAGGCAAGAGTGAGACATGAAGCCAGGACAGCTGAGTGAAAGAAAGAGGCATTAGCAGTGAAATTCATTCTGGCCGCTTGCAAAGCTATAAAGTGCAGCAGGATGGAGTTTTGCTTCTCCATTTGGGAACTGTGAAGTCTGAGGAGGATGCTCTGTTTGGAATGGAGAAGGAAGGCCAGGCAACCAGATCTGTTGTCCGGGTCATCAAACCTTTGGATATTATAAGAAATACAAGAAATAGAGTTAAAAAGTTGAACAAACAGATGTGTACCATGGATAGAGATCCCCCACTAAATCCCACTGTCATCCTCCCTTGCCTCTGGATCAGAACACTGGATGTTGGATGTTTCTCCCTGCAGCCCTGAGAGATGCTTTTGGGATCTCAGCTCACCAGTGCTGCTGCGTCACAGACTCAGAGTTCCTCCCTCAGACACAGTCACAAGCAGCAGCCTGGGGCTGAGCACTGCAGAAAACATCCACACATCTCTCATCTCTCCAGAAGTATGGAAGATGAGTTCTGCTGTCCCCAGGTGTCGAGCATTGACCTAAGAAAGAGGTGGCAAAGGAGACAGGAATAGCGAGGCCTGAGGTGGCTTTTCTGTCCTCAACCTTCAAGGCTGTGGCTGCAATGTTGTGGTTCTTTCAGCACCTTTAAGCTAAAGACTGACTGTACCTTTGTACCTGAAGAAAAATATACAATCCTGTTCCCCTCATCCACATGAAGGTGATGTGAGGGCTGTTCTTTGGGATGCATATCCTGGATAATAAACCTGGCTCTGCCAGAAATCAAATTCCAGATGTGCAGACTGTGATCTATGGCAGCAGAAAAAGCACAGGTTCCTTTTTCAAACACTTCCACACACCTCACCTCAGCTATAAAATAAGAGGGGCTCACAAAATGAGGAATTCTCAGTGCTTTTGGAATTTAGGAGAGTGCTTATGGCTGGGACATATCTGTGTGCCTAAAGCTCTGACTGCCAAGCTGTCACAGCTCTTTTCAGGCATCAAAACAGCTTTCCAGCCTCAAAAAGTGGAGAAGGCTCAGCAGAGTGTCCAGGAAGGATGTGCAGCATCTCAAAAACTTCCATATTCCAGACAATCATGGAGCCATCCTGGGAAGCTGCCACCAGCAGCTGGCAATCAGGACCAAGTGCCATCGCTGTGACGCCTGCCACGACACACAGAGAGGAGGGAGAGGCTGCTCTTGCTGCCACAGAGAGAAAAGGGATATTTTGGAGCTTGTTTATGTGCGGTGTTTCCCCAGCTGGAACCCCCGGTCCTGTCTGAACCCCGTGGTCTGTGCCAGGAGCAAGATTAGGTTCCTGCAGACATATCTAGGTCAGTGTGTGCTTTTGTTGTCCTGACGACAAAATGACCCACTTTCCCCTCATTTGTGGAAGCAGTTGCCAATGGGGCTGGGGCATGGCCGAGCACAAAGGCGCAGGACCTTCCTCCTGCCTTTGTCTCCAAGCTGGGTTCCTGCAGAAACAGAGGTTTTCTCCTCCTTGCTCTGTTTATTGTGTTTCTTGCATCTCATTCATAGCAGATGGATAATTAGAAGTATCGTTGGGCTGTATCTGCCCCAGGAATGATCCTACCTTTGAGGATTCTGATGGGGATTTTTGTGTAGGGCCCCACCTGGAAAAATCCACACAGTGGGATGAGCATGGGATAGGGACAGACCCTGCAGCAGCTCAGACACTGCTGGCACAGCTGCCCCATGAGCTCTGGGCAGGAAGGCAGCAGGGGAAGAAGCCTGGCCAACATTTCTGAGTGGATTATACTCCTCCCTGAGAGGGCAGAGACAGAAAAACCTTTTAGAACAAGACTCTGGTGAGCCTGTGAGAGCAGCCATAGCTGATTTCTGTGATGTACAACGTGAAATGAGCTGAGCTGGCCTTATCTGGTAATACAGGGATGGCTCCAGTGTAAAACCTGGGAAATGTAACGGTGTGGCAGGATTCTTCCCTGAGGAAGGAGTGGGTATTCCAAGGCGAAGACAGGAGCAGCACTCTGTGCCCTGCCCTCCAGTTTGCTTTAAAGCTGCAAGGGAATCCAGATGGCTGACAGAGTATGAATCTTTTTACAGATCCCAGAATGGATAAATTAGTCACTGGTTTTAATTCCTCATAAAAGTACTTTTACTTGGAAAGGAAAAGTCCCGTTCTTTCCCCAGCAAACTCTTGTGTCCCACTGTGTCCCTGAGATGGGTGTTACCTTCAGGGCTATACAGGAGACTGCAGGTTCAGCACACATGGCAAAGCCATCAGCAACACTCTCCATTCCAGAGGCAGTTATTTTACAGCTGATCCACTTTATATTCCCTGCAGGGAGAAATGCTATTAGAGCAAAGAATATCAGCCCTGAGAATGCACCTGAGTTATTCTGAAAAGACTGAGGTTTGGGGAAGGAAGGGATGGAAGGATGAACAGCCACTTGCAGGGGAACTAGGACTGCTTTGCTGGGGATGTGGAGGGCTCCCATTGTCACAATGCCTTCTGTAACCTTTTAAACACTCTATGGTTTGGGGTTTTTTCTAAATTTGGTAGATTTTTTAATATGTTTTCTTCCTGGCATTTGGAGTATCTAGATGATTTCTTTCAGCTGCTAAAGGAGTGTGGTGGTAATTCTGGGATAACAATTTGTAAAGTTAGCTTATTTCCTTTCTCCAAGTTTCCTTCTCACGGCACAGCAGAAAGGGTGTGACCCTTACCCGTGGCTGTAGGCATGAAGCAAAGCACACCTCTGCACACCCCTTCTCCTTACCCAGCACATCCCTTTTTAGCTCCTCAGTTCCTCCAGCATGAAGTAAATGAAGTGGCAATTCACTCAACTTCCTCAGGTTTGGGGCAGTGTCAGAGAACCAGAATGGCTGAGGGGCAACCTGGGAGCTACCAGAGCAGTGGGTTTGAGATGTGGTGTGTGGATCGATCTGTTTGTTTTCACAACTTCAGTGCCAGACACCCAGCTCCTGGTATGGAGACAGCACTTCCAGGGCTTCCATTGTTTTCCTGTTAGCAGGAAATGTTTTTCCTGACTAAATTTCTCTTGCTGCAATCTAAGGCAGGCTGCCTTTCTGCAGAGGAATAATAAATGACTTCCTTCCTTGCTGCAGTAGCATTTTACATGTGTGAAGAGTGAATGACAGTCTGTAAAACTTCTTTAGATCTCCTTGGTTGTAGATGCCAGTTTAAAAAATGTGTATATATCTTGATCATTGGAAGCACTGAATAGTGTTCTTTAGTATTATTTCCACTGTCTTTTGATTTCAGACCCTGTCCAACAGCCTGGAGAATACAGAGCTCTGGTCCAGAGCTTATGTGGAAATACCTGCTGATATTCCTCACCTTTGTGTCAGCGCTCAAGGTCCTGCTAATATGTGGCAACATAAGAGGTTTCTTCATTCCCCAGCTCCAGGTCCCCTTGTAGAAATCTGCCAGAAGAAAATGCCTGTTGATTTGGTCTTGTTTTGATAGGTAACGATGCTGCAGCACTTCAACAAATTGCCTGGGAAGAAGTTCCGTGTCTGACAGCCCGTTTCTGCAAGCAAAGTGAGATATAGGAAAGGAAATTATTTATCCCCCTCCTCACTGTTTACACTGACACCCACAAAGGGAGGGTGAGGGGTTTTCTGGCTGTCCAGAACAAGTCACCGAACATCCTGCTAGCTCATGTGGCTGCATAGCAGTCCCAGGTGAGAGCTTACACCCTGGATAAGCCACAGAGATAATTTCCTTCTTCAAGTAATCCCAGAACATCTCCTTCAAGGCTCTGGTGTAGATAGGCTGCCAGGCATGAGGGAAATGTAACCCTTGCTAAATATATGTAAGAACACATTCACAGGCTTAAAGAACTGAGAGCTTTGACTGTGTTTAGACAGATTGCCTATGAACAGCAGGAAATACAGGCTGTTCCACCAGATCCAGCAGCACCCACCATGAGGGAGCAAAACAGCCAAGCACGTGAGCCACGAGGACGGTGCTGTGGGACTTTTCCAGTCCCCACACAGACGGTGCATGGTGTCCTGGGCTGTGCCAGCAATCAGCAGCTCTGAAGTGGAGCTATAAGATGCCCATTTCTGGCCTCCTGGAAGGCCAGCTGGAAGTGCAGGGCTTGCCCCTCATGAGAGAAGCTCTGATGGAAATAGGCCCATTGAGCTGGGCTTATCTGTTTTCTGTCTGATGCCAAGAGTACCTCCAGCATCTCCCACCTTCCTCACAGGATGAGTCCTACTTCAAAGTGTGCCCCAGCCTCAGGCACAGCTTGCTGGGGGGTGTTCAGAGCATCAGGCTCTGCTGTGGAAATGGAAATGACAATGTGGACCTGTGGAGGGCAATCTGATGGGAGTCAGCGGGATCTGTGAGCCCCATGGCCAGGCAGCAAACTCTCCACAGAGTCCAGGAGCAGCACCAGTGTCCGTGTGCCACAGTGGAAGACTGAGGAGGAGTTTGCTGAGGATCAGGACTAAGTCACTGCAAGCCTGGTTGGTCTGGAGTGGAGGTGGTGACAAATCAAATGCTAAACGGATTTGGAAACAAATGTCCCTCAGCAGGCTGTGAAGGGCAGAACTGAGCTGGGATGTCCTCAGCAATAGTCACAGCACTGTCTTGCCCTACAGCAGTTTGCACCTGCTCAGGTAATTCGCACATTCCACAGCCTGGTGGCCCATAAAGGATGAGGGTTGTGTGGGGTTTATCGTTGTCCTGCCTAATACACTGGAAAGTGTTATCCAAATTCTGTCTGCCGCAGAAAAACCTGCAGTTCCTCAGGCCCAGAGCTGTGTGGTGGCCCAGCTCTTGCAGAAGCTGCCCTGGCTCCTCACTGATCTGTCCTCAGCATTGGAGAGTCCCTAAAATCTGGTGATTTGTGACAGCAGTGGACTGCTGACAAAGTTGTTTCAGCTATTTATTATTGTCCTTGTGCTGAGGGTTGCCAGAGTCTTTACTTCAGGTCACAGTTTGTACTGTGAGGTGCTGGGGACAGTGGCTTGCAATTCTTGCTTTAAGGTTGCTGAGCAGCTGTTCTGCTTCACTGTCTGAACCATCCTCTTTTTCCAGCAGCTCACTGGTTATCCCTTGTCCAATCTGTCTCTTGGAATCCTCAGGTGTCCGTAGTGGTTGCCCAGGAGACCTTGCAACAGGAAGACAAGGGCCGGTGCTCATGCACTGCTGCAGTTGTTGGAAATGATATAACTTTCCTGACTCATTTTTAATTAGTTGTTTTAATTAATCAAAAGCAGCACCCGCTTTTAGCTTTTTTTCTTAGTTAAGTTTCTTCACAGGCTCTTCGAGTTACTTTGATCACTAAGTCACTGAAACCTCAAGTTGCTAAAACTAACCCTGAGCAGCTTCAATAAACAGAGCCAAAGGATGTTGAAGCTTTGACATCTGGGATCTCACATTTATGACCCTTCAAGGACATTGGAGCAACCAGAAGGTACAGAGGAGATTAAGGCCTGAAAAGCTGGGGACTCCCCATGTGAGAAAGAGATGATAAAAGGACTAAAGAATGTAGACCAAATCAACATCAAGAGTGAGAAATCAATAACCAATAGAGGATAGAATACTGATTAACAAAGAGAATTATGTAACTTGGAACCAATGAACATTGATTTCTTTGTTTGCTAAAAGTAAGTGACCAAGTTTTGTGTCAGTGTCATGTGGAGGTTGGGGCTTTTGTCAGCCACACACACAAACCCTGGACAGGAATAAAGTAATTCCTGACTCACTGATACTAAAAAGGCAGTGTTAGGGGGGTTTATTTATCCCAAGGACTGTGGTAACACAGACACAGCTGGGGTGGGGGCTGGATACCGCCTGTGCACCTGGGATTGCCAGGGAGGCTCAGAAAACTTGCTGGTAATTACAGCATCCTTGTGGCTTCCCTGTTGGATGGGGACAGAGCCCAGCCTGCCCTGTGCCCAGGGAGACGTGCATTTCCCGTGGTGAAGGTGAGGCAGTGGAAGCAGGATTGGTTTGGGGACTCCTGCCAGTGGTGTTGTGAGATTGGCTGCTGGGGGGAGAAGAACCACAGGAACAGGGCTGAGCTTGGGAACTTTGGTTAGGACTGAAGGCTGGATCGGGGAAGAGTGAGATCCTGGGAAGGGTCAGCATCCACTGTCCGTGCAGCCTAGTAGCACAGAATGAGCTCCAAGCGCAAACCCACAGCGTAACCTTTGAGCAGTGCCTGTCAGGGGACAGGGAGCAGTGGAACCTTGGTGGGTGGCTCTGCTGAAAGCTGCAGGCACACGCTGAGGACCCGTGTGAGGAGCACACTGCCCCAGTGCCCCTGTGGGTGTCACCTGCACGTGTGACACGGCTCTGCTGGGCCCTGAGGGCAGAGCTCAGCCATGGAGAGCTCAGGCTGCAGCAATGCTGGCTCAGCTCTCATGTCTCTGTCCCTCTGCTGCTGATCTCGGGTGGAAGTGACTCAAGGGAAATCAGACAAACTTGCACAAATACTTAACGGGTTATTTATTTACTTGTGCCTTCGGTTATACCCCCGAAGACTTCGTGTGTTTATTCTCTTGGTTCAGCAAAACTGTCTCCCCTCCTAAAGCTAAAACAACCCGAGGAAGCCACTTGGCACTTCTGCAGGTGTCTGAGCTTCCCCTTGTGCAAGGCTTAAAGCTCTGGGTGTGGATTTCTCTTCGGGGCTGTCACCAAAGTGCTTCAAGGACACTGAGCTGGGCTTGGGAGCTCTCAGGGCTTAGGAGGAGTGAGCAGAGGGTTTAAGGCAGAAGCAGGGAGCTGGTGCCAGCCTGCAGTGTGGCACCCTGCTCTGTCCCTGCTGGTTGCTATGGCATTTTCATTTCTGGTTCTTTGCAAGGGGGATTTGTGGTTTTTCCCTGGTTACTGAGCAAACCTCGGCAGTAGGGAGGACTGGTCACTACTAATGTAAAAACGGTGATATGGGAAAAATTAGGTTGTTCAACTTTTAGACGGGTCTGAACATCAGTGGTAGAGAATCCCAGAAGGTCTTGGGTTGGAAGGGACCTTAAAGATCATCCAACTCCAACCCCCTGACACGGGCAAGGACATGCAACTCTAATTGCCAGAACTCTGCAAGAGACACTGAGATATTCAGAATCTCTTGCTAAGGATTTCTCCTGTGCAAAACTTGGGGATTTTGGACCATGGATGACACAGTAAACAACCTGGTCTTTCAGGAACCTCATGCCTGTAGGTTGTTTGCTGCAACATTTCAAGCCTATATTCTGCCACAGAAGGATCCCCCATGTTTCAATAGCCTCTTTTATACTAGAAATTCTGTGCAAATTAGTCTAATTAGGATTAAATTACCCCTGAAGTATATCCAGTGGAATTTATACATGGCACTTTTTTTCCAACTGAATACAGAAATGGAAGGATGATATAAACCCTCATGTCCAGGTGTTTGAAGGTGATGAGCCACCTAACTCAGCCTTGAAATCCAGACAACTCAATCATAAAAATACACTGTATTCAAAAGTTCTAGGAAATTGGTACAGCAGTAGCTGACTTCCAAGGAGATGGAAAATCTATGTGTATTTTGGGAGTACTTTTTCCTCCATCACATGCATTTTGATGGCCTTTAGACAGGACAGACAGGAGAGAAGTGATTTACCTCAAACATTAGGCCTGTGCCTCTGGATACGCCTTCTCCAGGAGGGCATCTGTCTCCACAGCCAGGTCTGCATGGGAGGATCTGAGCAGAGCACCTCAAGTCAGGAATGTGAATCACAGAAACATAAAACAGAATCAAAGAAAGTCCTGTGTGGGAAGGGACCCACAGGGATCATGGAGTCCAACTGCTGGCCCTGCACAGACACCCCAACAACAACACCCTGTGTGTGGGAGAGTCACAGAGAGCAGCCTGGTGCTGGATGGAAGCAGTCCTTTGGACAAGGGATGGAGTGCCAGGACAAGGGGAATGGCTTCCCACTGCCAGAGGGCAGGCTTAGACGGGATACTGGGACAGAATTGTTCCCTGTGAGGGTGACACAGGTCACCCAGAGCAGCTGTGGCTGCCCCTGGATCCCTGGCAGTGCCCAAGGCCAGGCTGGACGGGGCTTGGAGCAGCCTGGGACAGTGGGAGGTGTCCCTGCCCATGGCAGGGGGTGGCACTGGATGAATTTTAAGATCCCTTCCAACCCAAACCAATCAGGGATCCTATGATTAAAAAAAGACTATGAAAACTCAGGAGCAAGATATTTTGCATTGCTTAGTTACAGAATACAGTACAGCAGCATTGATCCAGAAAAACACATTTCTTACACCTTGCTGCAGCAAATCCTCCATCCCACTTTAAGCCCCCTCCTACTGTGCTGTTGGCCAGCTCGGCAGTGAGAAAGAGCCCCAATAAAAGGCAATTCTGCTCCCAGGGAAGCTTTTCATACACAGCCGAGTCTGAAATTCTTACACTGCTTCCCCTGCTGTGCCTTTTACAAGAGAGATTCCCACTTTCCAGAAAAATCTGTGTGACACCTTTTAAGTGATGTGTTCACTGAATTAAATCAAACAGCCAGCTAGGGAAATTTAAGATAAATTAAGAAGACAAAGCAAATAGAAAAAAATTAAGCACATACAGGCACACAACCACAAGCATGAGAGCTCTCTCCCAGCATCTCCTGTTCATGATACACAGTATTATATTCATTGATACTCTTCATACCTGCAAAATTAAAATGTATCGGGAATATAAATAAATAGATATTTTCATATTAAAAAGATAAAGGTATGTTTTATCATATGAGATTAAAATTACTTCAGAACTGGCATCTTCTCTCCCCAAAATTATGTAAACATTCATGGCACTACCGAATCATGTGATAAAGTAGTACAAGAAGGAGTGCTAAAATTAGGAGGGAGAATGGCTCTATCTGCAGCTTTCCTTGGGGCTGGCCTAAGTGAAAAGTGATCACTGATGAAGCCCGTGCCAGTGTCAGATGAGGAAAGAGCTCCTTCGGGGTGGGAATTCTCCTCTCTGCACTGCTGTCCCACAGGGAGCAAGGCTTAGCACAAAGCCCTGGAATAATTCATTAGCTCTCACCAAGACTGCAGGAGTTAAAGGAAATTCTTGTGTCACTTTACACTCCAGCCCACAGGAATTCCAAACCTTACAGTGAGAGAGTGGGTTTAACTTCTTGTCTTTTGGTGAAAATCCGATCACATTACATTTTTCAACCCAAAACTGTTCCCAAAAATGCGTGAGGTCTAACACACCTTGGGCAGGTGTTGTAGGCAAACCCCAACACTGTCTGTGTCCTTACATGCCGACTAATCATAGAATCATTAAGGTTGGAAAAGACTTCCACGATCATCGAGTTCAACCTTAAATTTCAGCTTCTCTGCAGTTCTCATGGATTCCTTCCAGAAGCCTTAGCTCCAACTGTTCTGCAAACACGGATCTCTGCTCGGGCTGGAGACACCTCCCCGTCCAAACAGCACATTCCCCACCTTGCACCCGCTGCAGGAGATGCTGCAGTGTTTCCTTCCCTTGGGAAGCACTTTTTTGTGGAATTGAGAGCCCCTCTAAGCCTGTGCTCGCTTGTTTAAAAATGGAGTCTCAGGGAATGATTTGCAGAAGGGGGAAACTGAGTTTTTAATTCCCGAAAATCTGAGTCACTGCTACCCACTGCCAGTTACCACTTTAGGAGCTCCGTCTGGCAACTGTGTCCCAGTGGGCAGAGGAAGTGGGAAATATTTGGGCATTGTCCAAGAGGAGAAGTTCTCCACAAACACTTCTTGCTGTTCCAGCAGCGGACGGGAACGGAGCGTGTGTTGTCCGGGGTCTTGGGAAAGCCTTGTGCCTGGAGAGGCTGGAAGTGCACAGTAGTGCCTGGATTGAAGGCGGCTTTGCTGCCAGTGCCATTAATTCCTGATCTAATGCAGAATTGTGCCATCCCCGCCCCGTCCTAAGGCGCCTTCATTCCCAAATGAAGCTGCAAACTGCAGCTGCTCTGCCGGGCAGCCGCCTCACCGCAGTGCAACACGAGCAGGGAGCGCCTGATGCTTTCAGCAGCTCCGGGACTTTTCAGCTGATTTACCTGAAAAAAGCTGAGCTGATAAAGATTCGGACCAGGCTGGAAGGCTGGAAAGGAAGAGGAACCATCTTCCCACAGAGGAGATCCCGGCGTGTGTCTGAACTGAAGCTCGCGGTGCTGTCTGAGCTCCCCGAGCTCCCTCAGCACAGACTTCTCCTTAAAGGGGAGATGAGTGCTGGCAATGAGCACCAGTCTGTGGTGCCTCTCCCCAGAATGCTGCCTGCTCCTGGTTTTAAGGAAAGCCTGAGAAAATTTCAGCTACTTTTATGTCACCAAAACTGCGGGAAAAACAAAAACCCTCCAACAACATTTTAAATGTTAGAGAGTCAAGGCATTACTTTATTCTCTGGCCAGGATGTTGTTCTGGCCAGGATGTACCACAGAAATCATCTCATCCACACATAGCTCGGGAGTGCAGAGAGAATCTTTCCATAACACATGACCTTTACTAGATTTTTCAGATCTTTTATACAGTCAAAACTCATAGAAACAAATTGGGTCAGTGTTCATTGGTCTCAAGTTGTCTAGTCCTTAGTACTTGGTCTCCTATTGGATCCGGATTTCTTCGCTTCTGATGTTAATTAGATCTTCATTCCTTGATTTTCTTATCAGTCTTTTCCGGAGGAGATGTCTCCAACTCTGCCAGAGGCAGAGTCTGGGGTAGATGTTCATAGATGGCCGCTGATGTTCTGTTGATGTTCCGTCGATGGCCTGCATCTCTTTGGGGCTACTCCCAGTCTGTTCAAAAGCTAAGCCCATCTCAGGCCTCACCTAGAGAAACAATGCCCTGGAAAGAAGCTTCAGTTCCCTTCCCTTGGGGCAAAGGTGAATAAACCTGGCTGAAGTCATATATATATATATATAAAAAAAATTAAACTGGTATATTTTCCAACTTTGATAGGAAATGGTTGACTGGAACTTCACTGCATCCTGGCAGGATCCATCTGTATTTGAAGAGGACAGATATCTCTATAGCAACCAGTGTTTGTCACTTGGGCAGAATCCTCAGGGGCTCTTCCTAAGGCACTGGGTGTGCTCCCTGTCAGGTGCTGTACACCTGCGATCCCTTTGTTCACCACCCTTGACTATTTTAGAAATAGTTTAGAAATAATTTCCATATTTTAGCACCAGTATCATTGATGGTTCAGGCCCTCTCAGCCATTTAAAGCAGGTTCCTTAACACCCAGGCAGTCAGAGGATGCCCGTGTCCTGCCTCTGCCTTCTGGCAAGCTGTGCAAGAGTGAATTTACTGAAAGGTGTTTACACTGTGCGCAATCATGGCAACATTTGGGGTGGGGAACAACCCCCAAAAGAGCAGCACGTGGGGAAAGACAGAGAAGAAAAACGTAATCACTTACAAAAAACCCAGCAAGACAGAAATCAGGAGAGAAGAAAATCCGCTTCCGGAGAGATACTGCAGCTGACAGCAGAATTCCAGAGGCAGGAGCTGGTTGGCTGCTGCTCCTGGTTTTGTCATGAAGGGCAGGACAACATCCATGCCCCACGCGTGCATCCCTGGCCCGGGGGATCCGTGGCTGCTGCTGCAGCTCTCACCCCCAGGGTCAGTGCCTGAGCTCGAAGGCAGGAAACTGCAGCTGTCAGCAGAGAACAGGGAGGAAAAAACCCATCTTTGTCCAAATGCCCTTGGAATGCAGAGGGAGAGAAGGTGCAACCCCCTCCGCAGAAGCCCTGACAGAACAGGCGTCTTCCCGTCGTGCTCACAGAGCATCCTCCGGTGTCACTCTGCCAGGCTGCTCTGTTTTCCAACATTCCCAGCACGCTGCTGCTTCACTTTGTTCCAATATGTGTTCCTGTAGGTGTTTGGGACAGCTCTTCCCATAAGGAAATGCTTTCTCCATGTCCTGTGCACACAGGGATGGTGCTCTACCAGCCAAGCAGATTCCTCCACTCAGGGCCACTTTCTGCTTCTCACAGGAGACCATAATCTACAATTTCTGTGGATTTTTGCCTTTTCCAGGAAACTGAACTGAGCATGTCAGAGAAAACCAGTATCAGCCAGAGCAGCTGC
This sequence comes from Corvus hawaiiensis, assembly GCF_020740725.1. Taxonomy (NCBI): domain Eukaryota; kingdom Metazoa; phylum Chordata; class Aves; order Passeriformes; family Corvidae; genus Corvus; species Corvus hawaiiensis. Next base: position 4,545,455 of record NC_063240.1, read on the forward strand.
TGTGCTTTTCCTGGTTCTCTCACGAAATGAGGTTTAAGAGGCTGGTGTCTATCCTTGGCTGTATCCCTCTGGCATACAGAGGAATAATTAATGAAAAATTAGTAATCTGCATTTATGGGCTCCTTTTGCAGACAATACTTGATTACTCCCCACAGTCATCTACCCAAATAAGAAGAGATTAACCGACATCCTAATCTGTCATAAATCAAAAAGGCAGGGAGCCTTACCTCGAGAGGCAGACAAACAGCACAGAGCCTACATTAGGGTTTAGCCTACATTATTCTAAATCTAATTTAAGCCAACACCAGGATTCTGAAGTCATTTTAGGATTTTTAGGCTGCGTTTCAAGGCGCTGCAATCTGGGATGTGTTCCGTGCTTCTCCCACCGCATCTCCCTGCCTTTGTCACTGATCGCACCAGCTCTTGTCACGCACAAAGAAAATCAGCCTCACTCGCTGATTCAGGCAGTTGGTGGCAGTGGTAGCAGAAGTCCCCCAGCCTGCCGAGCTTTTTTTGGAATGCCAAGACCTGACAGCTCCATTGAAGAGCACCAGGGGCTGGGATAATTGGGGAGGCAGCAGCTTGCTTTTATAGGAATGCGGAGTCTGTGTTACGGGTTCGGGGGAGCTCGCTGTACTTTGCCAATCAAAACCAAACAGAGTCAACCAACGAAATCTTTTCCAGGGACATTCTGGATTTCCTCAGGCTATAAAAATGTTGAAGCCTCTAAACATCTCAGACCTGTTTGCCTGCATTCCAGGGCTATAGCCTACCTGTACCCTAAGGCTAAGATGGAATCACTGTCTCACACCGATTCTTCCTGACATTCACAAGCTCTTTAAAAAATTCCCTCCCCAAATTCGCTTTTGGCAAGTAAGGGAAGCAGATAAGGAAATATAAATGGCACTTTTTCTAAGGGTAATGTGTGAAAGATGCAAATGCACAAGTGTGAAAGAGAGACCAGACTCTAAGGTATTCATGACTGTTGATCTTAGCACTACCAACATCTTTTTGTCACAGATGTCATCACAGAGGTGAAGTGAGTAGCAACTGTGACTCAGGATGGCAGCGTGGGCTCTGGCATGACAGGGAACCGATTTCTCACTCTCTGCCCGTTCCCTGAGCCATCAGCCCCCAACAGCTTGTTCACAGACTGCTGCGTTCAGAGCAGGATTAAATTCTTAGCTGGGAGGTAATTTTGTGTGTGTTCATCAAGTCGTGTTGATGTCTGATGAAATTCAAACCCTTTTAATTGGCATTTCCTTGTGGTGGATGGGCACGCAGGATGAACTAGATGCCTTGGGGCCAATACTAAGAGCATCCTAAGGAGGAAAATATCAACCCACTGTACAGAGGATTTGGCATCAACAGTATCATTTCTCCGTTGTGAGTGGTTCGCCTTGTCTGTGTCCTGTCTTCCTGGATAGAAGCAGCTCACACTAAATCCAAACTATCTTTGGGAGCTTTCTGGAAAGTCTTGTATGGATGTATATTCTGATTTCTCGTTATGTGGGCAAAGAATTAAAATATCTTGAGAGAAAAATTTTTGCTGCAGCAAAAATCCTGGGTATCCAAGGTCATAGGAAATGCCATGTTATCCCGGCCTTACCTTCCTTATCATCCTTGCAGGAGCCAGTTACATCCTCTTAAGAACAGCACAAGAACCATAAAACAGAGAATCATAGCTAAGGGCCAGGTAAAGCTGTGCTACTGTGAAACACATAAAGCTCTAATTTTTAGTGGTTTTGTGTGCCCTTAAATCACCACGAAACAGGCTTCAGGAAGGAGCAGGCGTTTGGCAGCTGATCGCCTGGCAAGTGTTAAAAGGAACAACTGTACAGCTCAGGAGATGGCCAAGGGAACATCCATCTTTATCCTCTGGGTCTTTCTGCTTCACTGGATTATATAATTTGTTTATTCTTTGGACAAAGTGTGCAACAATGTAAATACTGGCATCAATAACAAAAGGAAAAGTGGAAACCAAGAACCCTGGTTGCTCTGGCTTGGTGCTCTTGTACTGGCTTTGCCCTTTCTTACACAAACTCTTCAGAAATTCTTTCCTATGCCCTCCTCTTTTTGTTACTTCATTTACTGTGAAGAATTATTAGTGCCCTGTGTAAAACTATTCTCTGGGTTTGTTTGTTGTTGTTTTTTGGGTTTTTTAAATTACAAATACATAAGGCCTGTAGAGCTTTCCCTGTCTGTGGAGCTGATCTGCCACGATGAAAAAGCTGCAGGCATCGGGTCTGGCTCTGCAACAGGAAAGGGAAACCTGTCAATCCACATGAAATGCTGAAACAGCAACTGAAACACTTGCTTTTCCCAGCAGGCACCCAGGGCCTCTTTGAGGATTAAACCTACTGCTAAATTTAGCCTGGTCTCACTGGAGTCAGTATCAGAAGTTATCAGATCAGGACATCTTTGGAGGGAATGACGTCTGTCCCGTGGAAGTCTGAGCCCCTGAGCCCTGGCAGGCTCCTGTCCTGCCCTGGGCTGCAGAAGAGTTGGGAGCTGGGAATGTTCTGTGGAGCCAGACACTCCAGAGACATCGTGGGATTCTTCAAAGGACATGAAATACCTGCTCTCATGAGCCTGTTCATTTACAGGTCTTGAGCAAAATAACCCTGAACTGGATGTCACTGGGCAGGAGAATGGTTAAACCACCTGAAACATTGTAATCCCTTATTTTTTGAGTTGTTTTTTTAATGTAAGACTTACACTGACCTCTTCCATTGGTGGATCATACCAATGGAAATTCCCTTTTCCAATGCAACTGATACTCTCATCTGCTTTACATTAAGGGGTGTTTATAAACATTTTAAAAGAGTTAAATCTGGGGGGAGACAAGAGAAACCCTTCAAAATATTAACAGGCCTTTGTAGATTCCTGTTTGACTGGCTGTGTCATGCTTCCCTCATCACTTCCAGCTCTGAGCTGTGGAAACAAATTACTCCATCCCTTTAGGAAACACCTCACTCCCATTTTCTTTCTGTTTGGAGCAGAACCTGAAGGAAGGAAGTATCTGTACAGGTCAGGTGGGGCTTCCCAAAAGTGCTGGAGCAGCCCTGTCTCCCTGCAGCCACGGTTAAAAGGTGCTGCTTTTCAAAGGCCCATTTTGCTTCTTGGGATGAAGGACACCAGCCTGGAATTGTACCAGACTGTCAGTGCTGAGCCATGGAAATTCAAGACAGGTTCCATCTCTCCCACTGAGAAAGGCTTCACAAAATGGAACTTGTGACTCCGCTGTGGCCGTTGTCTTCTCAAAACTAATCCCACTCCTGTTGGGTACTCTGAAGTTGTACAGAGCTTAAATTTTAACCTCCTTTGGAATATTTCTTCTCTCTGTGCTTGGTTAGAAGCTGTGATTTGACTCAGTTCGATTTGATTCGGAGTCCAAAGACTCTGAAGAGCAAAGCCTCTGCACTCAGAGAGCAGAGCAGCAGCTACAGGACCACGCTAAATATTCACACTCGTGCAGGGAATTTGGATTATTTTTCAGATTTTTAAATACCAATACTCCACATAAATATGCTGGAATTGTGTGTGTGTACATTTACCACTCCCAGGTGAATGCCCTCTTCCCTTGTAGGTGACAAAAGGAAAAATAGAGAAAACTGGTATAAACACCAAAGGACTCAATTTCCTTCTTTCCTTCCCTGAAATCTGAGGATGGCTGCTCAGAGGACACCACCACAAACAGCTTTTACCCTGTTATTTCCATTTATAACATGTTCAGGCACAGCTGTAGGACATAAAGTCTGATCTCCTTCTTCAACGAGAATAATTTTGTCACCAGGTCCTGGTGACACAGAGCTCCTGGGTGGCTGCTGGGACTGGGGAGGGTAAAACAAACACACAGATTTCCTCAGGTGCCACTGGACAATCAGTCACTTTACAATTTTTATTTGTTGACGGCTTCTATAAAACAAAGCTCCCCTTGGATCAGACATCTCATAAAACACTTATTTAGAGTCTCGTGCATGCTCGTGACACATCAGGTTCCAGTAGAGCAGCATCTGCAGGACCAGACAGTGGAATTCTGTCAGGCAGAATTCCTGTTTTCTACTGAAGGGGAGGGAAACTCATAAAATTAAGGCACTGTCAAACCCCAAGCCCACATATCATTTGACTTTTCCTACTGGCTTTCCTCTGCTTGTACACAAGGATGGTTTCTTATCTTTCATTAACCGTCAGTTGCAATTTTGAACAGGGACACACACACACACAAACCCCCACTTCTCTTAAATCCCGTTGCCATTCCCAGCTGGAAGGGAAACAGCAGCAAACCTCACAGCTAGGGATGGAAAATGCTGCTGAGGGAGCCCAGTGCTACCTCCCCAGGCCTGCCACTCTCACTGTGGTCATCCCAGCCCTTGGAAGATGCCATTTTTAGGAACAAAATCAGTTATAAGAACAGCTTTGAATTACTCTAAAAGCCAGTGTTCACTAAGCAGAACACGAATGAGCTGACAGACCCCTCCTGAGCCATGCAAGGCAGTTCACATTCTTCACTCGTTGGGCACAAGCTGCACTCACAGCCCAGCAGTTTGGCCCGAGGGGACCTACAGAAGGTAATCAGTATTTTCAGCTGATGTGCTTTTATCAGTCCTTTAAAGTAGTTTTTATCAGCTGGTGTAAAATGCACTGCTTCAGCCTTTCTATCTTAATTTAAGAATATAGGAAAGGTTGCTTCCTGAATCCAGGGAGCGTTCAGGCTGTCCTGTAGCACACCAGCATCACCGCAAGCCCAAACCAGCACATGGCTGTGGGCTCAGGGCCATCATTAGAAGTTCCAATTGCACTGTTAAAAAAAAGCCAGATTCAGGTCCATGACTTAGGTGCCCTGGCAATTATAAATAAATAGTAATAAATACTTACACTCACACACACTCTTCTTGTATCCCACAGGATTACACACAAACCAGAGCCATGCTTCTCTGCTGCTTCAATAGGATCAGGTTCGGGGTGGGACACACTCACTAACAACGTGCAGCAATGCCACACACAGTTTAGGATACTGACAGTGCCAACGCATGGCACTGGGAGCACTTCACAGCTTCAGAGCTCTTGCAAACACAGACTTGGTTAAGCAAATTACAATGTCCTGACCATTAGAATCAGAGGGAACCGAGGTGAGGGAAACGGGGTTTGGCTCGGCCAAAGGCCATGTCCTTATTGCATATAAAATGTCACATTACTTGGAGATATGGCAGGTGTGGGAGCTGGGAAAAGTCAGACCAGGCTCATACCAGGCCATTCAATTTCCTCGAGTATGAAACCTGATTTCCACGTTGATTGTGTCGTAACAGTTTGCTGTTTTGGCAGACTCCAGAAAGGTCAATGAAAACTCAAAGGACCTTAAAGAGTTGCAGGAGCACAAACCATTCCCCCCATTCATAAATAAACACAGTGAAAGATTTTACAACAATTGAAAATGCTGCATTGGATTTGCTGACACCTTGGGAACTGGCACCCACTTACCACCCTGGCACAAACCTACGAATCCCTGAAAATCTGATCAGAATTGAGAGGCAGAGACCAAGAAGCAAGCAGCAGCACAGAGAGCAAAAATGAAATTCAGGGACCCGGCTGGCAGTGTCCTGGCTTCCACCTCTCCTCTGGAGTCTGACAGAGGAGGACTGGAGCATAAAGGAGGTCACAGGTGGCTTTGAGACTCCGCTCTGGAAGAATTTTCTTGGCCTATTTTCTGTGCCGTTGCTTTTTTATTCAGCTTTTTTTGCCTTCCGTTTCCTTGTGCCTTCGTTCAGCTCCTCTTTGGACTTGGCAGCAGGAGGAGGAGGAGGAGGGTGGGAAACCTCGTGGGAGGCCCCGTGGTGGTCGTGGTGGTGGCTTGGGTGCCCACTGGAAACAGAGCCAAAGAGAACGGGGCAGACAAGGTTTTCCAGCGGAGCAAAAGGTGAGGCGTGAGAGTGAGTGGCCGTCATGAAAACCTGCCAGGCAACAGGGGACACTTAGAGATCACACACAGCAAGCAAATACTGACCAGTGGGCATTCTACTGACCCCAGAGAAAGTCCCTGCTGCTGCATGACTCGAGACACAAGGATCTGCTTCTATGATGGAGAATTCAGCCTTGAATTTCCCAAGCAGATCCTACAGCCAGTGAATTCTGTAGTGGCTCAGGAAGGCGAATATCCCCAATTCAGGTTCTGTAATTTGCTGGCAGCAAAGCTGCTGTAAACTTACCTTGCAAACTATCATGAACATGGTGAAAAAGAAGATGAGGTTGGCCTCAGAGATGGGGAGCCAGTGAGTCTGCTGCAGAGTGAAGAGGACTGTGCCGTACAGACTGGCCTTTGTAGGGCTGGAAGAGAAAGAAAGAGGTTTCCTGGAAGGTTTGCACCCAGCCTTGACTGGTTCTTTCCATTCTATTCTTGGTCTGACTGGGAATTTCCAGGCTGAGGACTTACAAGGACATATGAAGAATTTCATTTGTTTCTGGCTTCCAGACCCCACGCAGCAGCTGCTCAAAGTTTGACATCAAGGCCACACCAGAACCTGTGAGACAGAGAAACCTGTCAAAGAGCTGGAAGTGCCACAGCAGAGGGCTCTGGATCCTCAAGGGAGAAGAATAACACAGGGGGACAAAGGCTTCTCAACATTCTCCCCAAATTTAAAAGTTAGCCTAAACCAATAGAGCAGGGCAAACACTTTCTTGTCTTTCTACCAAGTGGTTCCTGATGCAGGGAAGGGACATTTGCCTCTTGCAGTTACTGATGCTCAAATGCTTGCTCTAAACACACTCTAAAGGAAAACTGACCGGCAGAACCCCCTGAAAAGACCCAGGTGAGGTCAGAGACCACGGGGGAAAGAATAAAGAACTCCTGACTCCAGATCTTGAACCACTCCACGAGGATGCACAAACACCTGTGTGCTGGGAACCTGAGCGACTCAGCCCACATCCCCTCCCTGCTGCTTCCCCTGAGCTGCCCCCAGACTGTCCCAGCCCTCCCTGTAGCCTCTGGAGCATCTCAGGTGTCACCTTTGACCCATCCCGTGGCCATCATCACGAACCACCCGTGGTGGTACAGGTGGTGGGCGTGGTGCACCCCGGCCGCGATCTTGCGCACTCGGACCACCTCCTTCATGGCCACGAAGATGAGCTTCACGGGCAGGAAGCTGACACACTTGTAGAAGAGGTTCATGGGACAGAAGAACATCAAGTACCTGCAAAAAGACCACAGATTTGTTCTGATTTGGGATATGCAGAGAGGGGTAGTGTGGCAGACTGAGTTATGGCAGGTGGGGGTGAAGGAGGAGAAAAATTTAAAACCAAAAAAAATTTCTTAATTTCATAGTTAATTCTAAAAGGAAACCAGCATGCAGCAAAGCTTCTCTATAACAACTCAGTGAGCCCTCAGTAACTCAGAGAGCCCTCACTACCAATACTCCATCTTGAATAAAAACCAATAATTTTAATTCAGAATTTTTTAGAAGTTTGTGTCTTGTACGGTCCAGAAGCATCAGTTCATATACAAGAAGAAGCTACATATACTGACATGACATTACAGACAGAGGACAGATTTCAAATGCTCTTTTTTCCAGAAGACTCCCATATTTTTCAACCCTGAAAGATGATCTTTCTCTTTATTTTCTCAAGTAGAGAAAAGTAGGTGGCTGAGGGATTTAGTCTGAGGCTTCTGTTTATGAAAATTTCATTCATAACGTTTCCCAACAGTGCTCATTCTGCCACACAAAAGTACCTACAACCCGTACACACCGAGGGACTTAAAGGTTAATTTGTGGACATTTCACCAACACAACGAATGAAGTGCCCTCAAATCTTCAGGATGTGCCACTCCTCACTCTGTGTGGGATCAGTGGGTGCTGCTGCTCCTGCGGTTTGGCCCTGGCTCAGCAGTGGCTGCTATGAATAGAAGTGCCCCAGCCCAGATAATCACAGCATTAGGCAACTGGTCAGGGAAACTGGGAACTAGAGCCAGGAATGCAAGAGCCTCACAGACTTCCTTACCCCACCTCTGCTCTCCCCAGTTAATCCCAGCGAGATCAGAGCTGGGTCACACAGGAAGAACATCTCCCTCCACGTCTCCCTCCTCACCGGAGCTCTGGGCACAGCCAGGGCGTCTCGTGCCACATCAGGAAGGGTGGAGGGGACTCACCACACTCCTGTGGCCAGGATGACACTGGAGTTGTGGCTGAAGTAGCCAATGGGTGCCTCCCCCAGCAGCAGATCAGCGAGGATGTAGCTCCCAAAGCAGTGGAGCATAGCACAGAGCCAGGAGGCAAAAGGACTCTTCCGGGACATCTCCACGGCTCCTGTGAAAAAATATTGGGAATCACGGAGTCACCAGTGTTGGAAGGGACCCTCAAGGCCATCGAGTCCAGCCTCAGTGAGAAGATGGATCTAGCAATTAAGCAGGAACTTCAAGACCCACTAAGAGAGAGGCTCGAGGCGCGTGTTCTCCCACAAAGTAACTCAAAGAAAAGTAAAACAAAACACAAAAGTGTGAAGCCCAAACAAGTACCAGCGATGGTCAATAAATGATCACAGCCTGTGGACCCCCAAAGGTTTCACGTGAACAGAGTCATTAGAAGTTTATGAACTGGCTGAGAGTTTCTCTCCTTTATTTGCTGCTACCAGAAAGAATATTTTTTTCCCTTGAAATCAATGTCTTTTTACAGTCTAAAAATAAAATGCATACTAGTACCATTCTCTCCACTGCTTAAACCTAGGTGCCCTCTAGAATTCATGAACAATCTGTTCATCTCTTTCATTCATAAGATAACCTGCAAAAATAGAACAGGAAATCTTTATTTGAGAGAAGAGGATTTGAGGGTTCTTCCCTACTCCTGTACTAGTCTGGAAATACTTTGTGGTCTCCTCCCACAACCTGCTATGGACTTTTTTTAAATTCCTGTAGCAATTTTCATCCACTTTTGTACTTTTCCAGGGAAACCTCCCGATAACATAAATTCTGTGAGGTTGTTTCATCAACTTAAATTGCTCCAGAATCCTTCGTGCGGCATTTCAGACACAAAACTCTGTTCAGTGAGCAGACAAAGAGAGAAAATGCTAAAAATGTTATGTCAACAGGATTACCTGGTCCACCTTAAACAGCAGTAAGTGGAATAACATGAGCCAAAGCTCTGAGTGCCCAGGGTCTTCCATCCTCGGGGACATTTGAACCAGCTGAAAACCCAGCGGCAGCGGGACAGCTGTAACAGCCGAGACATGAAACTGGTTCTATAGGAACCTGAGGTTTAGCTTGAGGCTTAAATTTAGTAACGCTTGTTTTTCCTTGGCTCCACGAAGCCATGCTGTCTCCAAGGAGGAAACAGGACGGTTCTGTCCTGACACTGATCCTCAGCCCAGGAGATGTGGGATGGGAGCACTGTAGGAATCTGGGGAAAAGTACACCCCAGCCTCATCCAGTCCCAAGTGGATTCCTGGGCTGGCATATATTTAAAAACTATTTTTGTGAGGGTTGCCTGTTAACTGTTCGGTTCAGGACTCCATGCTGGAAAGCAGCTGGGAGTGATCAGGCTTGGAAAACCCAGCACTTGTTTATAGGGAGTTTAACTGGAACAGCGTGTGGCTTGTACGGCTCCGAGGTGGCAAAACACCGGGTTTGAAAATCATTGCCGAGCTCGGGGTTGGTTTTCCCTTCAGTCACTGGGCAGTTACAGTGAAACTGCTCAAAGCAGAGCACGAGGGGTGCACACATTGTCAAAAACACAGAGGGAAAGTGGCGTTTGGAAAAGACTGAAGCACAGCCAGGCTGTGACAAGAAGAAGGTGAAAGCCAAGGCGCAGATCTATCGATCTGTGCAAGATAAGCCCAAGAGAACAAACAAGGCAAAGTCAGTTATGGTGCCTGAGAACAGCTCAGGGCATGGTCCAGAGGGTGGGAAAAACCAAGGTTTTACATCCAGCCCTTTTGTATTTAAATAGGAGGAAGGTACTGCCACAAAAATCTTCAAGCCAAGGGACCGGCCAGAAAGGCAACTCTCAGTCCTGGGGTGGCAGCCAAGTGACCGAACTCAAATACCTCAGTGCGGCCGGAATCCGGTCTTAAACAAAATCCAAGATTATTTTTCAAAATCAGAGTCACGGGTTCGTGGGTGGGGGGTTCTGCTTTACATTTAGACACAGGTGTCGGGGCTGTGGCATCGCCTGTGACAGGCGGCAGAGGACAGGGACGGGCAGCTGGCAGGACCTGTTGGTGCGGGGCAGTGCGGGCTCTGTGCCGGCACAGCGGTACCGCAGCCACCCCCGGACCCCCTCCCCGGGCCCAGGGCCGCACTCACCGGGCTCGTACTTGAGGTAGAGGACGGAGATGATGAAATAGGCGGTGTCGAACAGCGGGAACACGGGCAGCGCGGCGAAGGCGGCCGCCAGCTCCCCGAGGGGCAGCGCCTCCGCCAGATCCATCGCGGCGCCGGATCCCGGCTCTCAGCTCCCGGTTCTCGATTCCCGGCTCTCGACCCAGCTCCGCAGGCCCGTCCCGGCGCTGCGGGGGCTGCGGGAGCTGCGGCCGGCGCTGCCTGGGCCGGGCCCCTCGCTCCCCGCGGGTGTCCGGGCGCGGAGCCGCCGCCGCCGGTGCCGGAGCCGCCGCGGGGAGCGCAGGCGCCGCCGGCCCGGGCAGCGCCCGCCCCTTCCGCTTCCCCTCGGCCCCCGGAGCCGCCGCCGGAGCCATGATCGGGGACCTGCTGCTCTGCGGGTACCGGGGTCGGGAACCGGGAGCGGTTCGGTCGGGTTAGCCCGGCCCGGCCCGGCCCAGCCCAGCCCGGCCTGGCCTGGCCTGACCCGACCCTGTTCCCGTCCCCATTCTCGTCCCGTTCCCCCTCTCCATCCCCGTTCCCCCTCCCCGACCCGCTTCTCCGGCCCCACTCCCCTTCCCTGTCCCTCTTTTCCCGTCCTTGTCTCCTTCTTCCCTTCCCCCTTTCCTCGTCCCGTTTTCACCGTCCCCAACCCCCCTCCTCCGTACTCACTTCCCTTCCCCGACTCTCTTTCCCCGTCCCCAACTCCCATCCCCGTCTTCACTCCCCTCTCCTTCCCCGTCTCTCCCGCAGGACGCTGCTGGTGAACGCCGGTGCCGTGCTCAACTTCAGGCTGTAAGCGAACGGGGAGGGTGGGCGGGGGAACGGGGAGGGTTTTTTTGGGGTTCACCTGCCTGACACGGCTCCTCTGCCCCGCAGGAGGAGGAGGGACACGGAGGGATTCGGAGAGGAACCGAGGGAACCCACGACCGGTAACGGAGGGGACACGGGAGCCGGGCACAGCCCTGCCCTGGGCCGCCTGCACACGCACAGGAACGGGCTTTTCTGGAGGAAATCCTTGGCCAAACCACAGTTTTCCACCCCTTTTTGTTGGATGTGAATTGCTCTGGGGCTGGAATAACTGGTTTGTTAATTTGCAAGCTGAAATGAGAAGAAACACACACACAAAAAGCACATTTCTTTAATTATTTTTGACTGTAGGTACCTGTGCTATAGAGCTAACACTGCTCACTCCCTGATTGCCATTTCCGTGTGGATACACCTGTGGTGCTCCCTTGTAGCTCTGTTTGCTGGTTAAAAATCCCAGGAAGCCTTTGAACTACAACTGGTCTTCCCTTTTTTGCAGTGTAACCCCTTATTTATGATTTATTGGGTATTTTGCCACGTGTCCTTACAGAGTTGCACTGAACAGAGCATCCATAATTCACCTACAACCTCAAATTTCAGTCTGAACTCTTTTTCTCTTTTTCTTTTAAATATTTTTTTTCCTCTCAGAGCTGCTTGTGATTTTCAGGCAGCACTGAAGATATGGCTTGTCAGGTGTGTTTTTCATATCAAAGGCTTCTGCTCTTGATTTCTAGGTGACAATATCAGAGAGTTCTTGCTGAGTCTCAGGTATTTTCGAATCTTCATTGCCTTGTGGAATATCTTCATGATGTTCTGCATGATTGTGTAAGTTACCCTGTGCAGCGTCTCATCACTTGGTTATAGAAAGTCATATATTGGCATTTTTCTTGCACATGTATCTCTCTTCTCATCTCTTTCTCTCCCACTCGATTACTCCATAATTCTTTTGCACTTCACTTCTTTATTTCAATTTTTAAATATGGGTTGATCTCACTTTTTGTTTTGCTAATGTGGGCACCTGTAGTGCCTGAAAACCACCCGTGCCAGCACCTGAGTCATTCAGCCTCAGGCAGAGTGTTGCTTGTTGGGGGTTGCTTAAATCAAACATCACCTGGGTTTAAATTTGGGGATATTTTTCATTTTGGGGTGGGGTGGAAACCCACCAAGTTAGTCAGATGAAATCAGCCTTGCACTGGTGTGACTGTTTCTCATCTACATTTTTTCCTGTTGCATCCCCCAGGTTATTTGGATCTTGAAAGCCACCCATGAACACATTGGAAGAGAGTTTTGGCTGGGAACAAACTTTTCTAGAATTAAAGGATTCTGATGCTCTCCAACTGCAGCCCCAGGCTCGTGGGGAGCTGGGACATGCTCATCCCCTCCAGGTCCCTTCTGCTGGGGCTTTGAGTCACAACCTTCACACAAATTATCTCAGCTTCACTGAAAGAGAAACTTTGTTTTCTAAGCCCAGAGTGGGGAGCAAGGGAGAATTGGAGCTGCAGTCCCCACTTTAAACCTCTGCATTGCCAGTCCCAGCTCGGGCTGTGCCAACTCATGTCACCCCTGTCCAGCTCCCCTGCAAGTCACACTCCTTAGTTCTCAGTTTTGTGTAAAAGTTGGGCAGAGTGGTCTTGTAACTTCTCACTATTCCATTAATTTTGTTGAAGGAGTAGAAAAGGAATATTCAAGAAAAGAAAAAAAAAAAGTCATTCTCACCTTCTCCCTGTTTTTCCAGAAAAAAAAGCACTTTTAAAATTGATATTTCAAAGAGGTTTTTTTTTTTTTTCCCCTAAGCAATATGTAAGGGATTTTGAATGGGGGAAAATGGCAAAAATAATTCTCTAAGCCTATGTTAAGGGATCATTTTGGAATAATCTTGGATTTGGTTGAATAAAGTTGTTCTGTTTAATGGTAAAATGTGTATTTGATGCTGTGTTCATTCTGTTATGGGAGAAATTGATTCTGTATTGGTGTATTTTGGGAAATAGTAGCTAATCTTGTAATCTGTCTTGATTCTTGTGTTATTTACATTAAGTTGGCCTCTCTGACCACCAGCTTTTCCCCAGGATCATCACAAAGATAATTTAAGAGAGTGCAGTGCTGAGTATTCTTTAAATCAAACTGTAAACTATTAGTGGGGCTTCCACAGCTTCAGTTTCTTTGGCTGTTCAGGAGAAAGAGGCCTGAATTAAATGATTCAGAGGCACAGGTTTTAGGGAGTATTTTGAATTTTATCTGGTAGTGAGATGCAAGTGTTGGGCATTTTTATTTGAGTCACCCTCTTGGTTGAACTGAAGTTTTCACGTAAATGAAACATGACAGAGGAAGGATGCCTGGCTGTAATGAACCTAGAAAAATGTACAGACAAGGCTCCTTCAAATGTGGTTTAACCTGTCCAGAAATACATACAACCTTTGGCTAAATTTAAACATATTCCTTGTCCTTAATTTCGGTATATTTTGACTCTTATTCTTTAGAATGAGAAAAAAAATATATATATATGGTGTGCTCCCTTCTCAGGACATCCAAACACAACACAGGGATTAAACTAATATAATTCTTGTAAAACATTTAGTCCCTAATCTTCATCAAACCAAGCGTGAAGGGAAGGGTGGACGTGGCATCACTCTGACTCTGAGGCCCCTGGGCTCAGCCCCGAGCTTTGGACTTTGGGGGTTTTATTCTTCCTCGGAAAAATGATGACCCTGTGCAGAGCTGACAGTGCTTTCTGAACACAGGGAACAGAGGAGGGGGGAGCTCCACTGGTAAAGGAATTCAAGCAGTTTTATCACCCTGCACAGAGCGTGCGGCTCCAGAGCCTGCTGTCCCCACGAGACTCGAGTTGTGCAAAAGCTGTGATTCAGCTTCTAAGCAGCTGCTTTCAAATAACGAAGTCGGGAGTCAAGTTTGAGCCGCTCTTAAATGCTGTCAGGAGCTTAAGTGCCACGCTGATGCTTTGCTGAGGAGACCAGAACACCCCTCACACCCCACGGTCCGAGTGGCGCCCGCAGGGGGTTCATTCCCCTTAATCGCTGCTCTCCGCACGGCGCTCGGGCCTGCCGGGGCCGGGCGGGGGTCGCCGGGGGGGTCCCCACAGGGGCGGGGCGGCTCCGGGGGCGCTGCCCGGCTCCAGCTCCTCCTCTGCCCCTTCTCCGCCAGCACCGCCCCGATTTCCCCCTGTGCCCCCTCTCAGCCACCTTCTCCCGCTCTTTCCTGCTCCCCCCGTTCTCTCCTCTCCCCGCGTCCCCCTTTTCCCCCTCACGGCGAACCACCCCCCCCCCCTCCAGCCCCGCCCCGCTCCCCCACCGCGCACGCGCGTTCCCGCCACCGCCCGCCCTCCCCCGCGCACGCGCGGTGCGCGCCCCCGGCGGTGCGTGCGGGCGGGGGCCGGGGCGCGGCGCGCGCACGTCACGGCGTCGGGCGCGTCCCAGGGAGCCGCGCGCGGCGCCGGCCCTGCCCCCAGCGCGCCCCGCGTTCGGCCCGAGCGGAGCGGAGCGGAGCGCTGGGCCCGCCCGCTCCCCCCGGCCCCCCGCGCCGCCCCCGCCCCGCGGGGAGCGAACATGCTCCTCCGGCTCCCCGAGGCTGCCGCCGCCGGCGAGTGAGGAGCCGCCGCCGCCGCCGCCCCGGCCCGGCCCGGCCCCGCCGCCCGCCCGCCCCGGCCGCAGCCGCCCCGCTTCGCCCAGGCAATGACAGCGGCTCCGGCCCCGTCCCCGCAGCAGATCAGGGACCGGCTGCTGCAGGCCATCGACCCGCAGAGCAACGTGAGTACGGGCCCCGCGGGCCCCCGCCGCTCCGGGCCGACCCCCGCCCGGCGCTCCCGCCGCGACGCCTTTCTCCCTCCCGGGGCGTCCGGGGCTCCCGCCGGGGCCGCCCCTGAGGCACGGGAGCCTCCGCTGCGGACGGGAGCTCGGAGCTCCCGGTGCGCCGCCCGCCCGGGGTCCCACAGCCGGCGGCGCCTCCCGCCCGCGCCCCCTGGGCCGGGACCGCAGGGCCGCCCCGCCAGGGGCTCCGGAGGCCGCTCTCCGCCCGCCCAGGGCCGCGGCCGCCCCCACCCCGCCGCCGCTCGGCGCCTCGGGCCCGGCCGGTACTGCCCGGCCATGCGGCGGGCGGCCCGGCCGCCTCCCCACGCCAGGCCGCGGCTCGGGTGCGGCCTGCAGGGGGCTCTGGGCCGGCCCCGCCGCCGCTCGCCGGGACCTTCCGGGGCGCCCACCTGTTCCTCGGGCCCTGCGGCCGCACCGGCCGCGGCCGGGGGCACCCCGGGCTGCGGGGCCGCCGGAAGGGCTCCGGCGGCGGCTGCGGGGCTCTGGAGCTGCTCCAGCACAGAGCAGCCTCGGTCTTCGCTTCTATCCCTTCCTGCAGCGCCGTAATGAGCTTATCTGCTCCTTCTGGGATGTGGTGTAAGCACAGAAGTCAGCGTGTATTTTACCTGTAAGTGGCCTTAAGTGGCGGTTATCCAAAGGATCATTTGCTCCTTTAAAGGGTTTTTTGGCTCATCCAAGCAGTTCTCCGCTTTGGTGTTTATTTCTGTGAAAGGACTGCAGGGCCCTCAATCTGTCCAATTTTTGAGTCTTAGATCAACAGTCACCACTGCAGGATGCAAAGGTGGGTCTGTCTTGGCCGTCTGCAGTTTGTGGGGGCAGCCTCTGGTGCATCAGGCTGAATGTGTACGTGTTATTTCAGGGGCTGGGGTGTGCGAAATGGTGCTTTGATTCTATTAAAGTCATCCCTGCTCCTGTCTGAACGAATGCTTTTTGTGATAGACCTGTATCAAAGTCCTAAAGGAGTTAATAAAGTTATTGTCGTTTGGAACCCCCCCGGAGTGGCCTGCGTGTGACAAGGGGACTGAAGAAAAATCACCCTGACATTGTAGGTTCTGTAGAACCTCCTGGGCTGGGCATTTATCGTGAGCTGCAGTGTTACACATTGGAGTAACAGTAACAAATCGTGGTGGTAATTGTGGGCTGTTAAATGTCGGCGTTGTCTGAGTTTGCAGTACTTCAACGTGGATCTTGCTGAAATGTCAGTTAGTGCACTTCATGAATCCTGTTTGCTCTGAACTCTCTTTCTGTGGCTGCAGATTTTTCACTCTATGTGAGACTGAGTGCCAACCTACTTTAATAAAATTCTAGCAGATCTGTGGTGTCTTTTGACTTCATAACTGTCAGCTGCGGTGGTTACCCTAATTCTAGTGTTACTTTGTCAGACACTGTGGCTGTGCAGAGCTATGCAGCCAGGAAGTCGATTTTGTGACGGATACTTTACCCTTTCTCCACACACTGATGTTACACTGATGATGCTGTTGTGAGAGGACCCAAAATAACAAGGCAAGGGGAGGCCAGAGCTCCCAACAGGTCAGTAGCTCCTTAAGTTTAGGAGTGATGTATGTTAAATTATAATTCTACATACTTGATACTTATCCAGGGCAATAATTGGTGGCAGAAAAATCAGCCCATTGTTCCGAAGTGCCTGTAGGCAGGGTCTGTTTTCTACTTTAACCTTTTCTTGAAGGAGAGCAGAGGTGGTGCAGCTGAGGTTCATTGTGCAGGCTGAGAGCTCAGACTCTTGGCTCCAAAGCACATGGAATACGTGATGTTGTTGATTGTTCACTACCTGGCATGTCACTGGCACAGAGGGAAGAAAAACTTTAATTTTGGACACACTTAAAAAGCAGATTCTGAGTTTAATCACACTTGGGCACCAGCGTGAAAGTACAAGAAGCTGTTCTGCTGTTCTCCTGCTGGGAGAGTCAGTGCAGCCATGAGGTGCTGTGCCTGCAGGGACTCGTGGAAAACTCCAGCTACTTTCTGCTGGCTCTTAGAATCTTCTCCTGACAGAATTAGTTGTGTTCAAACCTACAGTATTCATTGTTGTCACTGACTTCCTCATTTACCAAGAAAGTCAAGCTTTGAGGCCTGGATTTCATTCAAGCTTTTCAGTACATTTGGCATGTGTATGTGTGTTTCTGCAGAGGGTGAAAGCTGCATCAGTAGTGCCAGGTGGGCAAAACCAGTCCAGTTCTGTGGGGCTGAAGAGGAGGAGATGGTTGGTTCTTTATGGTGCCTTACTGTAGGGTTTGTAAATTTAAGCTTCACTTAAATTCCCTAACACATCCCCTAACATGAGCTGCCATTGTGGATATTCATTCCTGAGTGGTTAGTTGGATCTTGGTCGACTCACAGGTCATGCCTTAAATTAAAAAAAAAATAGGACGTAAGTGTCTCTACCTCTGTTGGGTTGAACTGGTCAAAATAATCATTTCCCTAAGCTTGCAGAACCTGCTGGCCTCAGGAAATCATCTCCTGTGCTGATTGTTCATCTCCAGCTGCTCCGTAAAGCCCTGCTGACTCGGGAGCAATATTGAATTTACACACATGTTTAGCACTTGAACCTCCTCTAGTAATTGCTGCAGAATATATTTATAACTTAGTTTCCCACACTTAGAGGTTACCCGTGTAAATTCTGAACTATTTCAAAGGGGACCTGTAAGAAATAAGCTATTTTTAAAAGAACTTACATCATCCTAGAAGCCACCCGGGATGTCTGGTATTGTGTCTTCATTTATTCAGCCTTCTCTCCTCAAGGAAACATATGGGCAAACCACTTCTGCTCCATGACCTAAGCACTGAGTACCAGCATCACTTTCCTTCCAAAGCTTCTGTGAGAACATAGCAGGAGGTGGAGGAGAGCAGGAGTTCTGTTCTGTGAGATCTGACAGGGGAGATATTCCTTGGTTCTGGTGGGAACAAGGCTTCTGCCTTCGGACTCTGTGTGCTGAGAAGCCACCCCTTCCACCCAGCAGAACACCTTTGCCCTGGTAACTCATGCTCTGTGCTCCTGGGGGAGTTTATCCCCTGATATCAGGGGTAATGAGACCTGTTGGTTTTTGCTCTGTGGACAAGCCTGTCGTTTCCAACCAGCTGCTAGAATTGTGCTCGCAATTAAATGGTTCCTCATGCTGAATATGTAGCAATCTGTTCCTGTTTTAATATATTAGATAATAACTTCATTATTTGCCATTAGTACCCCTCTGTGACACAAACCCAGCTTTGGTTTGAGTAACAGCCTGTATTATGTGCTCTCTGTGAGGTTGGGCTTGGCTGTAACTCTGGCTGTGGTTCATGCAGTATCTCAGCTGGACTTGCTGTACAGACATTCAGGAGTGGTCCATGCTCTGAATGATTAATAATTAATTGGTCTGTGTTGGAATGTGTTGGGTGGTGCATTGGCATGGGCTGATCTCCCAGCTGGCACAAGTTGCATGGTTAAAGATGCTTCCATGGCTGTTTTCTCTGTTGGTTGTTTTACCAAGGTACCGGAGACAAAACCTCCCTCATTAGGGGTAAAGGTGCTTTCCAGTAGTGTTTTAAGAAGGTGCAGGACACTGCTGTAATGATATAAATATAGAAAGCAGGGGAAGCCGGTGGTTCACTTCCTGAGGGTCTCGGTGGTTTCTTTGGATGCAGGAAGTGTTATGTGTGGGCGAAAGTAGACTAGGAATGGCTCTTGCTTGAGCTTTATCCTCTTCTGTGAGGCCTTAATGAGCTTAGCAGTTTTGAGGGAGGCGCAGAGAACCTGTTGTACCTCTTGCCCTCTTGGGCCCTTTCCTCACTTGCAGCTCATCTTGTTTTGAGCAGTCTCACATTTTCTGTGTGAAGGCAGCAGGTTGTTCCAGGTGTGTGACAAAATGTGCAGGGGCTTGGGGAGCATTTCCTAATGTGCAAGGTCTGGAGTGTTGTTATCATGTCAGTCTTGAGTTCCAAATAAGGATTTGGGCCTGATGTAGAGTCCCTTTGTGTTCAGGTTCTTCATAATAACTTGAAATGAGGACTGTGTTTCTTAGTGCTCTTTATTACAAACACTTGGATTCACTTGAAACCTGTGTGAGGGTGATGGTGCAGTTGGGTTTCTGGCCTTGCTTTGAATTTTGTTTGTCCACTTCTTTCTGAAAAAGCTTATTTGGCTTGCTGGTCGTGCAGGCTGTCATTTCTTGAGAGGGTTTGGGGGGCTGGAGGCTTAAAACTTTTCATCTGTACAATGCCCCTTGCAGCAGTGAGACCATTCTGAACTTTGAGGCTGCTAAGACAAAATCTGCAAAAACAGAAATATCAGAGAGTTTGAATTGCGGGGTCAAAGCAAGGGGAATGCCAAACTGCTTTTCCACTGTTAATTCCTTGAAACTCCCCAGTGATGATGGCAGTAGTCATTTGCTCTGAAGCTCTAATTTGAGTGTTTGTTTCGGCAGCAGTGACAATTTAAATAACACCCACTTCTTATTCCTGCTACACACACCCATTTTATGTGTGCAGGACTATGTGGTGAACTGAACCGAGGAATTGATCAGGGTTTAAAGAAGAAAAAGGCAATACATGTATCTTTTCCCAGGTAGCTTTTGATGTAGCTCAATTATTTGATAAAACTTCTGGCGCATCACAAATAGTTCTGACAGCAGAATTGGGTCTTAAAGTGTTTAAATGAGTGCAGAAGCAGAAAAGATCAACTTCCTGTGAGGGTGGGCAGGCCCTGGCACAGGGTGCCCAGAGCAGCTGTGGCTGCCCCTGGATCCCTGGCAGTGTCCAAGGGCAGGTTGGACAGGGCTTGGAGCAGCTTGGGACAGTGGAAGGTGTCCCTGCCCATGGCAGGGGAGTGGAATGGGATGGGCTTTAAGGGCCCTTCCAACCCAGCCCAGTCTGTGATCCTATGAGGAGTGGAATGCTGCTGCTTCCTGGTGCTTCCCTGCTGCCTTGGGACCTGGCAGGGAGGTGTGTTGTTACCTGGAAAAGTTAGCCACGCCTGTCTGGGTTTTTTGAGGTGACAGTGGCTGCCTTATGGTCAAGTTTCACTTGCAGAGCCTTTTTTGTCGCTGTCACTTGTGTGTGGTTCACAGATGTCTGGAATTATCCTGTGTTTGTGTGGATGCACCAAAACAGAGGCTCTGAATGTGTCCTGGAATAACTGCTGGGAAACATCTTTACAGCTAGCCCAGAGGATGTTCCTGAGTTGTAACTCATGAGTGAGCTCTGCAACTCGAGCAAACCACCACCTTCCACTAAAGGCTGTGTGGCTAATGCTCCAAATGATCAAAAATTGGATTGATTTGGCTTGAACCCCTGTGCTTACACCAGCTGAAGCTGCCAGTGGAGCTGGGAGAGCTGCTGGGATACCTGTCCATGTCCCCACCTCCAGTCGTTCTTGTTCTCTCCGTTGTGCTGACCCAGCCAAGGAACTCACCTGGCCAAACCCTACCTGAACAGGGGCTCCTCAGGGACCTCTTTCCCTGCCCCAGCCCCTCCTGGGCTGAGAGAGGTGGCAGTTCTGGCATGGAGTTGGGGGAGCATGTGGCAAGGAGAGGTGACGGGGGGGTTGGTGGCAGCTCGGGCTGTTGTAGAGTAGCTTGACCCCCCTCACACTGTCAGAATGGGTCATTATAGGGGATCATTAAAGAGCTTTTTAAATCCAAATGATAATGACTTTGCATAAAGCACCTGTCTGCACATGCTGTACTTGGGCCCTTGGTGGGAAACAAACACTCTGAATGCTCAGAGGCTGCAGGGAAATAACTCATTAACACTTTTTTATTGGTGTAGCCATGGAACAGCTCCTCAATGGAAGAACCAACTTTTTGTAGGTAGTATTAATATGGGGAATAACCTCTGGCAGTCACCATGAGCCACAGCTTGGAACAGACAGCTGCTGTGCAAAGTGTGGGTCCTTCCAGGAGAGATGTGCTGGAGCAAACTTCCAAGGCAGCGGAGGATCTGTGGCTGGTGCTTCCCGAGTTGCTCCAACTGGGGATGTTCCTGGATCCTGTGTGAGGCCATTTGAGTGCACCTTGGCACACCTTAAAGCCAAGAGAGCAGGGAGCTGAGCATGGCATCTGGCAGGGCTGGAGCTGGGATGGGGTAGGCATAGGATCCCAGGCACTGCAGCCTGACACCAGCACAGGCAGGAGGGAAAACACTGTCAAAAGCTCCCACATGGAGAGGGACCCAACCTATGCCTTAGGAAGACTTTTAGCTTAGGGTGTATTTCAGAAGTCTGGGCCTGGGCTGGAAATTCCAATTTGTCATTTTGGGGGGGTTTTGTCTGGTAAGTTGAGGGTGAGCCCAGTTTAGGGGTGGTGAGATCTGCGTGGTTGCCTCTCTTCAGGGTTTTGTTGTGGCCACATGACACAACAGCTCTGTCATTCTGGCACCTTTGGCTCCTGATCAAAGTAGCTCCACTGCAGCTGAAGCTTTTTCTCCCTGTGAGATCCTTTCCCAGTTTCTTCAAGGAGCTGCTGCAGGCGACAATTAGAGTTTCTTTTTTTTTTCAAGAACCACAAAAGTTTCAGGAGAGGGGAAGGAGGAATCGATTCTGCCTGCTGCAGAAGTTTGATGTTAGTCAGGAAGCACTGCTTTTAAGGCATAGTTACTCCAGTACTTTAGGCTTGGAGTTAAAATTAATGTCAGTGTCGTTTTTTTACATAAAAAACCTGTCTGTTTTGGCTGATAACACTTTGCTGCTATCTCTTCTCACCAGTTACGTGCTTGGTGATAACTCCAGATATACTTTCTTCGGTCTGTGTAATGTGGTAGGATGTGGCCCCATTTTTACACTTGGTCTTTAAAGAAATAATTTAAGGTAAAGGTAAGTAAGTACCTCACATTCAGTTTAATGTAAATATAGGTTTGTTTATTCAGTGTTCTAACAGCTAAATTACTCTTTCTGTGGGTAATTCATGCTTTTGGTGTTTGGAATAATATTTAAGTGCCAGCAAATTGCTTTAATTTGAGGTGCAATCTGCTAAAACTCGGCAGCGAATTGGTGTTTTCAGGGGCACGGCTTTCATGGGGCAGCAGTGCGTGCCTGAGTGTGATTGTTAATATCAAAGTGTACAATTTTCAGCATGTCCAAACAGTCAGTGGTAGCAATTTCTGCTGAGGAGTCACTGGAAGTAAAACATAATTAGTTCTGTTTTAGTGAACAGCGTGGTTTCTAACCCAGCAGCTGGGGAGGAGGGATCCTGCGTCGAAGGGATTCAGCAACATGCTCAGCTGAGCGTGTTTTCAAACTTTGTGCTGTGAAGACGACTGTGCAAAGGTGGAAGTCTTGTCTCAGAGTGACAGCTAGCACTTCTGTGGAGCTGCTTTCTCACATAGTTTCCATGAAGGATCAGCTTGCACAGTATCACAGTCATAATACAGGTCTGGAGGGTTTGATTTTTTTAAGGAGCGTAGAACTGTGGAAGGTAGAGGAACACGGTGTTTTCTCAGGGCAGTGATGCACAGTCATAAATTGTCTTTGGTGAACAAACTTCCAGCACATCTACAAGTGTCTGTAACTCAAGCCATCACTTGAGCAGGATTTTCTGAGCAGGTCAGTACATAACACTCCTCGTGCTCTGTAAATTAACTGCAGCAGGAGAGGACAGAGAATTTTAATGTCTGTATATAACTTATCATCCTGAAAGTTCCAGGAAAAAAATAACAATTCAATATTGTAGTTAATTCTTGGAGAAACTACAGTTGATTTTTGAACAGAATTGAGCACAGTGAGATGGAGGAGACAATGCAAGAGGTGATGTTTCAGATTTATTTGTGAAGGTGAGTGCCTGCATCTCATGGGCTGAGCACACTGCTTAGGAGCCTGGCTGCATCCTGGAAAACTCAAGTGTCCATTGTCTTGTGAGGAAGAGTTTGTCTGTCAAAATAAGAGCTTTTGAGTTTTGACTTTGTATTCTCTTCACTGGACTTTTCAAGACAGGCTGCCAAGGGGCTTAAGCCTCACTGGGACTTTTCTTAAGTGGAAGTTGTGAGGTTTTTTTGGCACTAGATTAGAAATAACCAGGCCAGGTTGGAGCTTCATGAATGTTCTGCCCCATCGCTAGAAGCATTCAAGGCTATGTTGGAGCAGCCTGGGATAGTGGAAGGTGTCCCTGCCCATGGCAGGGTGTGGAATGAGGTGGGCTTTAAGGTCCTTTCCAACCCAAACCAGTCTGGGATTCCACTATTCCATGTTCTGTGTTTAAATAGAAAAAAAGTGCAGATGGGTACTGTGTTCCTTTGTTCTGCCGTGACCACGCTGAGCAGTTGGTTCTGGAGTGGAGCTGCTCTTACAAACCCTGAGCTGAGAAGGCTCCATGCTCACCTTCCTCCAGGGAGGACTTTTTTTCCCAGCCAAAGGTAGAGAAGGCATTTTGTTTCCAGGGAGATGCTAAGGATTGTTCCACTGGCTGGAATGGCCAAGCATTCTCCAGGGATTATTGCCGGGCTTTGCTTTCCTGACAGGTGACATTGTCCTGAGGTGACACAGCCTTCAGAGAATGGAGGTATTTGGAAATGGGTGACTAGGAGCAGTATTTAATCTAGAATTTGGAGAGCAGTAATTCTAGAAGATGGGTAAATTGTTTTCAATTTTTTTTCCATATCCATAAAACTTGTTTATGGTATGTGCTGACAAGAATTCACTATTGGTAACAGTTGTTGAAAGGATACAGTGACTTCTCTCCACAAACTTTCCCAGTTTGTAACACCATTTTTCTCAGGTTTTGTGAACAAACATACCATGCTTAAATTCTCATGAGCATATTGCACTTCAGTGTGATTAATTAATACATTCCACAAAGAATTCAACATTGTATTCACCAGGCTCCTACCTCAGCCTCCTCATTTAAGGAATCAGCTGAGAAGCTTCCCTAGAAATTTAAGGAAAAGCTGGCCTGCTGCATTTAAAGTACACTGATATGGTGATAAATGTTTTTATTTTTTAAGAAAAGAGTGAAAAATCTGTATTATGGGGACATTAGTAGGGCCTTTCTGAATTGCACTCAGATATAAACTGCTCTGTGTTAACAGCTCTGCGTAGACACTCTATGGGATGGATAAAATAATATTTAAGAACTTCACAAAGCTCTGGACCCCTTCTCATCAAGTCCTTAAATGCACGTTGCATGGTTTTAAATGTTCACCAGTTCTGTGGAGTGGGTGAAGATGAAGCAGGTGGTCACAGAATTATTCTGTCCAAGTGATGCCTTTAGGGGTCCCATGGTACCTTACTGTGCTCTTACCCTAACCCAGGGAGGTACCACCAGTGAGTCCAGGTGAGTTCCTTACAGCAGAAAGCACTAAGATCATGATGAATCAGCAGGGGCACATTTTAAGGCTGGATTTTCTGTGTATTCTGTGTTATTCTGCCTGAATAATCATCCAACTGCATTTGTCTCATTGAAGTAGGACCAGTTGTCCCCGTGACTTTGCTTGCACAGCAACCTCATTTTATGGCTCTCTAAATTTTGAAGCAATAATTTTGGACTTCAGTTCATGGCTTATAATAAATATTAACTACCAGGATTCATCTGGTTGAAGTTTCTGTACAGAGGGAAGAGGAGGAGAAATGATTACCCTGTAGACAAGGAAACTGTATCATGGTTGGGGTGTGCTTAGCACCAGTGCAGTGATTGAGGGGTTGTGAGGTGGCTGAAAATAGTGACAGGGAGCAGCTACAGAGCCTGAGTGGGGAGAGGAACTTTGGGCATTTCTTTTGGGATTTTTGGGATCACATTCACATGGAGCACTGCGCTAGGGCAATGAGGTTGGAAGTGTTGAATTTTTAGGTCCTTTACAATACAAGCTGTTACAAGAGTTACCTGTATGGATCTTTTTGAGAGGACAATTCTGAATTGCTGCTCTGAGTCTAGTTTGGAGTAGGTGGAGATGGGTGTTTTAATGTGTTTGTGCTCCTTGTAATTCAGTGGTCCATCACCTTCATAAAACAGCTCCTTCTGGACTTATCTGATCTGTTCTTAAACCTCTGTAGTGGCTCTGGAGACTATGGAGAGATTATTTGAGTGCGCTGGTAGCTCGCTAGTTATTTCTATATGCAATCAGTATTTGTCTTGTTGCAAATCAGGCCAGTGAGCTTGAAAACAGTTGATTAACATTTTCTTTATTACGACTAATAATGCATTGGAAGGCTTATTTCAAGCTTCATGTGTCTCTTCTGTATTTTTTCAATACTGTGTTAAATGAAAGCTTCAACTTTTTGTTATTAACCATGTTTTCAAAACCTCTTATCGCTGCTGTCCTCTGACCTCCTCTTTGTGTGTGTTCTTTTTGCACTGTTACACCTTGAGACAAAGATGTAATTCCAGCTGAATTTGATTCCTCTACCATTCCTTACATCTTGGGATTGAGTGGAGAACACCACTAAATTATCTTGCTTGCAGTGTGCTGTGGTAAATGCCACCGAGAGTGGCAGTGACTGCCTGGGGTTGTGCTCCGTGGTTCTTGCTCCATTCCTTCAGCAGGAATTTGTGCCACATGTCTTTCCAATTGAATGGTATTTCATGTAGCCTCTTCAGCTGCTGGGCTTTTTAAAATCAGGCTAATGAATTTTTATTTGTTCAGGGTCACAGTCTGGTGGGGTGGGTTTGTTGTGGGGTGTGGAAAAAGAAGTGGAGGGGGCCATGTTGCAGTGAACCTTCTCTGTATGTCTACAGCTCAGGGTTGGTGCTTACAGGCACGATTCTTATGGTGTTATACAAAATGTTCAGTAACTGTAGAAGTTGACAGACAGGTATTTCTCTCTGTAGTAACAAAAATGTCTTCCAGTTATTGGCTAATAAATATAAATGGAGAAAAGTGTTTCACTGTTGCTGTTTTCTGTTTGCCTTAAAGACCTTTTTGCGTTGTGCAGGGAACTGGCCTGGGAACTGGGAGTGTGTCTTGTCTTCATAGTCTGTGTTTTACTACCTCTTGTATCTTCTGAGTGCCTCCTCCAGTGGATACTCCTTTTGTTGGGTGGTTTCCCTGCCTTGCCCCAGCCTGGAGTCTGTTCCTGCTGTGCCAGGGGTCTTGGATGCCTCCCTGGGAATGGGCCCATGCAGAGAAGAGCTGGAGCGTTCATGGCACTTCCCAGCTGCTGTGGATTTGTGTCTGGAGGCCCTTTGTAAGTGCCAGGGCAAACTGTGTTTTGTGCTGGCAAACTCCTCTCATTCTCTTGGCTGCTGTGGTGCCTGCACAGCTCAGGGATGTGCGTGGGCACTGCCGGGAGGGAGTGGGGGAAATATTTCAGGTCCACCGGTTTCTTCGCACTGCAGAATTTTATTGGAATCTGACCTTAGTCTTGTTTGATGATCCTGGCTTTGTAAAGTGTATACAGGAAGGTATCTGGATGATGTTACTTTGCCATTAAATAAAGCCTAAGTACAAATAAAATACATGCAGATTGGTTCGACTCTTTAAATTAGACCTGGGAGTTTTAAGTCTGGAGGTGCAGATAATGCTTCCTGTGCCTGGCCATTCTTTGGACTGTTCTTGGTACTCAAGGAACATTTCTTCTATCCCTCGTTTTGCACCACAAATTTCTGATAAGTTTTCAAAGCCTGAACTCCATGTGAATTTCTCTGTCATAGAAGATTCTCCCAGTGAATGACTTTTAACCCAAATCATTGATTCCTTAATGTTTAAAGATCTGCTTTACTAAATACTATTAGAAAACTGGCCTCCACCTTTAAGAATATCTTTTGTGTACTCGTTAACATTGGACCTTTGTTTGGCAAACTGACTTTCAGACATTTCCAAGAATGTGAGCAAAGTAGTGCATGGTCATCTTTTTGGTATGTTGTGTCTCTGAATAGTATCTCGTGTTTCCTATCTTTAGACAACATCATGTCACATTGGGGCTAGGGGGAACTGTTAATAGATCAGCTGCAAGGGAACTGAACTAAATACCAGCAGGTTGTAACCTGAATTCTAACTTGGTGTGTTTAGTCTGTACCTTTGAAAAAATGACATTACAATTTTCTGTTGGTGGTGTGTATTGTCAGTGTCTAGTGTCTCATAGTTCCTACACAAAGTGCTAAATAAACTCTGCACCGCTGTATTTCTGTTGTCACAGTTAAATAAAGCCTCCTGTGAATAGCAACTTTTCTCTCCTTCCTTCTTATTCCATATTTTAGATTACTGTGCAGCAAAGTAGCTTTTATACAAAAGCAGTGTTGGGGCACGATGTGACACTGAGGGGGGACCCCGATCTGGGGCAGGAGCTGGTGTTGGGCTCCAGGTGACACTGAGAGCTCCAAGAGAAGGAACACCAGCGATGCCATCGCTCCTGGAGCAGGCACTGCTCCTCTTGGGAATCAGCTCTGCCTCCCTGGCCTCTCCAGCAATATTGACCTTGAACCTGGCATCTTCTTGAACATTATCCTGCACTCCCTGAGGAGATACACAGCCCTGTGCTCTAGGACAGTTTGGTAACTCCCCATCGAGGTGCTGCTGGTCCCAGGAGCAGGAGGAAGACAAAAAATGTTCCTGTGAACTTCTGTCTGGACCCTGCTGCTGGTATTGACTGCCACCAGAAACCTCCACCTTGGAAATAGACACCTGGATCTGTCTGTAGGAAGATAAAAGACCTGTTCAGTCTCCCATGGTGTCTCCACTTCTCTGCTTACTTCTGTCAGACTGCTTTGGTGCTACAGGTGGGACAATGTTACGGAAGTACTTTCTCTGAAACCATTGAACTTTGAGTATTTATAGATGTTCTGAGGAAGTAGTTAAGTATGATGGCAAATCAATTCTCTCCAAACCAGTGTGTTGTGATACCTGTGTGCTCTGTTCCACCATACCCACGGTGGGGTCAGGCTGTGATTGTTGTAAGCTGTGATTTCAGGAGAGTGATGGTGTTACACTTTGGTTTTAGAGGAGTGTCAGTGATGGGGGACTCCAGGCCAAGTTTAAGTATCCTTTAGAAACTTGTGAAGGTACTAATGTGACCCAGAAGGATGATACTGTATCAAAAGATGCCTTTTAGCACTGTTACCTGAACCTTGTGATTGAAAAGAGCCTTTCTATCAGAAAAGCAGAGATCTGCAGGAGTGGTTTCACTGCAAGGTTTTTTTGGAATTGTGCATTGAGTTTTTCATGTTACACAGAAAGAGCTGCTCCTTCTACTCCAGGTAACTCTGGTGTGGTTTGTCATCTATCACGGTCTAGTCATACATGCAAAGATCTTTAGAAACATCCTTGTGAAATATTAAAAAAAAAAAAAAATCATTGCTTTATATGAGTGTCTGCAATAGAAAGTTAATGTAACATTTGTTTTTCAGGCTGCAGTGAGGGAGTGCAGGTTGTGCTGTGTGTCTGGGCAGTCCTGAGGAGGACAGGAAGGTGTTCTGGGGGTGCTCATGTTGTGTTTGGGGTCTGGGCTGGCGTGTAAGCAAAGAAAGAGAATCAAAGCATCACATGGAGTGTGCTGGTCCAACAGAAAACACATCCCAGCACCTGGAAATGGTGGTAGAGCTTGTATGGATGCAGAGCTTGCTGCTGCTTTCAGATTTCCTGGGAAGGCAGGAGTGGAAGTGGAGGTGGGAGAGAACAGCTGTACCTCAACCTTCCCAAAAAGCCCTTTAAACTGCTGTGTAACACCCTGAAATTAGTCACTGGCTTGGTCCTGGTTTAAAATAAGGCTGAAATAAGATTAAGATGGCAGTTGAGGAAAGAAAATTAAGCTTCTTGGTCTTTTCCTGAGAGTTCAGAAACCCCTGCTTTTGTCTGAGGCTGGAGTAAAAACGTTTGGTGCTTAACTCGGAAAAGATCTCGGATAGCAGTAGTAAGCTCCAGAGTATGGCTGAATGGCTGGATGACTTAAGGAGCCTTGCATGGAATAAATAAGATTTGTTTTCTGTGGCTGTCATTAGGGTTGGCTGGAAAGGATTATCGTGGATGACTCAAAGCAGATGTTCTCCAGTAAACTTTCGAGTGAATTAGTCTGTGTGCCAGTCAGTCCTCTCAACATGGGAGCAGCATGGGAGAATTTGGAATGCTGTATCAATTATGTATCAATTATTATGAGCTGTTTGCTGCAAGCTCCTAAATGTGGGTCCTGGAAGTTGTTGTTTTTGGGGGTACTAAGGGGTTACAGTGTGAGCAGGCAAAGGCACGTAGAAACTAAAATGCAAATTCCTGAGACACTGACCTGGGCATTACAGCCCTGCCCAGTGTCCAGAGGGAGCCAAATTCCCTGTCCTGCTCTGCTCCATGGTACTTCACCTGTCTGTTCTGTTCCCAATAAGCATCTTCAGTAGCCCTTCATGTTAATAGATTGCCTTTTCTGGTGCTGCTCAAAGTGGGGTGGTGTTTTGTAACATTAGTGCCACGTTGGTTATGTGGCAATGTTTGAATTTTATTGTAACAGTTGGTTTAAGGTGAAGATACTGGTGTGCAAGATTGGGGTGCTGCTGTTATCCCTATGGTGTCTTCTCATGGAAGAGGTGATACTTGAGGTGTTTTGGGAGGTTCTCTTGTTTCCATCACTGTGTTTAACTATGCCACAAGGAATTTCATACTCCGTGTTATTTTAAAATAGGCAAATGTGATTTTTATTTTAAGCATCTCTTTATGGCACTTTGGATGAAACATTCTGAGAAAACTACACAAGGGGAAGGGGGGAGAAGTTGTTGAACGTGCTTGAACATTTTATGTATTTATTTTCAAAGAATCAAGCTTCCCTACAGGTCAAAAAAAAAAAAAGGAAAATGAGAGGAGCTGCTTGCAGTTGTCTGGAGTGTGAGATGTTCGTGCTCCGCTCAGCAGTTGCTCTGTGACAGCGCGTTCTCAATTGGTTACAAATGTGTGAGGAATCCGAAGTGGGTGGTTTGTGTTCCAGCAGGAGCTGAGGGTGCAAGGCCACTTTCACTGTCCTTAATTGGCACCACGTGTCCCCCAGAGGAGGGAGGGAAGTCACAGCTTGTCAGTCCTGGCGTAGACCTGAGAGGTGATTCAGCATGTGGGGCATCCACTGGTGTGTATTTGGGGGTATTGAGCAAAGACAAAGCTGTGAGTGGAAATTCCCTGACCAGTTTCATCTTTCTCTAGGTGTGTGTACACATGAACATATCACTTTCTCCATCTTGACCTTCTGATAGGCTAATGACCCTTTTTTTGCCATCAGTTTGTCATTTAGATAACGAATATTTGGGGATTACCAGTAACTGCAAAAATAATTGTACCAGTTATTGGTGTGTGCAACAGAGCTTTTTTCACCCTGGTAATTCATAGTCTAAAATATGTGTTGGGAAGGAGAGTATCGTGTTTTGCAAGTTTAAAAATATTTGTCTGGAAACTCCCAGAATTGAGCTTTAACTATTCTAAGGGCTCTGGTTCTAAAAACTGAAAAAATCAACCCCAGTGTTGTGTACTGCTTAAACTGTGGTGCTAAACTGTCCTTCCTGGGCACTGAGGGCAGGGCAAAGGTCAAAACATGGAAGAAAGTCAGTGCACTGAAATGAAATAAGAACCAAAATATGTCAGAATAGGTGCTCTTGCTGCTCTAAAGGTTAAGCAGAGTTTTACCAGGCCTGACCTCATGGCAGGGCTTTAAATATCTGCAGAGTGAAGAAAGAACCAGGACAAATTAATTCATCTTTGACCTGGAGTTGGTTTTACAGCCTATAGGAGTTAGAATCATTCAAAGCCTGCATAGACTTTAAATGTAAGTTTGATAAAAGTAAATAAAAAAGTCAGGACAGGTGTTTCATCACTGACAGCTTCACCGAGGTGTCTCCAGCACTAAACAGTCCTGCAGGGATGGACAAAGCATGGTCTGTGCCCAAGATTTTGTGAAAGAGAGAGACCTCAGCTCCTGGTGCTCCTGTTGTATTTTAGTGGAGGGGTAAAACTGACTTGGAAAAGCCAATTCTTACAAAAGTCAGTGTTTTTAAGATGAGAGGTCATGCAGGGGAGTGTGTAGCTGGGAGGGCAGAGCTGCCTGGTGATGATGATGCTCCTGATTAGGTTTCAGGATGATGTAGGATCCCTGCAGAGGTTCTTGCTGAGAGATTTTTCTCACATGCACTTCACGTCCAGTTGAGTCATAAATGCAATTAAGCACTAAATGAGACTGTGATTCAAGCTTTCCTTTGCTTATCTTTTAAATCTATCTCCAAAGGTGAATTAGAAATTCCAGGTTTCAGCGCTCTTAACATCAGGTAATGGAAACAGATATCTCTGTGTAGGATCATAAACTCGTTTGGGTTGGAAAAGCTCTCCAAGATTAACAAGTCCAACCCAGCACTGCCATGTTCACCCCTAAACCAAGTCCCTAAAATGTGCAGTGTGTGGTTTCTCATGAAAACCATTAAAGTCCCATGTGTGCCCAGGATGTACAGGATGTGCAGCTGTGCTGGGGGTGCAGTGCACCCCATCAGAGAACCTGCTCCTCACTTCTTGAATGGATGTGGATTTGTGCAGTTCCTCCTCCCCCTGTACGGCCCCAGCAAGGGGTGATGGGGTGGCTGGAGGAGCTGAGGCTGGTGCTGATGGTCTGGGGACACCTGCTGGGCACAGCCCCGGCCGAGGAGGGACCTGCAGGCTGAGGCTCCTGTGTGCAGTACAGGAAGTTATAGTGGAATAAAGCCATAGAGCAGTGGCCTGGGTAAATCTGCAGTGGGGCCTGAAGGATTAAACTCCAGATTTTCCAATTGCACCGGCTGCTGCTCCTGCTCCACTTGGCACTTGTTTCCTGTTAGGTTGTGGGCAATTAATTGATGCTTTGCAAAGGGGTCTCAGAACTTTGTTACTCAGTCACAGCGGTTTTATTGCGACTGTTTCCTTGAGTTTTACATAAGAGTGTGTTTGTTACAGCTCCTGCAGTTTCCAACTAGGTCAGTAAAAGTGTCCTTGTCCCTATTCCTTGAACGATCAGCTCCCTAAAGCCAGACAGTCTGATAGCAGTTTGTGATTAATGCTTCCAGCAATTATAAAGTGGAAGGTCTTAAATTACATTTGTTAACTAAGACCAGTACCTGAAACATGAAGTGACTTTGTCTTCCTTGTTGCAGATCCATAACATGGTGGCAGTGCTGGAAGTGATCTCCAGCCTGGAGAAATATCCCATTACCAAAGAGGCACTTGAGGTATGTCACCCTCTGAACATGATTTTTTATGTGTATAAAAGGACTTTTTCCTGCCTTTCTAATTTCCATCGCAGCTTTTCTGGAAACAATAGATGGATTGCAAAGGATTCACAATTAAGATATTATTTTGTCCCTCTCATGCTGCTTCCAACATCTCGCTGAACACAGGGATCCTTTCTGGGCCCAGATCAGTATTCTGGGCAGCACAGTTCCTGTTTGTGCAGGGCACTACATTAATCATCACTTGCCACTGATTAATTCTGTTGCATTCAGCAATATCACTCTGCAGTTCCGGTCACCTTTATAGAGGTTTGGTGACCACACATCTAAAATCTGAAATAGGAGTAGAGTTGCCATGTGTCTATAAAATTAATCTTAAATTCAGTTTAGCAGCTTTCAAGGTCTGATATTTGTGGTGGGATTTGGTGTAGGGAGAGCTGAACTCTCACTGACCACTTGCAGAAACAGTTTTATGGCTGAATTATATATTTCTTTTTCACCCTTTGTATTGAAATTAGCAGTGTTCTTGCTTTTAACTGTTGCTTAATTACAACTCCACCTGTATTTCAACATATCTATCACAACAGGTTGCATATTTCTCTCACAGTCTGGTCTATGTTCTCCTTTGAAGTACTTTTCTTAAGAAATCTGACTTGTGGAACAGTTCTTTGTTTCCAAATGTGCTTTGGGAACAATCAGACACTTCCTTCCGCTCATGAAACCACCTTGGGACACCCTGGGAATGCTTGTTTAAATGGCTTTTTCGTACGTTTCCACGAGGCTGGGGAGTGAAGGGAAAGGAGAGAGGTGGAGGAAAAAGGTAGGACATAACTCACACCTGGTAGTCAGGTTTGTTAAATGGAGATTTTTATTGTTAACGACTTACTGTAACAGGCAAAGATCCTGGAATTCTTTTCTTGGCTCTTTCTGCAGCTTTTATACTTCCCTTGTGATAAACACACACCTTTGGGTGCTTCATTTCCCCTCAAATCTGAACCTGCACCCTTATTCTTAAGGTTCTTTCTCATGAAAGAATTCCTTTCTGATGTTTTTCCCAGCTCTCCTGCTTTTACCAGGGAACAAAGACTTGAAACCTACAGTCGGTTTCACGTTGCGTGGCAGAGCACTGGACTAATCCTTTCCAAAAAGATTAATGCAACACTTAAATCTTTAGTGTTTTTAACCAGGTGTTTTCAGGGGTGAGCATTACAAAGCAGAAATATTCCTTAAGAATTTTGCTTGGAATGATACATGTTTATAAAACACCTTGTCTGTCTTTGTAGGAAACAAGACTCGGGAGGCTTATCAATGAGGTGAGGAAGAAGACCTCTAATGAGGAACTTGCCAAACGTGCCAAGAAATTGTTGCGGAATTGGCAGAAGTTGATAGAACCCGTAACCCAGAATGAGCCAGTGCCAAGGGGGCTGCCCAACCCACCGGGATCAGCGAATGGAGGTGCTCACAACTGCAAACCAGACACACAACTTCCTGCTGTGGCTGGCTCCAAGCCCATCAGCGAACTGAAAAGCAGGAATGATATCCAGAAACTAAATTCTCCAAAAACAGAGAAACTGGGAAATCGGAAAAGGAAAGGTGATCACAGGGATGGGCATCAGGGCCCTCCTCCCCCAAAGGTCTCCAAAGCTAGTCATGAAGTATTACAAAACTCTTCACCCCCTCCAACCAATGGAATTGGAGGTAGTCCTGAAAATTTTCCTAGTCCTGTAGACATAAACCTACATGCAGGGCCCGAAAGCAGCAGGACAGATCTCAGTGAAAATGATAAACACAATAAGATCCCAGTAAACGCTGTAAAACCTCACACCAGTTCTCCAGGACTTGTAAAACCTTCAAGCACTTCCTCGTTACTAAAGACTGCAGTGCTTCAGCAGCATGATAAATCAGAAGAAGCCACGGGCCCCCACCAGCCCAAGAGCCCGCGCTGCTCCTCCTTTAGCCCCAGGAATGTTAGGCATGATACTTTTGCTCGGCAGCACACCACATACTCACCAAAGGATTCGATGCCCAGTCCATCTCAAAGGTCTCAGTTCTTAGATGCTGCACAGGTGCCATCGCCGCCACCGTCCCTGATGCAACCATCCACACCTCCCATGCCAGCCAAGAGACTGGAGTTCCCTCCTCAGGCGGCCCCCGAGGCGGCACAGCACTGGCAGGAGCAGCAGGGAGCCGCCGAGGGCCAGCACAGGCACACAGCAGGGACACTTCAGCAGCACACGGCTCCCGGCTGCAAAGGTCACCCTGGGGAATCGCTCCCACCACACATGGGCTTCCCACAGGACACTTCCAAAATGGACAGTGACGATGCTGCTTCAGGGTCCGATAGCAAAAAGAAGAAAAGGTACCGACCCAGAGACTATACAGTCAACTTGGATGGGCACGTGACAGAAGGGGGTGTGAAACCTGTGAGGTTAAAAGAGAGAAAACTCACTTTTGATCCCATGACAGGACAGATAAAACCTTTAACACCGAAAGATCCTTTGCAGGTAGAAATCCCTGCACTTACTGAACAGCACAGGACAGAAACAGAAAAGCAGGAGCAAAAACCCAACCTGCAAAGCCCCTTTGAACAAACGAACTGGAAAGAGTTGTCCAGAAACGAAATCATTCAGTCATATTTAAACAGACAGAGTAGCTTGCTGTCTTCATCAGGAGTACAGACTCCAGGAGCTCACTACTTCATGTCTGAGTATTTAAAGCAGGAGGAAAGCACTAGAAAAGAGGCTAGAAAGACTCACGTTCTAGCTCCTAACAGCAAACCTACAGACTTGCCTGGGGTCACCAGAGAGGTCACGGGCGATGACCTTGACAGAATACGTGACCACAACTGGCCAGGCGTGAACGGTTGTTATGACACACAGGGTAACTGGTATGATTGGACACAGTGCATATCCTTAGATCCACACGGGGATGATGGGAGATTGAACATCCTGCCTTACGTCTGTCTAGACTGAGAGCAGTTCTGCTAACCACGCTTTTTACACCTGCAGTTAGCAGAACTGGCAGACACGATGCCACTTCCAGCTGGAGAGAGCCTCCTGTCCTGGACAAACAGGCCCCACGAGCAGAGGGGGGGAGGGAGCTGGGCTTTTCCAGCTCATTCCTTTAAATTCTCCTTTTGTGAAATGCTGCTACCAGTTTACTAACAATTGCAAAGGAAGGCATACGAAGGTTGATCAGTTGAGTTCAAAACTCTATAGCGAGCCAGCTCTAAAAAGTGTTAGTCCCCAAGAAGTGAAGAGGATTTCCAGCACTTTCTGAATGCCGGAATCTTACTACAGGCAGGTACAGAGAAAAATTGTGGAAGTTACCTTAACAAAATATGCATCTATTTATTTGACTTGATTTGGGTTTTTATTTGGCAGTGAGATATTCGAGAGACAATGTGCAAAAACTGTAGTTTTATTTCTATCACATCTCTGAACATGATTGCATTATTTAAGAGTCATGTGGTACGGAGATTGGGTTTTAAACAGCAGGTGTTGCACTGCAGGCTGGGCCACCAGCTTCAGCTCAACATTCCATAGGCATCCACATATTTTAGTCTGGTTTCAGTTTAAATCCAGTCTCTGAGAAATGCTGCAAAAACTAGATGTTTAACGATATTTTTTGATCCCACCACCACCAGCCAAATATTTTTCCTCCTTTTCCCTTCCTGCAAACTTATAGGTAAAAAACAAAAAGACAAAAAAAACAAAAAGACAAAAAAAAAAAAAAAAAAAAAAAGAAAAATCACCTTTTCTAGAATCTAAATGTAATGAGGGTGCTACAAGTTTGTAACTGTACTGTGAGAGGGAAAAAGGAAGCCTGTTTGTATGCTGGAAATATACTTGTTACCATTCCTTTAGATATTGTTTGCCTTATGGATATCCATCATAAACGCAATTTGCAAAAACAAAGAGCCTTAGTGAATGTACAGTAACTAGACTTCTGTGTTCCTGGGATGCAGAAGGGAGCAACTTTGCTATTTGGTCCTTTAAGTGGACACGTTGTGATATAAATGTGGAAATAAAAAAAATTTGCACAAACCAGTTTGTGAATTATTTATATATACTCCACTCGTTTTTTCCCCCCCAAGTCTGCTCAGTTCAGCCCAGCTAAGGGAGCCCTGGCACTGGGCACCCGTCGGAGCAGGGAGGTGGAGCCGAATCCCACGGACACTGCCGGTAGGGATAACGGGATGTCTTCCAAGTACCTTGGTGTGGTGTTCAGTCACACAGGTTGGATTTGTTTTTAACTCTGGAGACTGATAACCCAACTGCTGATAATGTACCTCAAAGCCTAAAGAGATCAGACTTCATCTTTTCGTCTCGGTAACTTTGTAATGTTTTATTCCTAATTGTTACAGTGCTTTCTAAAGCAGCCTGGGGTGTAGAAAGTGAAGGATTTCTATTAACTGTAATTGCTTTAATATTTGGGACTATGTTGTTTTATGCAGTCCCCAGTGCTGGGCTTCTGTTCAGGGGAGGGGACACTATACCAAAAATATTCCTGGGCTTATTAACTCTGTTAACCCATGTGTGCTGGAGATGAGCCTTGGCAAGAGTTGTCCTGTCTTTGAGGGCACTCTTCCTTGGTTTTCAGAGGAGGGTGCTCCTGGCCAGGTCTGCATTGTGTTGGTTCATTCCCTGGAATACAACTGATGAAGTTTGGTTTCTTTTTAAGTCATTCTTGTTCATTTATGATCTGACTGTTACTGAAATGTGTGGGTATTTCAGAAATACAATGTCTGTGTGCTTCCATTTCTGAAATCTGAGGTCTGAGAGTGAAACCAGAAGAAGTGGTTACCAAAAAATGCATCCAAGTATATTTTCAGTTTACTTCCATTTTGTCCTTCTGCAGTTGCTGAGGTTGAGCAGTGTGGTTTAGAGCTGGGGAAAGCTCCTGTCTTGCAGTTCAGATTTGATGGTAGAGGGCTAAGCTGCTGGTCATTTTGGAAATGTTTGAGTTTTGTTTATGTAAAAAAGTACTGTGCAACTTATCTCCCCCTGCCCTTCCTCCCTCCTTCCCTGAATGGTCCCATTTAGGAACAGGGTCCGTGCTCTTTGGAGGCCTTTGAATATTCCCAAATTTCAGGAAATGACGAAGTACTACTTGATAAATTCCATCTTTTTCTCCACTGCTTCCATTTCTGATGCAATTGATGGCCCTTGACTGCACTGGGTATGGTGATGCCCGAAGCTCATCACAGCTTTCAGATTACACCCAAAAATTGCCTGTGCTGATGCTCATCTGTTTGAGGGAGCATCAGGAACCAGACCCAGCCCTTTCCCTGGTGGTACAAAAACTGCTGGAGAAATTCCCTCCCAATGCAAGCTTTAAATCTTGTTCCTTGCTGAGTTTGTTGCTGCTGTAAGGGGTCAACTCACTTGTGTGTCCTCCAGGGTGAGATGAGGCTTGACAATCTTTATTTCAGCATGCCAGTATAACCAGTTCTGTGAGCTCCAACAAATGTGAATAAGTTTACAAGGTGATATTTTTTTGTCAATTTTGTAAACAAGTTCAAATGAAGTTTACCATGTGCGTACCTGCTGTCTACTCTCATTTGTGCATGACTCAGTTTCTCTGCTACTGCTTTCTCCTACCTCTCTCGCAAAAATTCTCCTTCTAATCCTAAAACCTGAAGTTAAAACACTGCCATTTCTACCTTGTCAATGGATGACATGAAATGGCTCATCAGCAAATCTTTGGGGAGTCGCCATTACCTACAGTGCGTGGTTTTTATGGGCAAATTAATCCTGTAGAAATGTCTCTTGACAGGGTGCATGGATGAACCGGGCTCTAGAACCCCTCCTGCCTGCCAGGTACTCACCCATCCTTTACCCCAGCCGGCGCTACGCGTTGCTCGCGTTAGTTTTAAAGGTCGGGAGCGATCGGCTCGGTGTCTCCGAGCCCGTGACCTTCGCTCCGTCCCTGCCCTGTCGCTGCCCTGTCGCTGCCCTGTGCTTCGGCTGCCGAACCGCAGCACCGCCGAGCCCTGGAGGCGTCTCCGCTCCCCCAGACGCCGTCCCCGGTCACGGGAACCCCTCGGGCTCCATCGCCTCGCTCCGGGGGCCGCGCGGGGCTGGCACCGAGGGACGCGGGGGTGCGGCGGTACCGGGGCCGGGCCGGGGCGGGGCGGGGGCGGAGGAAGTGACGCTCCGGGCCCGCCGGGACCCGCGCCCGCCCCAGGAAGCGACGCGCTGGCGGCCGCGCTGACGTCTCGGCGGCGGCTGCGGAGCGATGGCGGCGCCGCTGGCGGCTCCGGGCGGCGCCGGGGCCGGGCCCGGGGCGGCGCGGGGCGGGCGCGGGCCGGCGCTGCGGGAGGGGGCGCGGGTGTCGGCGCTGTGCCTCGCCTGGTACGGGCTGAGCGCCGGCGGCAACGTGGTCAACAAGCTGCTGCTCGGCGGCTTCCCGCGGCCCGTCACCGTCTCGCTGTTCCACATCCTGGGGCTGTGCGGGCTCCTGCCGCCGCTGCTCCGCGCCTGGCGCGTCCCGCCCGCCGGCCCCGCGCAGCTGCCGCCCCGCGCCTACCCCCGCTACATCCTCCCGCTCGCCTTCGGCAAGTACTTCGCCTCCGTGTCCGCGCACGTCTCGCTCTGGCGGGTCCCCGTGTCCTACGCGCACACAGGTGAGGGCCGAGGGGTGTCCGGTGGGGTGTTCCAGCGCCGGCTGTGCCCGGGGGGCCGGCTTGGATTCGTGCCCAGTGGCGGCGACCTGAAGCCCGGTGTATGCTCATATGGGCACCTGGTGCAGTGTCCCAGTACCCACCTTGTGCTCATGCAGGTGTCCAGTGTGCTGTCCCAGTACCCACTGTGTGTTCTGTAGGTTCCCAGAGCAGCGTCCCCATCCCCAGTGTGTGCTGGCACCAGATCCAGGGGCAGTGTCCTGGTGTGTGCTCTGTGGGTGCCCAGCACGGTGTCCCAGAGCACCGGGATCCGGTTTGTACAAGTGTCCAGGACGGTGACAGGGAGGGAGGACCCATCATGGGCTGTGCTGGGCCGGGGCTGAGCCCCTGCTCCATCCCTGTGCTGATGGTGGTTGGTGGAGTTGTCCCAAGCCTCGGGTCCCCACCGATGTTTTTTTCCCGTCCCCAGTGAAAGCCACGATGCCGATCTGGGTGGTTCTGCTGTCACGGATCATCATGAAGGAAAAGCAGACGACGAAGGTGCGGACAGGTTTGCTGAGGTTTCTTTTCTTGGTGGTGCTTGGGGGATGCTGTGCTGGCTGGGGGCAGCAGAGCTCAGGCTTTGGGTTTTGTGACTGGAATTAGATTATGCAGATTTTAAAAGTCCCTCTTCCTTTTATTGTGAATGTAAAACACATCTAAACACTGACCAGGGTGGTGCTCTCTGATGCACTGGAGTTGTCAGTGTCTACTGCAGTCACTTCATTTCTTTGAACTACAATAGTAAAAGAGTTGATCCGTGGTTTTGTTGCTTTGCTCTTCCCTCTCCTTTCCTCCCTAAATCAGCAGGATTTATAAACTCAGTTGAAAATTCTTAGCAGATGCAAGCTACCCCTCTGTCCCTGTTTCAGGTGTACCTGTCTCTGATCCCCATCATCACTGGTGTCCTGTTGGCCACGGTCACAGAGCTTTCCTTTGACATGTGGGGTCTCATCAGTGCACTTGCTGCTACTCTGTGCTTTTCACTTCAGAACATCTTCTCGAAGAAGGTACCAGTTCTGTTCACAGCATTGGTCACTGGTGTCACCCTTCAGCAGGACAGGGTGTAATTTCAATTCCATAAATGTATGTTTTTAGGGGACTTTGCAGTCAAAGGAGCCCAGAGGGTTGGTTGTTATTTTGTGTGTGTGTTCCCTGCAGCTCTCCCTACCTGTTGAAGCTCTTACACTGAGTTTATCCTGAGCCCTTTCTTTATTCCTCAACATGGATTTTTTTTTTTCTGGTGGCAGTTCAACAGGGCTTAAATTCAACAGTTCATTTGAAAGCTTTTAATGTATCTTGTTATATCAAATCCTCTGTGCTGAACAAGTCACTGTCAACACTGGGCACTCCCTGAAATCATAGAAACAAAATTAAAGTGTGTGACTGTATTTAGTTATGATTTCTGGTTTGTAGAGCTTTTAATTTTAATATCTT
This sequence comes from Corvus hawaiiensis, assembly GCF_020740725.1. Taxonomy (NCBI): domain Eukaryota; kingdom Metazoa; phylum Chordata; class Aves; order Passeriformes; family Corvidae; genus Corvus; species Corvus hawaiiensis. The sequence goes on from NC_063240.1 coordinate 4,585,553, forward strand.
GTTGATACTAAGTGTCACCACTCAAAAAACATTGTTTTTCAAAGAGGCATCAGTTTTTCACTGGTCACCCTCGTAGGAAATTCATACCCCCAGAGTATTTACTTACTTTCCTAACTTACCTGTCCCCTAGAGCTGTTTCTGTTTCCTGACTGCTGTTCAATGATGGCTCTTGTCAGGTGTTGAGAGATTCCCGAATTCATCATCTTCGGTTGCTGAACATCCTCGGGTGCCACGCTGTGTTCTTCATGATCCCAACGTGGGTTTTGGTGGATCTTTCTTCCTTCTTGGTAGAGAATGACTTGGTGAGTGCTGTATTTGGAGAACTGCTCGCTATTAAGAAAGAAAAGAGAACAAAAATAAATAACAAACAAACTGCCCCACCCAACCAGAAAAATGCACTGAAGTGTTTCAGTGTAGTTCCTGTCAGTGTGGAAGGAAGTGTTGTGAAACACCTGCAAATTGTTTCACACAAGTTAACAAAGTGTTTATTGTGAGAATTCCCATCAGGGTTAGGAGAGGCAGTTTATGGGACAGCATAAATTTCGGGAGTTGGGAGCTGGAGACAGGAACAAACACTCCCAGAGTGTGTGGGGAACGTCCTCCTCTGGTTTCTCTGAGTTGGGAGTTGCATAAAGCAACGTGCTTTGGGGCCTCTTTAGAGCTCAGTGCAGATATTCCTCCCTCCAGGGCAGGTAAGAAGTGCCTCAAGTTATGTTTGTGTTGTTACCTGAAACCTGAGATAATTTTTTTCTCCTGCTGTTTGCTTTGCCACAGAGCACAATGTCTCATTGGTCCTGGACCTTGATGCTGCTTATAATCAGTGGATTCTGTAATTTTGCCCAGAATGTCATTGCCTTCAGTATCCTTAACCTGATCAGTCCCCTCAGCTACTCCGTGGCCAACGCCACCAAGAGAATCATGGTGATCACGGTGTCCCTGATCATGCTGCGCAACCCCGTCACCAGCACCAACGTCCTGGGCATGATGACAGCCATCCTCGGGGTCTTCTTGTACAACAAGGTACTCCAGTTCTTTGTTTATTTATTCAGGAAACATGGCTGAAGCAGTCCAGTAGCTTTGAATTATTTTTTGTACCAGATGAGAGCTTGTGGAGCTAAAATAGAGAACGAGGGGCACAAAGCTCCATTGCAGAGGAGGGATGAGCATGGCCCAAGCGAAGGACTTGGGTCACACCAGCTGCTGGGCCTCTCACAAAACTAAATTTTGATCTTAAGCTTTTCTTGAAAAGGGAAGATCGGGAAGTAACTCAAAATCTCTTGAGCAAAACGTTTGGCATGCGAGAGGAGTGAGGTTTTTATTAGAAGCCACTGATACTTTAAGACTCTACCAAAAAAAGTGATGTGACTGTAGAGCTGTTTGGTTTTTTCTGGATATATGAGTATGTCAGGTGATATCTACGAAAATCTACCTTCACTTGGAGGGGTTGTCAGGCTTTGGAAGGGGCTGCCCAGGGAGGTTTGGAGTCCCCATCCCTGGAGGTGTCCGAGGAAGGCCTGGATGTGGCACTCAGTGCTCTGGGCTGGGGACAGGGTGGGGAGGGGGCACAGCTTGGATTTGATGATCTCAGATTTTCCCAGCCTAAAGGATTCTGTGAAAAACATTCTTTCTTCCTTTCCCAGACAAAATACGATGCAAACCAAGAGGCAAAGAAGCAGCAGCTGCTCCCAGTCACTACTGGAGACCTGGTGAACTTGGAAAGGCACCGAAACCCTCCTGAAAAGTCCCAAAATGGACTCACAGCCTTTGCCCAGCACGGAGACTTTCAGTACGGCCGCACCAATGTCCTCACAGACCACTTCCAGTACAACAGGCAGAACTATCCAACATCCTACAACCTGAACCGTTTTGATATTTAGGATCCTGGCAGACAGGTACAGACTGTGATATCAAAGTGTCCCCAGCATTATCAGAAAACTTTTAGTACATCCATGAATGTCACAAAGCCATTTAACTGTGCAAGTTTGGCAGCAGGGCAGGTGCATGTGGAGAGGGAGTGGTGCAGGACCTGCAGCTGCTGCTGGGCAGAGCTTTAAACCTGGAACAGCCAGACCTGACACTGGAACCAAACCCGCAGAGCAGAGATTCTGGTGAGGTGCACGTGTCACTGCAGAGTGGAACATCTGTCACTGCTCCTTTCAGAGTCTGCCAGCTGGTTATTATTCTCTTGGCAGCTGAATTCTGGCCAGTATCTTCTTTCCACGCTGGTAATGTCACCTTTAACTTGTTCTCTAATAATAGTTTAATGATAACTCTTAATGAAGCTTTCAGAAAGAAGTGAAAGCGAGAGGTACTTGTGCTTACCAGGATTTGTCTGAGGAGGATTGACTGAGGTGGATCAGCTGCTGACAGGTAAACTTGAGTTCATCTCCAGCACCTGTGGAACTTCTTGTGGGTATTCACAACTCTGCCTTCTGGATGACAAACCAGAAATGTTTCTGGAGGAGCAGGCAGTGGAAGGATTGATCTCTCCCAGAACTGCTTCAGGCATGGAAAAACACAGTTCTCCAAATCACTGGTCATGGTAGAGAGCAACCAAGCCAAACTTAAAATCATCATTGTTTTCTGAATCATGTAGTCCTGTAACTTCAGACATTGCTGTCCCTTGGCCATGCAGGAAACTCCTTCACAAATAAAAGTGTTTGGAATAATATGATTTTATTTTTTTACTTGCTTCACACCTGTTCTTTCAAAACTGTTTCGTTGCTTTAGAAATTGAAAGGTGAAAGGTGTTTTGTTCTCAGTTTTCTGCATAAATTATGCTCTCATATGATTCATATCTTTTGAATGCATTGATTTGAACAATCATTATTAATTGTTTCTTAAATCTTTTTAGCCCCTAATTGTTTGGTTTTTAAAAATTCCTTTATTACTGGTGTTGGAGTAGCTGTGAGGATTTCGCCTGACTTCCACTTCCTGCTGAAAGAAGTTAAATTTTGTTTCCTGTGCTGTTCCTGCAACTCCCCTGGCTCAAATAGGAAATTAAAGAAAAATTGTTTGAATCAGCAGTAAATAGATAATTCATGGTTAAGAACTGATCCAGTATAAATTCTAGACAAGGTGATTGTGTGTGTCAGGTACTGCATTTGTGCATGGAAGGGATGAAACTTGGCTTTCATTCCTTTGAATGAAATTCCTTTGAGTGAAGTGAAACCCAACATGGAACTTGGGTTTCACTGAATCAGATTTTTCTGTTGTTGCTTTAGCAAAAGATTTTAGGGGCCTTCTTTCCTTCCCAGACTGTTGTACAGTGAGACTTTGATAGAATAAGTTTTATGCTTTTAACTGGAGAGGTACCAGACACCAGTGACAAAATTCAGGGCGTGGCACAGAACACTCCTCTTATTTATTGCTTTACAAATGACCATTTCCATGATGTGAGATGATGATTTAGCTCCTTTCTGGATAATAAAGAATTTATTTTTAAGTGCAAAATCAAGCTGATCTTATTCTTTTGGCTGCTGGGGTGGTAGTTACATGAACAACCTTCCACCAGAGAGTCCAAAAGAGGAAATGGTCCTTCTGAAACTTCAGAGATGGGTTAAAAATGCTGCTACTGTGTGTGAACAGAACTTCCTTGCCTGGACTGGAGTTCAGTCTGTTCATGCAAGCTGAGAGCTTGGGCTTTTAGGTAGGAAATCTAAATAAGTCTGTCCCTAACCCAGGTGAACAAGGTCATGAAGAAAGCTTTCCTTCAGATGAAATTTCTTTTGCCTGTTCCAGTATTCATGTATGTATAATTCTTTCTTTTTAATACGGGGAAGTGCCAAGTGTGTATTTCTAAGGCTCACTTCCCAACATTTCAATGCTTTTACGTACAAGTAACAAGGATTTTGTGGACTCTGGATTTGGATTAGGTGCTGACTCTGCAAGAGAATGATTTGAGAATGAGAGATTCAAGCTGAGATTTTCAAGAGGGGCTGAAGTTCTCCAGCTGCTTTCAAAGGGAGCTGGCTGTGACCTGTTAAGACTCCTGCAAATGCTGAATTGTGGTCTTTGTGCCTCAGTTTCCCTTTTGGAAAATGGAGATGATTCTTCTTTACATCACAGGGGGTAAAATACCAGGAAAAAGTGGCAGTGGGGGCTCCAGGGGTGTCCAGGCATACTGTGAGTTCATCTGTCCATCCTCTGCTGTGGCTGCTGCTGTGCCATCTTCCTGCAGCCTCAGCTGCTACATGGAGTAAATAAAAACCAGATCAGAGGCTTTATTAAATATGTTCCAATAGTTTCCTTTTAAAGAACATAACCAGACCTTTTCTGGCAATTGTTTTCAGAGTAAGCTTGCACTGCACACTGACCATGGCAGGTCTTTAGCTCAGCTGTTTCTGTAGAGTCTTGGCAGCAGGTGAGGGCTTCCTGTTCAAAGGTGTCCCAAATTCCAGTCTGGGCCTGGGGGCCTCACTGTTGTCTGTGAAACAAAACTCCTGTGCTTGCAGAGCAAAAAAGGGACTGGCCCAAAATGAGGATATCCCATGAGGATAATGGGTCCATTTAGGGCCCAGGGAGTGAATCTCTTCCCTGGAGACTCGGGGCAGAGTTGCTGCTGCTCTAGCCCAGGTCTGTGGCCAGCAGGGATGGCTGGGTGTGGTACAAGGTGTAATTACAACGGTCGGGTGAGTCGGTTACACGAGGTGGTTTTGCTGGATCCCAAATCCCAGTCCTTAAGCAATACTGCCCACATTCAGGGAAAGGAAGTTCCTGGCACTGCTGTAATATGCATTTTAATCTTGGACCTCTGCGAGATTTTTGTTTGGCCAAGTGAGACGTTTGTTTTAAGCTGGTTTGTAAGTGAATGGCGTGTTTGACTCTGTACACAGGTCTGTAGAAAGTATGGAAACACTGGAATAAAAAGGGCAAAATCTAGACAATTGTGTACAATGACCCTGTTATTAAATCAAAGCCAAGGGGGTTGGCTTGGGTTTATTCCTTGCAGGAAGCTTTGGGAGTGTCATAATGGCCATGGGTGAGGAGTTGGGTGGATGTTTTGCTGTGGGTGATGCCTCACACAGTCTGAAACTACAGGGGCTGGAATGCTGTAAGCAGGGTTAGAACACAGGCACTGGGCTCCTTTGAGATATTTTGATTTCCACAGCACATTTTTAACTCATAAATACATCACAACATTGAAAAAAATCTCCCCCAAACAGCCTTGGGTAGTTGTAGAAATAGAAAACCCAATCTCTCCCCACTCCATGTGGGTGCTCTGTTGGTAGTTCCAAAGAGTATTTGGTGCTCTTTCGAAAGACCTTAAAAATATTCCCCTTGCAGGTTCAATTTTAGTACCCATTAGTGGTAAGAGCATCTTTATCATCTGGTAAAATGCTTGTGGTTTTTAAATAACTGAATGCTAAATAAAATTGAGGCAAGACTTAGGCTTTGTAAGTGCACAGTGATTTGTAAAAATAGTGTTGGTATTTCGGGGTCAACTCATGATGATTCCTGAAGCTCAGTTTTCCTTTCTAATCTGTGTTCAAACCCATTTTTTTCTGATGTAGCATTTTGCAGCAGAAGGAACTTCTGCCATGTAGCTCTTTGTGAAACAGGTGCAATATAAATAAAGGGAAAAATTTGTTTTTCCAAGGCTTAAATTTCTGGACCATGTTGTGAGCTGTTAAAAATAATTCTGAAATCTCTTTGTGGTGATGTTCCAGGCCAGTGAAACAAATTTGTTAACCCTGAAGTGACAGGTGATAGAGTGTGTAGATAGCCAAGGAGGATATCTACACACTCTGAGGAAGCTTTTTTTTTGTTGCTTTTTTTTATGTTAGAACTCTATAAATTGATGGGAATATGGGTGAAATTTCCCAAAAAATACCCCAAACTGCCCCCACACTCCTTCCTGTATGGAATCCTGCCCTTCAGCAAAGGAACTTTTGTGTTGTTTTCCTGTTCTCCAACACTGTTGTGCTGTGAAGTTCTGGATGTCATTTGGTTCCCTGTGGATCCTGCTGGGATCCCGTATGGAATAACCCCACTGGTGACTTCCAGGTCCTGGGACTCATTCCTGCCTTACACCAGGAGTTCAGATGGTTTTTGGGGGATACCTCAGTAGCTTTTGGGGCATTTTGTGGATAAACCATTGCTGTGTTCTGCTGAGGAACGTGAGGAAGAGTGACCATGTGGACTTCGACAGCAAGGCAGGAATGTTGGTGTTGGGATGGAAGGTGGCAGCAGGAAAACTTTTATATTGGCCAAAATTTGAAGTTCAGCTGGTCTTCTGGGATCTGTGAATCTCCAGGACAGGAGAGTGACTCTAAATCACAGTCAGAGTCTGAATTAGGATTCTTTTTTTCATCAGTTATTTGGACACATGAGAATATCCACCTTTCTGAGGTTTTGTATCTGTAGATGACACAGTGGGGTCTTCACAGAACATCTTGATGATAATAAACAGTTCCACCTTTTTGTGAGGATGTCTGAGCGTCCTCTGTGTGATGGCAAACCCTATGAAGTGAAGGTAATACCTGAAAATAACAACAGGCCCTCAGTCCTCGCAGATCTTGGCTGGGAGCAGTCCTTGGGCAAATGAAATTTTATGAGGCAGAATCCTGATCCAGGCCCAGTTGAGAGGCCTGGGGCCAGAGGGGGATTCCACCTCCTAAAACTGCAAACATTGGAGGATTTCTCTCAGACAAAAGCTGCCAGGACTGATGGCTCTGGCTGGCCTTGGACTCCCAGGGGCCACCTCTCAACTGCCCCTGAGTGAGACACGTGGGTGTTTGATGGCACGTGGGTTCCTGGCTACGGCCGCTCTTTTGAGTTTGGGACGACACAGCCACCGTCTCCCGTTGCCATCTTGAGTGTGGCACTGTGAGATTTGTCTCTCTCCACCATCTTGAGTGTGACACTGTGACACTTGGCTCTGTCCTTCATCTTGAGCGTGGCACCACGCCTTCCGGCCTGCCCCGCTATCTTGGAGGTGGCCAACTTTGACTTCCAGCCTGCAACGCCTTCTTGCGTGTGACCAAAATTGACTTCTGGTCAAGCCCACCACCTTTGGTGTAGCACACCCCAAGTTCTGGCCATGGCCACCACCCAGGCTGTGGCACACTCTGAGGTCCATCCAGAGCCTCCAATCTTGATAGTGGCCTCTTCCACCATCCAGCCCACACCTCCACCCATTGCAGACCCCACACTTTTTGTGTGAATCCCAGGCCTCACTGCCCCACCCCGCCTGCACTCAGCACTGCAGGGCCACCCCTTTCTGTTCAAACAACAGCCCCGTGCACCTCTGTCCCTTGTTGTCACCACTCCTGAAGTTTGGGATCTTCACCTGTGTAACTACAACCATCCCAGGTTTGGCCAGGAACTGCGCACGTGCTCGTTTCTTGTTTCTAGCTCCGTTTTTATTTGCCGGGGGACACCAGCGAGGCCCCGCTGCCCCGTGCCTGGCCTGCAGTACCACCTTTACCCAGCAGGCGGCAGCAGCGAGGCCTCAGAGCCGCGCAGTTCCTCACCCTCCTCGCCCTTGAATCGATCCAAAATCTCAGATTTTGTGAAGAGACAGGAAAAAACCTCTGAATACACAGAGCTGCCTCTATTTCCTTCTTGCCAATCATATTTCCTTACATTTTCAAGCCCTTTATGTTTAATTTTTATATATATATACACAAAAGTTATATTTGTATTTTCAAGCCCTGTGTATCTGTATTCAAAATTCCTTACCTTCTAAAACCCTGTAACACAGTAAATGAAGAGGGTTATTTGGAAATCAAGTTTTATATAAATTAGTATTATTTTTCAATATGTGTAAGAATGAGGAGTTTTAAAGGGAGAAATTAAAACATGGGGACAGAAGCCAGAGGTGGGCAGGAGAAAGAAAATTGGACCATAGGGAAGAGAGGGAAGAATTAAAATTTCTGATCAAGGGGCTCCACCACTGTGACATCACCCCAAACCTGTGAGCATGGCCCCAGGGGACACCTGTTCTTGGTCCCACCTGCATCCTCCTTCCCCTCAGCATCCCCTCTCTGCCCCACAGTGCCCAGGGCGATGTGGGGCACTTTCTGCCCTACCTGTGCCCCCAGGTGTCTGTGGTGCTGCTGAGGGGGGACAACACATGACTTCTGACTAGGGGAGTATTTTACTGTTCGGCTTTTAGGTTTTTATGTTGAAGATGCAAAGCAGTGAGCAGAGCAGACTATCAGGATCAGAGGGAGGTGAACAAGGTGAGCACTGATCCCTAGACTGAACTAGATCCTACTTTTCAGGCCTCCTTCCTTCTTCCTCCTCTCTCCTTCCCCCTTTCTCCCAGCTTTCCTTCTTCCTCCTCCTTCTACTCCCATAATGACAGAAAACTAAAATGGAAATGTAGAAAGAGTATTTAAACTTAACGGCACAAAGGAAATAAATAAAGACAGGCAGAGCCTGCCAGGCCCCTCCACATCCACAATGTCACAGATCTGTATCACTTCTCTTCAAATCTCACAGTGCTAAAAGCAGATTGTCTCTTTATTGACTTTTAAACCTCTCATGAGGTTGCCAAAGACTCTAGAAACAACAAAATAGTAGCCATAAACCGATTTTATTATTTTTGAAAAATGGAATGTTTCACTTAAGAAACTTAAAGTGATGTTTGACCAACACCATGTTCATTACAAACAAACAAAAAAACCAACAAACCCCAAACCAAGTTGACACAGTATTTGGCTACAGCGCAGCAGCAGTCTTGCCTTTTTTTTTTTTTTTTTTTTTTTAGAATCACAAACTCAAGGTGACCCTGGTTAATAAAACTCACGACCACTGTCATCTGGCATTAAAAAAAATACATCTATGTACAGCGAGTGCCGTCAGTAGCGGCGGCTGAAACGGGGCTCACTCAGTCTGTTTGTCCGCTCCTGGCCCGCAAACACACCTGGAATCCCACTGCCCTGCAGCATCTGGCTCTGGCTCCCAGCTGAGGTGAAGCCTCCGCGCCTGAAAACAACGCCACACAAGTTGGACACGGCCCAGGGAAGCTAATCCTGCTGTGACTCTGAGAGATGTTTCCTTAATTTGTTGGGGTTTCTTTCCCCTTCCGTGCCAATCCAGGCTTAAGTAGAAGCTGAAGGTATTTTTCAGAATTGACACAGCAATTTCTTCTTTTATACTGATTAATCAACTATTAGGAAAACATTAGAAGCACTCTGACAGAGCTTCTTACCCTGATGTCCCTCCTCGAGTCATCCCATGGCCTGGTCCTGACTGACCAGGCATGCTTCTATCACCACCTAATTCAAAAAGAGAAAAAAAGGGAAAAAAAAAAAAAAAGAAAAATACAGGCTTTTGTGTTTCCCTAGTAAAAATGTCACCTTGTTCCCAGAATTTCATTTGCTTTCTCAGTAATTTAACTACCACTAGAAGGTTCAGCAGCAGTAATTCACAGAAAAAAACCACGATCACACTGGTAAGCAGCAAGTGTACCTTGCCATCTCTCATGATCCCGTCCCATCACTCCTCCATCCACATTTCCCTGCCATGTACGATCTTGATGCCCCTCTAACTTTCGACCATGATCTCCCCAGTCACGTCCATCTCTTAAAAAAATAAAAGAACATCTTCTAGGTATGTCCCCTACCCACTTAGCAGCACAGGGTAAAGCCAAACACCATACCCCATGCCAAAGTGTGTTAAATGGTTAATCAAGCTGTAGCTGTAGCCACCCAATCATTGCAATCCAAACTGGTCAAAGGGAAACAATGAGAGAGACACTTGCTGAACAGCATCCTTCACACAACAAAACTCGTCTTTTTTGATCCAGAGATGACATGGATATTGCAATGGACTGAAATACTCAGGGATGGATCAATTCATTGGCTGCCACTCCTCTGTCTGGTGTATTTAGGCAGAACTGAACATTATGCAGCTGGAATATGCCCAGCTTGATTAACTGGTTGAAAGAGAAACCACTACTACTCTAGATGAGTCTAAGTTCTCTACCCCCACCACTGCAGAGACTTCCACTCCATTCCCTTAAAACCTGACCACCAGCCATGAATGAGACTTGTGTAGGCCTTACTGGGGCATCTGTAAATCTCATCTGTAGAAACAGACTGAATCTCATCTGTAGAAATGAAAGTTACGTACGAGAGAACCACAGTTAGGAGCTGAGCTAACTGAGCAGCTCTTCTTTACTCACTACAGAGCTTCCCTCTCCCGAGGCACGTGGGAGCTACATGTGGAGATTCCCTGCTCCTCCAGATGCTCAAAGATCTGGAGAGAGGATTCACACTTGTCAAGCTGCTTCTGCTGTCACCCTTCAAAGGCTCACTGAGGAAATTTTAAGAAGCCCCGATCACTTCCCAATTTGCCAGGCACTAACCGGGTTTGTGGGGGTATCCCTCTTCCCTCACTCATCCTTCTGTCAGAGCCGTAGCCAGCCCAGCTGTCCCGGGAGTGACGGTCAGGCCCTCCATGCCGCTCATCTGGGTAGTGCTGAAAGGCAAACAGGACCCAGTTATGCTAAGAACCAACACAAGTTTTCTTCTAGGATTGCAAAAATTTGGCTTTTTGGATGCTGTCTTTCTATAAGCTGTCAGGAAATAAAACTGTAGCTGTCTCATCTTCTACAGGTTCCACTGTTGTGCATGGTTCCCTCCAGGCATTTATTTTGTTTATTGGCACAGATTCCACACTGTCCACTGGTGAGAGAAATCTTTTTTGTCTGGTAAGGTTTTTTAAAGGCTTACATTCTTGGCTTCAGATTTTTAGTTTTTATATAGATTATCTGCCTACCTCCTACCTCTCTTCAGAAATGAAAGGTTTTGAATCCCACTGTGGCATTGATTTTCACACCTGTCCTTTTGCAGCCTTGTTTCATTATGGCACCAGTTGTTTTATTTAGATAAATGTGAGAGAAGAGAAGGCATCTTTTGCCAGCTAAGTACAGCAGCTCTCTCTTAACATCTAAGATGGTCAACCAGAAAGCTTTTACTGCCACATACCAGCCTGAAAAGATGCTCCCATCCCTCAGAGGTTTACCCTTGCCTGTATCTGTGGCTACCACCCCAGCAAGCAGATAACACATTAATTCACTTTATGCTCATTAGCACACAAAATTAGTTCTGCTAGAACATCTCAGCTGAAACCCAGAGGTGACTGTGTTCAAGAACCAGGCTGTGTGCACACTGTGTCCTTTCTGCTGTGGGATCAGCTTGTTTGGCTTTCTAACTAAAGCAGTAATTTGGCTGTAACGCACCTGCCCATCTCGATCTGGAATTCCCCTTGTACAGTCTCTCCTGGAACAAAAAAGGAAAAGTTTCAGTTGAATCAACACAGTAATCATAATTCCAATGTCTGCATGAAATAACACATGAGAAGTTAATCTTCATTAGGCTGTAAATCTGGATGCTAATGTTCAGTGGCAAGATAACTGAAAAGAGTTCTTGTTTCAAAGCATAAAAAGAGATCAAAGTAACATCTATCACTGTGATATATGGGTAAAAAAGGCACCACTGAGGATGGCCAGGTACACAGTGATACCAAGGGAGAATACTGAGTGAACCTACCATTGTCAGAAATGAGTAACAAGCAAAAACAAACGGTACAGTTTTCATCAGAGTTCCTTTGAGAGCAAACAGAAGTCTCAATGGCACCACGCAGAAAATATTTTTCCATTCTGTGGCGCTAAAAACCTGCGTTAGCCAGGCTGCAAAGACGAAAATAGGGAAAGTTTTAAATCAAAAGGAAATGGCTAAATCTTAGGGGTTCATAAAGCAGACTTCCATACACCTTGAGAAAAGCTGTTGTATCTCTATCAGCATCATGGCAGACTACAGCAGGACTTGGCTTATAATCTTTATGCAGCCTCTTTCTGGTACGTCCATAACCCACAGAAACAAAGGATTGCAAGCACACGTGAAATTACACGAGAAATGCACAAGAGTGATTTCTTTTACTCTTCTGACGCCCTTCAAGCCACAAAAAGACACCAAATTTCCCTAAAGGCATAGGAAGACGAAGAAGAGCCAGTGCCTTGCCAACCTGTCCAAGCAGTGGTCCTGGTAGCGGCCCCGGTCCCTGTGGTCGAAGTCGTGGAAGCGATCCTGCCGGCTGAAGTCCGAGTGGTAGCGGTCCTCCAGCGCCAGCCGCTTTGCCTCGGGCCAGTACGGGTCATCTCGCCTGCACACACGGTCACCATCAGCAGCAACCCCAGAACCATCTCTGCTTTCCTGCTCTCTCAAACCTCATTCAACCCAATAATTAAAAATCTAAGCGTGTTAAGCAGGAGTTGCATTTCAGTCTCAGAGGAAATTTGGTTTACCAAAACCAGCTTAATTTCAGCACTTGCTGGCGTGAGAAGAGAATGAGTAACTTTCTACCATCTAGAGTTGATACACAGAGTTACTACTCTTGGTCACTCCTCTTTGGAAAGTTAGAGTAGACCTGCTGTACCAGAACAGTGCTTACAAGCGTACAAGCACAGCATTTGCTGTTCCTCAAATTGCTGTTAGTGTTAAAAACAGCACGTAAAGAGCCTTTCAGTTGTGAGCTCCCGTGACTGCCTTATCAAGAGTGCTCCCACTGACACAGGCTTCCACAGGGGATGTGGCTGAGGAGTTTGGAGCCCCACTGCCATGTTGCTCACCTGCTGTCAGGATCATAAGGCCTCCTCATGGCAGATCTCCGCTCCTGTTCGTAGCGCAGCTGCTCCTGCTGGCGTCGCAGCTCTTCCCTCTCTCTCTGGATTCGCTCCTGTTCCCGTCTCCTTTCCTGCTCTATGTGCATCCTTTCCCTCTCCAACCTCTCTCTCTCCAAGCGCTCTCTGTCCAGGCGCTGCCTTTGGAATTCCAGCCGTTCCCGCTCCCTCTGGAGCCTCTGTCTCTCATCCCGCTCGTGAATGGCTGCAAGACGCTGCTCCCGATCTCGTCTCTCTCTCTCTCTAATTTACAAGAGATACTTTGTTTTTAGTTGAGAAGATTCAGTCCAAGCTTTACTGCTTGTTTTGGGTGGGGTTTCTTGTTTGGTTCTGCCTTTTTTTAAAAAAAAAAGTTTCTATGTTCTTCCCACCAGCTGCTTAAATGTTAATGATTTCTTCCCAATTAAGTAACAGCTTAGGAGAAAATAAAAAACGCCATACAAATGAACAAAGCAAAGGTGAGAATTCTGCATAAGTAACACAGTATCTACTGTCAAGTCAGGTCTGAAAAAGCATTCAGAGAGCATAGCACGTCCTAAGACAGAAATCTGACAAACAAAAAGTATTTACAAGCTTCTGGGGAAAACACAAGGAAATTTAAATCCAATCAAGTGGAACACAAAGCCTGAAAGCACCTACAGCAGTCTCACGAGAACACTGATTTCAGCAGTAAAAGCCTCCCTCATTTGGCATTATGTCTGTTCTAGCAATAATTACTATGAAATCAATCTGAGATACCACTGTTGGAGGGTCAGCACAGAACTTCTTTGCAGCCTGTTCAAAACACAAAACAGGTAAGGGAGTAAAAAATGCCATTTAAAGGGCAGAGGCAACTGGAAACTCACCGGCGCCTCTCCGTCTCCCTGATTTCTCTCTCCCTCTGCCTCTGTCGTTCCCGTTCTCGCTGCTCCTTGATTTTATCAAATGACAAAATATCCTGCTTTTCCTTGCTCTCCGACTTGCGGTCCTGGCTTTTTGTGCTCTGAGGTGAATCAGAACAATGCATGAGCTGAACACGGTGCATTTCCAGCAAAAATTCCCAAGCAATTGCCTATTTTATGTCAACCTGAACAAAGCAGGCTACCATACCTTCCCCAGAGGTAAGCAATGATGGAATTCCAGCGAAAGTAGGTCATGGAAAAGTACCCCAAATTTGGCTAGAACTTCTCAATAGTATAAATACATATAAATACTAGGGGAACACAACCTGACTTGCACTGATTTCAAACAACACACTGCTTTTGCACCACCAGTAACATTCCAAGCTCAGGAAAACACATCATCCTAATTCCACTTTCATATTGAAACTCTACTTCTTCCACTAGCTCAGCAGTGAAAAACTATTAGAAGGTGAAACAGAAGCATTTCCCCTCTGCCACATCATTAACACCCTGATGCTTTCCAGAAAGTGATAAAAGGATAATTGTACCAATATGAAAAACCCTTCACTCTGAGCACATCAATCTATTTGACACCTATTTTTTACACACAAGCTTCTCTGGAAGTTGGACTTACCCTCTCTTTTGATGTAGAGGTTTTCACACTAATAACTGGCTCTCCTTTAGATTTATCCATCACCACTGTCCTTTCAGTTCCTCGACTCACTAGGAGACAAAATAGAGCCAAAAATAAATTGTACAGAAGACATTCAACAATTCCTGCAAGATTTAATACTGTGAAGATACTAAATACTAAGAAGTTATTTTAATGAGGTTTTTAATAACCTATGGAACTTATTTATGATTTAAGCAGCTTGCCGAGATTTGGCCAAGTTGAGGATGGGGGCAGTAAATTTATCACAAAATTACAGCAGTATTCTCTGGCAGGGATGACAGCTAAAAGAACACAAATTTAATTTAATTCTCCACAAAAATACATCCTTTGCCACAGTTTAAAAAAAAAAAGCCCAAAAAAGGACAAACAACCACACACTTTGTCAGGTCTAAACTCAGTGACAGTTCCATAAAAATTGTGGAAACTTTGTTGTAAGTTATTAGGAATCTAAGTCAAAATTTTCAAGGTATTTTCTGATGTGTCAGTTTTACTAAGTAAGGTTCTTTTTACTGAATTATCAATCATATCTAATATAACAGAAGTATCCTTGAAATCATTTGTGAAAGACAGCCAGCATTACCCGATTTGCTTGCCCTGGATCTATCAGAAGACCCAGTCTTTTGTTCATCCTTTTCTTTTCCTTCTTTTTCATCTTTTTCAGATTTCTTAGCATCATCTTTTTTGTCGATCTTCTCCTCCTTCTTAATACCAACAGACCTACAAAAAGCAGCAAAGCAAAATGCCTCTTTCAAAAGCAACAAACCACTGGAAAAACAAATGTTGGACGTGTCACTCACTAACCACACAGACAAGTCTATCAAAAAGACAAGGCTAAATCCTAGAAACATTTGTCAGTTAAAAGAAGAGTCCAAGACAGAGTCAGATCAGAGGACAAATGACTGCTAAAAATAATGGTTTATCTAGAAACAATCTGATTTAGTATCTCCTGATGTAACTAACAGGTTTTTAACTAACACTAATGAGCTTTGTATTTCTGAACAGAAGCCCAGTTAAAATGCCCTTCCTACTGTAAAACATCAACTTTTCAAGAATTACTCCTATTTCAAATGCAGGATGAAACATTAAATCAAGATTTATCAGAGTTACTGTTCAACTTGGTCACCTGGCTGTATTTCAAATGAGTGATCTTTAAACATCAAAAAAATACAGAACGACACTTTACTTCTCAGATTTGGACTCTGCAGAATGGTGCCTGTCTTTCTCCTTCCTTGTTTCACTTTCCTTTTTGTCTGAAGGCTTTTTTCCTGCTGGTTCATTTTTTGCCTAGAAATTCAGACAGAAATAATTATATAGTCAGGGACAGAGATTAAAACTGCACGCTTTTATTTTCACTACACTGCCATGAAAGAGCTGCCCCTTACCTTTTCCACAGAAATCATTTTACCATGCAGCTCTGTTCTGTGGAGGTGATTAATACACTTGGTGGCCTCCTCAGATGTTGACATTGTCACAAAGCCATAGCAGCGAGCACCAGGACTGCGAGCATTTGTCACCACTTTTGCACCAACCACCTTTGGGGAAAAAAAAAATATTCTGTGTTTTCAGCTCTGTCACTAAATAAATTCTAACTTAATCACTATTTCTTAAAACAGTTTGGATGGGAAGGGACCTTTAAAAGCCATTTAATTCAATCAATCCCCTATCACAGGCAGGGACATCTTCAGTAATGCAGCTCAGAAAATTCAAGTTGCTGAGCAGGTCAGCAGCTTGAGGAACATATATACAGAGAAGGGAGAGTGGGATTGTAAAAACCAAAATAAAATTGAATAAACGAAACTACCACCACTTTCTCTTTCCTTACAGGACATCTGTATCCACATATGACAACCTCTGCCAGCCAGAGGAACTTAGTGACATAAACATTTAATATTACATTCAGAAATGTATTTGGCAGAAGGGGAGATGGTCACACAAACAGTTCCCTTCCACAGCTTCTGCTCTTGTATCCTAGCAGGCACTGCCCTCCAAGACTGGATTTCTCCAAGCAATGCCCCTTGAAATGCACCAGTTTAAAACAGCATTAACTATTGCAGGATACTCAACACATAATTAGGTTACTACATGATGATCTACCAGTCTCTCCTGTCAAGAATTGCCTCATTTTCACAGGTATCTGCAGATACTCTCTGCAAACTGGATCTCTGCTCCCACCCCTCCTTTTCAGTCTTCTTTATTGAACTGTGCTACTTTCAGATACAGAGTTTCCAAATAACACAAAGTTAAGAACTCAGCCTACCCTGTTATTCATTAGGGAAAATAAGAGCTAAATTTAAGGTCAGCCATTTAAACTGGTAGAATAGTTTGTTAATTTACATATCCACTACATACCTTTCCATACTTGCTGAAAAGATTCTTCAAATCTGTAGCTCTAGTAGAGGAGGAAAGTCCACTAACCCACAAATTTCTGCCAGAACCACTCCCCACACGGCCTAGGGTACAAAAAATACAAACATAAAAGACCACGTAAAACACAAATCCAGCAGTGCAAAATTAAAGAGTCCTAAACCCCTCACATTTTCCCTTCGTAAAACTCCTCCACTGCAATTTTACTTCTACCTCTTCTCTTCATTCTTAAAATCAATACACACTGCAGCCTGCAAAAATGAGCTGCTGCAATCCACAGTTAATGTGCAATTGAACAGTCCCAATGAGTTTGCAGCTACCTATTTTCTTTCTGTACCTCAATCACTTTGAGGAGAATTACAAAGTATCAAATATTAATTCACAAAAAAAGATTCCTATTTAAAAAAAACCTCCAACTTTGTTGGTTAATAACATTATAGAAGTTACAAGGAACTGAAATTTTAAAGTTAGATTTTCAAGGGATGTGTTACAAATGCTTTGCGGGGTCACTGAATTAACAGTCCTCCTTTCACTCCTGATCCTTTGTACATAAAAAACCCCAAACATGCACCTACCTTTCTCATCTTTTGCGATTGTCTTTGTATCTCTGTCCTCAACAGGGCTAAAGATAAAACACCACATTATTCAACAGATCATATGCAAAAAGGACATTAATTCTAGACAGCACAACTAAAATTGGATACCTACCAGTAAATTAGTTCCAAAATAAACACTATTATTGGCAAATTTCTAGAAGAGTGACAGGAAATAGGGATTTGTACCCCTAAACGGACAATTCTGTTTTGCAGATGACAGAAATAAGAGTAATTTGGGGAAAACAACCTTTGAAGGTTGAGGAAGGAAAGAAATCAAACCCACTGCTCTTAAGAAAAAAAAATAAATATCTACACATGGAGAAATAAAAGAGACCTTTAGGAATAGGCTACAATTTCATCAGTCTCGGAGGCCAATTGAAGGAAACAGCTTATTCGCATCACTTAAGGACCAATGATAAAAGATAGCATCTGGTCTATAACGGAGAAAAAACAAACCTCTTTTTCTGATCACCGCCCTCACTGGCTGAGGACTCTTTAGTGGCAGGGGAAGATTCCTCTGAATTAGCTTTGTCTTCTGTTCTCTTGCCATCTTCTTTGCTATCTCTGGCTTCGGCACCTGCGCCTTTCTCCGCTGTCTCCCCACTAGAGGCTTCCAGGCCTTGGGAGCGTTTGCTACTCTGATCGCTTAGGGTCTCTACCACTACACCTTCAGAGTCCGGGGCCTCTTCCTCGGGGCTCTGTTCACTTGTCTCCCCTTTTGCTACCACTAAACGCTTTGCTTCCTTCCTTGCCAAAGCTTGGGCCGATTTGCTGTCCAAAGCTAAAGCATCTTCCTCCAACTGAGCGGCAGCGAGAGCGTCCTCTTCCTCAGCCAGCCTCTTGCCTGGCCCCGCGTTACTGGCTTCCTGCGCACGCGGCCGCTCCGCTTCGGGAGGTTCTTCGTTAAGTAGCTCAGATTTACAAGTTTCCCCCAAAATGTCGAGTATTTTCTCATTTTCTACGGATTTAACAGGAATAGAATGGCACAAGATTTAATCACCAGGGAAATACAGCAATCACAAATGTGGAACTGGCATGGCTGCCACACTAACACCAAGAGAACTGCTAAGCTACACAGAGATTGGAAAACCCTAGTGTACACAGTGTTACAGCTACCACGCTAACTGCTCTCTCACACACTGCCAAATCAGCCCTAGCACCTCAACAGGGAAGAAAAATGCCCCCACAGATTTAACAAAAAACTTCGGGCTCAGCCTTCATATTCTTCAGCAAATCGTTCAGCTCTGTTTCTTCTCTAGTTAGCTTCCAGAGTCCGAGATGCTTAACTGAACGTATCAAGGCACTGAGAGTTCAATTTTCCAAATTTCTGTGAAGTTCTTTTAGCAGAGACAGTCCAACATGAGAACTGGGCATCTTCTGAGGGTTCTGAGTGTGTTTGCAGTCCAGAAAATGAGCGGGATCTGTAGCAAATTCCTGTGATGGCAGCGTGTTCCTTCTTCTGAAGTCCAGTCGCTCTTTAATTTCTGTTCTGCACCAGAGCTTTGCACTGCCTGCACTCCTGTATTTATATTTATTCACAGAACCACTGTACAGTGTGATATCACAAGATCTGTTTTCAGAACCTTTACATCTTTAAGGCTCATTCCTTAAGTCCACTCTGCAGTAACAGTTCTAGGGAACCATTTCATGGCATTAAACACATATTCCAAAGGTGGTTATTCACAGATCTGGTGATATGACTGGGTTTCCAATCTCTATGACCCTGCATGACCTGGATTTTCCACCATAACGTACACTACAGTAATGCATTTTAAAAAAAAAAACCAACCAAAAAACCAAACTGGGACGCAAAAAGCCTAAATGAAGAATGAAACTGTTTAAATGCCCAGGATTTTTTTTCATTAATTAAATGAAAAAAAAAAAAAATCAAACTAACCAAACAAAAACAAACAGTACCTGGCTCCAAAGGTAACTCTTCAAGTTCCTGCAGCGAAAAAGATTTTAAAAAGGAGAAATATCACTATTTCATAAGCAAGATGCTATGCTGAATGATCTCTTAACCACCCAGTATAGGAGAGAATTTAGTGAAAGCATTACTATAATTTAGTCCGTTTCAGCCTTGAAAACACTGAACTTCAAATAAATTTCTCAGAAGAAGGTTTAAAATGAGTTTTTAACGTCTCAAAGTTTTATGAAGTCTGCGAAAACTTAACACCTCTCACATTCAGCCACCTGTTGAACACATGGTACACATTCCCATGGGTAAATAAATCAATAAATGCAAGTAGCAGAGAGGAAAGTTTATCTTCATGTTACCCTTCTCTACCCTGTATTTTGTGAAGTCTCCTTTCTGCAAACAGGACCAACAGAAACACCAACTTCACCTGGAGCTGGTGTTCTTAACCTACCAGGAGAGGTCTGGAAACAAGGCCAGCATTTCAGGAACAGACAGTTCCAGCTTTCTTCTCAACACAGGATTAGGTACATTTTTAATGAAAGTTAAACACAATGTAAGGCACTGAGCTGGTATTTACACCAGGTAAAAGGAATCCCATCTACTACCAAACTCAGTAAGACACCTACGTCATAACTATATACGTGTATGACCTGATAGAAAAAGAAATCTTTGTCTTTATGAGTAGATTAGAAAGGCATTAGTTCCTATTCTTTGCAGACTAAGAATGCACACTGTACACAAACTGTTTCAACATACAGTCTCATATAGTGCATTTTATGCTTTTTTTGTTTGTAAAGAAAAACTGGCTACCATTTACCTTTATTACGGTTAAATCTGATGAAGAAGCATCTAAACTGTTCCCAACATCTTCAAACTCTACCTTTAAAACATAAACGGGAGACATTTTGTTATCTATAAAGGAATACTGTGAGTGAAACCTGAATGAGAAACTGAAGATTTTTATTTCCACTGACAGCTGGTATTCAGCAGATACATCCAGCACCCAAAGCAACCAATAATGGTAAAAACTGAGTGATAACCCCCAGGACTCTTCCTGATCCCCACTGACTGAATAAACTCTCTCATTATTTCTTAACTATGACAGACAGCTCACAAAAATCTTTTAAGCATGGGGATTCCAACAGCAAAACTTCTCTGATTTGTATCACTGTTATTTATAGCAAAAACACAGAGCCAAAAGCCTATGGGAGTTGATAATTATTTCCTTCCCTGATAAAAGCAGATCATGGGAGCTGACCTGGCCTCAAGACATTTAGTCACTCAACAAAACCCTTTTTCTGAGTATTTCCATTTGATTTGTGTAGGACAGGGATATGCTTGGGGATAGGGGGCCAAGCTTATTTCTGCAATTTTAGAAAAGAACCACACAACTTTAGGACCTCATAGTCAATGTGCCCACACAACAAAGAGCAATACTCCCCCATTAGATGGGACAGAAATAACTTTTTTCAAATACTTTGTTGTACATTTCAGGAGATAAAACACTTCATTTTGGGGGAAGGGATTATCCTCTAGCCCAGTGTCATATGAACAGTGCAACAGCCAGACTAACACAGAAAACCAACGTAAAAATACTTTCAGCAACTGAATAACTGCAAGATCCCATCTTAGCAGAAAAATAACCTAGAATATAATTCCTTGAATGGTGCTGCTCAGTTGAGAAGAAAGTAAGCTACACTATTTGTATGCCTCACATGTTCTCTAAAATAAAGACGTGAAAATAGTAATGTAAACGTAACTTGAAGCAGAATTCAAAGCATGATGAAAAACAAATGCTTTGTAAACTTCTATGAATTGTTACATGTATGCAAACAACATCTAAGTATTTTAAAACTGAGACTCGTATTTCCACAAATACGTAAAAAGAAAAGCAATGACCATAAGAATCAGTACAGTCCCAAATTGTTCCAAGAACTCTTTAGCCACCATTTTGCTATTTCATTCAGAAATAAATTAATTAGAAAGAAAACCCTGATTTCACACACATAAGAGATGCATACCATCACTATTGGTATTTCTCTTGATTCTTCTTTAATTTCTGAAAATTGTGGGGATGCCTCCAAGTTACCTACAGCATACTCTGTAGGCTGATCTGGAAGTTCTTTCACTTCTGCATCAGCATTTTCTTTACTATCAGACAGCGAGTCAAGAATATTATGGGCACTGTAATCATCTCCACAATCTACTGCATTGCCATTATCTATTTCAGCTTCATCTAACACACTAATATCCATCATGTCAATATCCTGCAAGTTATCCAAACTTGCTTCAATATCGTCCTGTGAAAAGAAAAAAAGCACATGTCATAGTCCTGGTGACTTGAGAGCCATGCTGCCATCACTCCCCTCCAAACCCAGCCTCGTGTACCTGTCCATCTCCAGAATCCTCCTCCAGGCCATTGTCTTCTACTCCCTCTTCATCTGGTCTACGTCCTAACAAGATTATCATCATTAGAATGTAAGCAGTAATTACAGATGTAGCCTCCAAGCTTTACTTTTTCATCAGAGTTGGTATTCCCTTCATTTTTTTTCCCTGTTACCACCCCAGTAAGTGACAAACATGCCACAGTCCAACACCTGGCAAGAGCTCAAGCTCTGTGACCTCCCCAGAACATTTGGCTCAGCTCAGATTGCAGCAATTTATTACCTTTCATTTCTTTACAGACATTTACTAGAAAGGGGAAAAAAGCAACCACAGCACAAAACCATGAAAAAAACCCACTCTACCTGTGAGTTTTACTGCAGTGCTCTGTCCACCAGCTGGACATGAATTATCCCAACTGGCATTACTGAAAACACTATACCAGCTTCAGCACCAAAGAGCAACTTCTCAAACTCAGAGCCAAGCAGCTGTTTGATATCTTATGAATTTTATTTTCCTCAAAAACAACAAGCACATTACGACTGAAAAGTGAGAGGGGTTTGGAGCCAAGAGGAACGTTTCATCTATTTCCATCCCAACACTAAACGTGCTGCAATAGACAATAGGTGTTTTTCTGAGACTTGAAAATGAGTATGATTAAAAATATCTCTTTTAACCAGAGTTATGACATTTGCCCTCTATCTGGTCAAGATTTCACATTTCAGTCTGCAAGCAACTGCACCATCACTCCAGATCAGATGCAATGACAAAAATCAAACAAATTAGCTGGCACCACAGTCGAATTTCATCTAACAAATTTACATTTTGTATAAACCAAATTTAGTAATGAAAATACATAATCTAAACTAGTTATTCTGCTCAGCTCCAAGGCAAAGTTTTAAACACGATTTGCCTACAAAATAAGATCAAATTATGCAAATTAACTAATTTTAGAAAACCAGTAGATTATTTTCTGAAAATAAGGATTATGTAAGACTGTCTCACCACTAGAAAAATCAAGCATAAGGCCTTGAAAACATATGACTTCAGAAATTGATTCAAAACTTGTCTTCTGGGAAGAAAATTGCAACTGCTATTAGCTATGAAGCATAACATTACAGAGCTTATTTTGCACTTGCTAGAAACTGCATTTCTACATTAAAAAAGTATCTATTAAAAACACTGAGACTGCTTCAGCATTAATCAGTAATTCTTAATACAAATTTCAGGCAACTCGGAGAACAAATCAACAGATCCTTCAACATTTCCTGCCTTATTAAATCACATTAAATTCTGTGACTATATTACTGCTAAGTTTAATATTATATCGCCCATGCCTAGAAACCTGAGCACAAATGTGAGGAAGAGTACCACTAACAGAAAAAAAGATTAGCAAGGTTCTATTTGATGAGTACAGTTGCTTGAAAACTCAAGGATGGTAGTGTGGAAAGTCTCTTCTAACTGCCCTGTACCTTTGCTGCTTCTTTTTGGAGTTTTCTTCATATTTTCTGAAATCACTGGAATTTCATCAGGATTCCCTCCTTCCTCCTCAATAGCCTAACAGGGAGAAAAGATAGAGATAGATATAAAGACAGACATAAAAAATTTCATTCGTGCATTTTTGTTGAGTTTAGAAGCTGGACACCAGATGCTGAAAAGTCCCAAACCATGAATCAGCAATTTGGATTCTCAAATGAAAAACCACCAGACCGGAGCAACAAGCACACAGAAGGCTGTAACATGTTGGTCTAAGTCTTCTGGAAAGCAGTCAGCAAAAAAAGCCAATCCGACAGCCTTTGTGACTGTGCACGGACACACGGGTTGTTGTGACAGAGTAAAAACCTCGGCTCTGGGATACAGCAAGCAGCGGTTCAGCGAAGCGGTTCCCCATGCTATTAACACACGAAACGTTGTGCTGAGGATACAGCGAACAGGCTACCAGCTAGAAAGCCAGAAAAACACCAGTACGCAGTAAAAAGCCCGACAGACAGCGTACAGAACTGCAAACCCAGGAACTCAGATAGCGCAAGATTGTGATGAACGAGGCTAGAAACAGTCAGGCCACGGCAGACACCGAGTGCTGGACAGGTCTAGGGAATCGGAGGGGGACTAGGTGACACTCCGTGACAGCAGAGGTCACAGGGCGAGCCTAGGCCGGCCCAGAGCAGGCCCAGCCGCACCGGGCACCGAACGCCCGCACTGACCCTGGCGGGCTCTGCGGAACCAGCCCCGGCTCCGCCGCGGCCCCGCCGCTCTTTGGCGCCATTTTCCCCAGCGGCGCCCGCCGGGCCGGGGTCGCACCCGCTACACCCACCCCTGAGGCAGCCCCGGCGTGTCCGCCCGCTCTCACCTTCCTCAGCCGCTCCATGAGGACGCTCTTGTTCCCGCCGCTGTCCAAGTTGCGGTGCCTGAGCTCGGCCCGCAGGTCTATCACGCGCAGCTCGCTCAGCGGCCGCCGCCGGCTTTCAGACTCCGAACCGGAGACCCCAGGCCCACCCAGGGACGCAGACTCCCCCAGCCCGGCCGCTGAGTGACTCTCCGCCATGGGCCGCGGTTTCGAGTCGCGCGCGCGGGGCAAGGCGGGACAAAAACAACGGGGGAGAGCCGCAGCCGCAGCACAAAATGGAGGAACACCGAGACGCGGGGGAGAGCGAGGGGGCGGGAAGGAGGAGGGTGCCCAGCGCGCATGCGCCCCGGGGTCCGGCGGGGCTGCGCGCGCCGCGGCGCCGCCAACTCCGGAGCGGCGGTGGCGTCACGCGGCCAGCCTGCCCCCGGGCCCCTCGGCGCATGCGCAAGAGCTCGCGAGCCGTCCTTGGACGCGAGCGACGCCGCTTGCGCCTGCGCGCAGCGATTCTCCCGCCAGGCCCCGCCCGCTGCCTCCCGCCCGCGCCTGCGCACAGCGCGCTTTGTTCCCCCTCCCCTCGGCGCGTCTCGCTCCCCACCATTTTGTGCCGTGATCGCAAGGTTCGCTGTTGGGTTGTGCCGTGTTCTCCTGCGCATTTGGGCTCGAGGCGAAATACTGAAGGGGCCTTGATGGCGGAGAGTCAATCAGCGGCCGGACTGGGGGATTTCACATCCCTTGGCGGGGCCGCAACTTTTGGTTCGGAACCTGAAACTCGGCGGCTGAGCGAGCTACGAGTCATCGACTTGCGGGCCGAGCTCAAGCGGCGTAACTTGGACAGCGGCGGGAACAAGAGCGTCCTCATGGAGCGGCTGAGGAAGGTGAGGCAGAGCGCGGCGGGGGGAGGCGGGGGGGCAGTGGCGTGAGGCCATCCGGGTCCTTTGTCTGTGGCGCTCTCGGCGCGTGCGCGCTCGGGGCCGGGCCTGGAGCGGGGCGGCCCTGAGGGGAGCGGGGCTCCGGTGCTGCTGCCGGGCCCCCGCGGGGTGTTGTTGGGCTCCAGCGTGTCCCCTTTGCTCCGGCCGCTGCAGAGCCATTGCCTTTGCGGGGCTTCATTACGCCGCTCTGTGGTGTGGGCGCCCATTCCGCCGCCCGCGCTCCGTCGCCGCTCTGGAGCGCGGCTCAGATTGCGCTGGGTGGAATTTGATATGGCCCCGACCTTTCCGTTGTTGCCTGACCCCGACGTCCGCGCGTCCTTCCCCGATTTACTCTCCCGTTCCCCCGACATACACGCATATGCCCCTTTCTCACATCTCTCCTCGTCCTTTCTCTCTATACCGTTCATAGAATGGGTGAAGTTGGAAGGGATCACAGTGGGTGATCTGCTCCGGTAGGGTTTTGTCCTAGAGCCCATGGTACAGGATTTCGTCCAGACAGTTCTTGAGTATGTCCAGTGAGAGAGACTTCACACGCTCCCTGGGCAATCTGTTCCAGTGCGCGGTCACTCGCACAGTAAAGAATATTATCCTCCTATTCAGGTGCAACTTTCTGTGCATCAGTTTCTGCCCTATTGCTTGGCACCACCACACTTCACCCGACTCCATCTCTCCGACCTCTCTGGAATGTGTTCTCACAGACTTCCATGAGGCCAGAACGGCACGGTCAGCCTTGGCCCTTTTATGGGTTCTAACAGGCCTGCACATTGAGAAAAAACTCATGCACCTGAGCTCCTGTAAGAGTCTCTCCCAGTGTTATACCATTAATGTGCTTATTTGCAGAGTAGTAGCTTGATTTGGCTGTGGGGATTGTGTGTGTGTTGCAGCTTATTATTTAGTATTTCTGACAGGTGATACAGCTGCCTGGCTGTATCACCTGAACTGGGGAGAGATGCCAATGTTTCCATGTCACAAATCCTTAAAAATGCAGTTGTGGTTAAATCCTAGCAGGCAGCCAAGCACCACATGGCCACTCACTCAGGATGAGGGCTAGAAGTGGAAGGGTGAAAGGGGATAGTAAACTTGTGGGATTGTGACAAAGATAGTTTCATAATCTTAAGAAATGTAAGGGTCAAAAAAAAAGACATGGATGAAAGAAATTAATAAAGCACGTAAGACAAACAAGTGACATGAAAGAAAATAATTCCATAGTGTCAACCAGCTCAACTGATGCTGAGCCAGCCCCCAAGTAATGGCAGCCCCACCAGCTTCCACCAGTTTTATTACTGAGCACAAGACCCTTTGGGCAGTTGTCTCGCTGTGTCCCTTCCCAATTCCTTGTGGCCCCTATCCTGCTTGCTGGGGCAGAGGAGCAGAAGAGCCCTTGGCTCTGTGTAAGCTCTGCTCAGCAGTATCTAAAACATCCCTGTGTTATCAGCACTGTTCTCAGCACAAACTCAAACCACAGCCCCCTATCAGCTGCTGTGAAGAGAATTAACTGCCCATCCCAATCCACTACAAATGCACACAAGCAAATAATACAGTGGATATAATCCTGCTGTCTCCAACAGGCCATTGAGGAGGAAGGAGGAGATCCTGACGAAATTCCCGTGGCCTCAGAGCTGACCACGAAAAGAATGCCAAAGAGAACTAGCAAAGGTATGGTGTCTGGACACTTGCCGTTCCACTGTTTGCACGTAGCTAGAATTTGGCATGCAAACTTGATTTCTCCTGTTACATTAGTTTAATTTTTTTAAAAATTGCTTTTTACCTTATGGAAAATGGTAAAACTCTTTTGCATTAATGAGCAATAACAATTTTAAGTGATAATATGACACCTGACTGTATTTTATTAGCAAGTCTTGAAAAGTGAAGATGAAACCACAAATTGCAGATGTTTCTGTATTTGTTACCATGTGTAGAATTGTGTCAGGTACAGAGCAAGCAGCTGCAGCATAAGCTCCATGGAAAGCCCCTATAATTATATTTAAACTATATTTAAACTGTAGCTATATTTAACCATATGTTGCTTCAAAATATTAAATATTCTGCGTGCCATGTTACTTGTGGCTTATTTGAAGTGCTCATGGCCAGTTCTTAAAGAATATTTTCTGAAAAGAAACAGATTATTAAGCTGCTGCTTCTAAGTCAGACTGGCTAAAAATAGAGAAAGAGCTGTTGTCTTTGAATAGCAGTAGGAGTTTGGGAGTGACAGATGTGCATAAATGTGATTCGTGTCCAAGATCTTGAAAGTAAATACTCATTCTGAATCCATTTAATTAAGGGAGGTGTTTTTGTAACAATCTTAAGGTGTTACTTTTAAATGGATTACCCAGAGGGTGTTGTGTCTTTTTAGGTTTTGAAGTGTTGTGGAATGAGACTGTAGCTTTAGAAAAATACTGTGCTACTTGTAGTTCATGTTCCTGCTTCTTGCTTTTATGGAGTGGCAAGGTGACCTCAGTTATATCCATACTGACCCAGACTTCTGAATCCGCCTCGTAATGATTACTTGCTGAAACAAACTGAGTGTTCAAGAGATAATTCACCAAAGCTTAAACATGTTACAAAATGTAGTGCTACATCTCACTGCAGTGATATTGTTTGTAGGAAGGAAACCAGAAGAAGAAGGTGTGGAAGACAATGGTCTAGAAGAAAACTCCAGAGATGGGCAAGTAAGTGAAATCATGATTGCAGTTACTAAGAAAGTGCATCAGGTAACCTGCAATAACTACACATTACCCTTTTTCTCTCTGTAGGAGGATATTGAAGCAAATCTGGATACCTTGCAGGATATTGACATGATGGATATTAGTGTTTTAGATGAAGCTGAAATAGATAACAGCAGTGCTGTAGACTGCGGAGAAGATTATAGTCCTGACAATATTCTTGATTCTTTGTCTGATAATAAAGATAATGTCGAAGCAGAAATGAAGGAACTTCCTGATCAGCTAACAGAAAATGAGGTGAGTGAGTAGAGGTCTTTGTAATTTTCCAGAAGATATTTAATAGGGATATGGGCACATAAGGTATTTCAATCCAGTAGAATATCGGATCTGAATGTGATCTGGATTCTATTTCCCATTCACAGCTCTCATGTCCTAGTGTTTTAAGTGGTAAATATTCTTGAGGCTTGAAATGTTCTCAGTAGATGAGTTGCCATCTTCTCTACCTTTCAGTATCACCTTTGCTTGCTGTGAAAGGAGTCTGGAATTGAAAATGCTGTGTTAGTGTCTGTATTCCCTCTTCCTGTTTATATGTTCTATACGTCAAAGTGTATATATGCATACACCCAGCCATGTAGGTGTTTATGGGGAGAGAGAAAAATACATTTTCAACTTAGGTAATTTGGATATCTTTTTTGCAGACAAAATGCTCTGGGTTAAGGAAGTTGTGTTGTTCTGTTTTCTTATGGAGATTAATAAAAGAAGAACTTCCTGTGTTGCCCTGTTCTGACATTGCCAGGCTTTTGGCTTGGTCTTGAGAGCAGCTTGCAATGTCTTTTGCAGATAGCACAGGGTTATCCATATGTCACATTCACTCCCCAAATATTATCCTTCTTGGATCCTTGTGGGTTTGGGTTTTTTATTTCTTTTAGGCTGTTCACTCACAAAACAGAACATATTCTCCTTCTTTGCCTTCTGCATATCTGCTTCAACTTCTTATCGTTTACCTTCTTTCAACTGAAAAGGGAGATTTTCTCAAAGCCTTTTTGTTTGACTGGTCTGTTAGTGCCATGGGAAAGCCAAGACCCTTGGGCTCAAAAAGTGTCAGCATCCTGTTCTGTGGACCCTTCACTGGGCAGACCCCTGGATCAGAGAGATCACACACAATCAGAGCGTAACAGAGCCCCCTGCCCCAGGTCTCCTCAGTTGAGTGTGTTACTCACTGCAGGCAGCTGTTGGTGCCTTTGAAGGACTCACACCCAACCTTTTATGGAATAACATCATTAATGTCATGGAAAATTGTGACAGATTAAGGCTTAAGGATTGCTGGTGGTAGTATCTGTCTGAAAAAAAACTCCCCCACTATACTAACCAGCTTTAATTCCTAACAAAAGCTGGCTGGAGTTCATCATGCTTAAGAGTATTCTTACTCAACAGACATCCCTAAAGGGGAGAAGACAGGTTCAGACTGTTACAGTGGAGCCTCCCCCAACTTCTCCACACTTTTAGCTTACTTTTGTACTGTTTTTACATTTAGGTGGAGCTTGAGTGACTCTAGTTGTACGTCCTGTTCACTGGGGGGTGGTCATACCTTGGAGGTGGGTGACATCAGTATTACATCTGAGGTAACCCTTGGCACAGAGCTGTGCGTTTCCCTGGCTCAACAACAAGAAATCTTCTTTGTTTTCCTTTGGTTGACAGCTACTCTGTGGCTTACCAGCTACAAGGTACCTCTGAGTTCCCCCCTCTTGCAGGGATTTCAACAGAGCCTGGCTGTGGTGTCTGCACTCCCAACAGAGCATTCAAACACAAAGGCTTGGGAGAAAATCTCCCCTTTCATGGAACTGAACACAGAGTCATTGCAACAGCATCCACTTCACCTGAAAGGCAATTTTGTGCTGTTCTGTAAATTAATCTCATGTAACCAATGAATTTTGGTTGCATCTTACCCTCAGCTCTTTAAGGAAGTAAGATTTTTGGGATATGTTTTTGGTTTGGAGAAGTGTAAAGCTGAGTCAGCTTCGTTTCTAATGTGTTTTTTTCATTTAGGAGCTAAAGTTAAAAAGTGGGAAAATGAAAAAACATGTTCAGTAACCACAGAAATGTGAAATAAGACTAAGAATAACTTACAAATAGACAATGTTCTGTTAAAATTAAAATGAAAAGTAATTGGAGAAAGATGTTTAAATATGAGGTATGTTTACATGTTGTTCATTTTTGGGTCACACTCTGAAGTAGTAAGTGAGATCTGTCAAGCACTTGAATATATTTCATGTTTTCTTGAAAGGGAAAATTAAATACAGGTGTATTCTCCTTAAGCTGCTTTTGGTAAGAAATGCTTTCATTCCTTTTTTACTCTTTTAGGAAGATTATGATGAAATTGAAAACAATTTAGAAGCCTCCTCTTCTGATTTAATTGAAATGAAGGTAAACTGAAAATGTAGCTGTATTTCAGATTCTCATGTCATATTATTAATATTTACTCAGTTCTCATACTACAAGAAAGAAAATGTGACTATAATATGAAATTGTAACAGAATCCAAGACATTGGTAACCTTGCTCAGCACGGTCTGTGAAATGAGGGTGCCGTGTGGTTTTCTCCCTCCTTTTCAGTCAGCTCTCAAGACTTCCTTCATTTTCATGGCAGATAAAAAGGGACTTGTTGATTTCTTCTCTCTCCCACTGATTATATAAAGTAGTAGCTGGATTTGTTTTTTACTCTGTAATTGGTGTGGTGGTACACAAAGATACTTTATTGGTCTCTTTAAAATTCGGAGTTATTTGAGAGAATGTAGTTGTGGCTGATATTTTGACTTGGCTTTAATGGGCCAGAAAAGTCACCTGTATAAAATACTTATTTCCAGTGGACAGTGAAAAAAAGTGCTAAATGTAGTAGATGAATTTGTGTAGTTTCAATTTTGGGATTGGGCAGGTGCTATTTTTCTGTGTTAGATGATACATTCTATAAAGTCCTTATTCTGTGGTCTTTTTTTCCCAAACAGAAAATGGAGAAGCTACACTTGGAGCCAGGTACTGTTAAAGAAAAACATATTCCTGTCTTTTCAACTAATACTTTTTAAACCATTAACTATTAAAAAACCCAAGCAAACAAACATAATTTGCATTATTTTTATAATGGACAATCCAGATCATGCAGGGTCATAGAGATTGGAAACCCAATCATATCCCCAGATCTGTGAAGTGATGCTTGAAATACTTCCAGTGAAATGAAATGGTTTAAAAACCTGTTAAACTACATAAATGGATTTAGAGAAGTTTAATCACAGTTTTAAAAGCTAAATATTCTACTTGTAAACAGATCTTGTGATATTGCACACACCTTAACTCTGTTACTAAGTAGAGAGCAGTGAAAGCAGTAAAAAGATATTGTAGGGCATTAAAGTGTAAAGATTAGTTACTGGATACAGAAGAAAGAAGAGAGTTTCTTCATGGAAATTTCATACAGATACTATTCCCTTTCTGGACTGCAAACACACTCATGCACCATCAGAAGATGCCCAGTTCTCATGTTGGACTGTCTCTGCTAAAAGAATTTCACAGAAATTTAAAAATTGAACTCTCAGTGCCTTGATACGTTCAGTTAAGCATCTCGGACTCTGGAAGCTAACTAGAGAAGAAACAGAGCTGAACGATTTGCTGAAGAATATGAAGGCTGAGCCCGAAGTTTTTTGTTAAATCTGTGGGGGCATTTTTCTTCCCTGTTGAGGTGCTAGGGCTGATTTGGCAGTGTGTGAGAGAGCAGTTAGCGTGGTAGCTGTAACACTGTGTACACTAGGGTTTTCCAATCTCTGTGTAGCTTAGCAGTTCTCTTGGTGTTAGTGTGGCAGCCATGCCAGTTCCACATTTGTGATTGCTGTATTTCCCTGGTGATTAAATCTTGTGCCATTCTATTCCTGTTAAATCCGTAGAAAATGAGAAAATACTCGACATTTTGGGGGAAACTTGTAAATCTGAGCTACTTAACGAAGAACCTCCCGAAGCGGAGCGGCCGCGTGCGCAGGAAGCCAGTAACGCGGGGCCAGGCAAGAGGCTGGCTGAGGAAGAGGACGCTCTCGCTGCCGCTCAGTTGGAGGAAGATGCTTTAGCTTTGGACAGCAAATCGGCCCAAGCTTTGGCAAGGAAGGAAGCAAAGCGTTTAGTGGTAGCAAAAGGGGAGACAAGTGAACAGAGCCCCGAGGAAGAGGCCCCGGACTCTGAAGGTGTAGTGGTAGAGACCCTAAGCGATCAGAGTAGCAAACGCTCCCAAGGCCTGGAAGCCTCTAGTGGGGAGACAGCGGAGAAAGGCGCAGGTGCCGAAGCCAGAGATAGCAAAGAAGATGGCAAGAGAACAGAAGACAAAGCTAATTCAGAGGAATCTTCCCCTGCCACTAAAGAGTCCTCAGCCAGTGAGGGCGGTGATCAGAAAAAGAGGTTTGTTTTTTCTCCGTTATAGACCAGATGCTATCTTTTATCATTGGTCCTTAAGTGATGCGAATAAGCTGTTTCCTTCAATTGGCCTCCGAGACTGATGAAATTGTAGCCTATTCCTAAAGGTCTCTTTTATTTCTCCATGTGCAGATATTTTTATTTTTTTAAACGCAATGGGTTTGATTTCTTTCCTTCATCAACCTTCAACGGTTGTTTTCCCAAATTACTCTTATTTGTAATCATCTTCTTAATGTAAGTCTGTTTAAGAATCTGACTTCGTTATTTCTTGTCAGATTTCTTAAATCAAGTATACAAAGGTGTGTTTTCGTTTGCAACATATTTTCTGGTAGGTATTTAATTTTAGCTTTTTTCATAATTTATATTTAGTCACTTTTCTTTCTGACTTGAATAATGTGGTGTTTTTTCTTTAGCCCTGTTGAGGAGGACAGAGATACAAAGATAATCTCAAAAGATGAGAAAGGTATGTTTGTTTTCAAATATAAAACTTCAATGATTGCTTGGATAGCTGTTTGTCTTGGGTGGGTTATTTCAGCAGAAATTGATTGCACTCCAAGCAGTTGTTAAATAGCATAAACTCACTTCTGTCTGGATTTTCTTTATTCACGTTAAAATAAGTATTTTCCTTATATGCATTTTTTCAGAACATGTGCATTGCACTGTTTTGTTTGTATCTTGATTTTTAAAGGTAGATGTTAATACATGGTAAATACGTCTTTTTTGGCACTGGAGATGCTCACTAACAGCTGTTAGTGAGTCAGGAACCTTTTGCAATCGTGTTTGCTCTACTATACACTTAGAATTCTCCTTCCCATCTTCTGTTTTGCTGAAGTGATTTGGGATCTAGAATTCACATATTTACATGCCACAAATCTTACAGTTTAATGTTGTCTTCAAGTTACATTGATTTTATTAAATCTTTGTCCTGCAGATCCTATTCATGGTGCAAGTATGCATCATAAGCAAGAAGAAAATATTTCTATCAGTGTCAGATGCCTTCTTGCTTTTAATACACCAGGCAGCTGAGTCTTTGCAGCTCACCCCACCTCTCTGTTCTCTTCTGCCTGCCCAGGGCTGAAAATTTAGATCTGACTGTTAACATTCTTCTTACATGCTGCTGGCAGGTAGTTCAGCACTTTTAAGTGTGGAAACACCAGCAATTCCTATAAAAAGCAAGAAACTCATTATGAGGTCTGCCTGCCAACTGGACAGGAGGAATTGGTTTGGTTTTAATTGGGGTTTGCAACCCAGACTCACTTCCCTGTCAGCTGCTTTTTCAGAGGTCCTGGGTTATACCTGTTTGCACAAGCTGCTGGACCTCCCTTTCAGCCTTGTTAGAGTCAATTTGGGTTCAGTCTGTAATCTTGTGTTCTCTTACTTCAGAATATCTCAGGGAATGTTCTGTGCATGCTGTCATTTACCTAAGGACTCGAGTGTGTTGTTTTTGTGAGACTGAGAAAACTCTTAGCTGGGTTTGCTTTCAAAGCAGCCTTCAGGAGCTTGGGTGTCTGATAACCACCTTGCTCCTGCATCCCACTCTCCAAAGGACATGCTGTGGTCCATAGCATTTGTTTTATTCCTTTTCTGGCTTAGTGAGCAGCAGTGGTGAGAAGGAGCTGCTTGGCTCTGTAACATTCTCTGCATGCAGAGCAAAGTGACTGAGCCAGAAGGAAGCTAAAAAACTATATACAAGTCAGTTCTGACTCATACATTGCTATGTGCCCACCTGTATGAAAGGATTTTATTTGGGATGAAGAATTTTCTATGTTCCGTGCATTCGTTCTGAAAACTGTGTCAACAAGAGTGCAGAAAAAGAAATTCATGAGCTCACCCTGGTGGATTTGGCAGTCAATGGATGCTCATCTGAAAGATGTCTCCAGTGTTGGTGGTTGGCTCCCAACGTCTGCACTGTTCTTGTTTCTAAGTTAAATTTATTTTCAAGTCCCAGTATTTCTTTGTCTCAAAAGTGCAGTACCATTGCAGGAGCACTTCTTAAAGTCTTATGGGAGGGAAGAACCTGGGGATGCTAAGACTGAGCAATCCTTAATCAAAAAGGACATTAACATAGTCTTAAAAATCTTAAGAAACTCATTGGTAAAATAGCAGAAAATAGGAAAATGGGCACTTTCTTCTTTCTCCAGCATTCTGTTGCCAGAGTAACTGCAGGTAGTAATTTCTAAATTGTAGAAATGTGTGGAGTAAAAGCATCAAAGCCTTTGGCTCAGCTTTTTAAAACACCAAGACAATGCATCCCCCATGTATTTGTGTGCATGGCATACCTTTGTCCGTGCACTTTTGAGATAGATGATGGCAGGTGTATACTCACCTTTACACAAAAAACCTCTCTTTGGTTTGGGTGTTTTTGTAAGAGATTGATACAAATTACTGCATCCTTTCCTAGGAAACTTGTGTAAATATTGATATCTGTGTTCTCAGTTACTCGTGCCAATGACTGAAATTATCAGGAAGTAGAAGATGGAAAGACACCCAAATAGCATTTTGGAAAGGTTCTGGGAAAAATTCCTTCCCTCGATGAAAGAGGTTCTGTAAAATTCCATATATCACCAAAAAACCACCAAAACAGAAGTATGGAAAACAGGGAGCTGGAGTGAAACCCATTCATTGAGGCCTTGAAACTGCCCAGACTGACAGAAGGACAGTAAAGACATTTCAAAGGAGACTGGAAACAGTATCCTTGTGTAAATGCTTCATGCAAACACTAAACCTTGGAGTTCAGGTCAGTCTTTAGTCACCTGATGTTGGGTGTTCAGACTTGGCAAGTTCATTAGCATTTATTAAATTACCTTTGTAGCTGAGAGGGAAAATTGGCCAGGTGTTCTGTAGTTCTTGCATAGCTAAAGCAGGCCAGGTCTTTCCTAACGCCTGCAACTGAAGTCAGACTCTGTATCCCAACTGTGGATCTTTGTGGGCAGAAACAGAGACATTTCCTTGGTTTCTTGATGGTGAATGGCTTTCCTTGGGAGGAATTCTGCATCCCATCAGCATTCCCTTGGAGTTGAGATAAGGAGGCAAGACATGAGCACACCTGGGGTGCAGACACAGTTCCCCACAACTCTTACAGGGATGCTCTCCTTTCCTGTAAGTTACTGGGATCTATTCTGACATGCTTTCAAGAGCCTCACTTAATTCAGAGATGCCCTTGTCCAGTTGCTTTCTTGAAGAATGATATGAAATATTTCTGTATCAAAACTCGTAGTTCCACCCAAATTTTTGAACTTGTAATGCTCCTTACCTTCAGCAAAGCAAATCATGGGAGGAGAGTGTCACATAATGCATTTCACTTGCTCTGTGATTTTAAAAAGTTAAAAATCTGTGATCCTGCTCCATTTTAATTCGCATAATAATTCAAGTAATTAATTCAAATAATTAGGATTTGGGGTATGTTTTGGTTTTGTCTGTTTGTTTTCCCAACTAGGTCGCAGTGCTGGCAGTTCTGGTAGAAACTTTTGGGTGAGTGGATTGGCTTCCACCACCAGAGCTACAGATCTGAAGAATCTGTTTAGCAAATATGGAAAGGTAAGGGGTTATTTTTGTTGGTTTCTTTCTGTTCCAGTGTTTGTTTGGTTTGGTTTTTTTGGCTAGAAACTGTGTTAATAAGACTTTTTAAGCTCCCATCACTGAAGTACCAACGAAAGGAATCCAATTATCAAGAATATTGTGGAATATCAAGGAAAAAATAACACTGAATGACTGGGGTTTTTTTATTCTGTTGCTCACTTCCAAACAAATACAAAATTCCCTTTGTGATCCTTTATTTGAAATAGTCAGTAACTTTACACATTTTTCTGTCTCCTGTGCTGCAGTATGGTATCTTCACCTGCTGAAAATTCACAGTCAGCTATGAATTTAATGTTTATTAAAGACTTCTTTAGGACTAAGTAAAATATGCAGTAAATGTTGAGACAAAATTGCTGGGGAATATCTTAGGAATTGCCTTAGTACCTAAAGTTTCATTTTTGTCAAGAGTTGGCAGTTCCTTTAAAAAACACTTGTTTGGGTAGTTTGGGATATGGGGAGGTGTTGTTTGGTTTTGCTGGCAGGAGAGGTCCTGCAGTTGCTGTTAAGGAAAGACAAAATGTCAAATCTCCCTGTCAGCTGGAAAATGGAAAGAGCTCAATAAAAAGCTGATATCAGAGCCATCAGTAAGGATTTTTGTCAGACCTCTGAGGCCTATTTACAGATTACTGTCAGCTGATTGTAGTAAAAGCAAATGGTATGTGCTGACAACCTGCCATTGAATGTTTTACTGATGAAAATACTCTGAAACTTAAATATGCCTTTACAGATAGGTACAAAAATGGATTAATTGTAGCACAGCTTGGAGTTTGAAAGTCATGGGACTGGTAAAACCTTTTTAATGCTCCTTGTGACACAATACTTCCATTGATTTGCTTAGAATTCCATCTGGTAACCAAAAATGTTGATTATAGAGATGTGCCACTAAATTTTCAATGTGATTAAAAAGTAAACAACAAACAACTTAGTATTTGGTTCTAGATAGATGTCATGGTGCCATTTAGTCATTTAAATAAAATATTGTTATTTTCTTCAGGGTATTAGCAGAGGCAGAGCTTCCTGGAAGTAGATGTACGTGTGCAATAAATTAAATGCTCAGAAGTAGGTTCTTCATTCAGCTGTACTTTGAAACATCACACCTGAAATATGATTGATTTCTCTATTACAAAGTGAGCTGCATTGAATATCTGAGCATAAATAAACACCATTTGTGTGCCTTTTTCAAGCTCTAGTTTTTGGGGAAACTTCCTGTTTTGTAAAGAAGATTGCAGATAACATTGCTGATGTGCCTCAGCAGTGACATACAAACATTTTTTGGAGGGAAGCTGGCACTTAGCAGTTGAGCATTAGTGTGTATGTGGAAATTGCCTTAAAAATTTGTATTGGTTTTTACTATTTTATACTTGAGCAAAGTGATTTTGTTGATGTAGAGTTAGATGCCCTTTTTTTTTGATATTGTTCCCTTGTGGTCTTTCTCCAGAAGAGAATTCAGTCTTTGGCTCCCACCTCTTGATTCAGCTTTTGTAGCATTCCATTGGTAAAAGAAACATAGTCAGCTCCAAGCAATGCTCCTTTTGTATTTGTTAATCTCTCAAAACCAGAAGTTTCCTGCGTGGCAATGGCCAGGAATTAAAAAGAGCAGAAAAGGAGCTTGTAGTTCTTGCTGTTAAACGTGAGGGATTTGTCACAGGGAGAGTAATTCCTGGTTTTTTTGGGAAGGTGGTGGGTGCCAAGGTGGTGACCAACGCTCGCAGTCCTGGCGCTCGCTGCTACGGCTTTGTCACGATGTCCACGGCCGAGGAGGCCACAAAGTGCATCACTCACCTGCACAAGACAGAGCTGCATGGCAAGATCATTTCTGTGGAAAAAGTGAGTACTTGTCCTCAAAGATACCGAGTTCCCACCAGATTGTGCAAATGATCGAGGCCACATTCTCAGCTGATGATGTGCAAAATAAATTTCAGGCAAAAAATGAACCTGCTGGGAAGAAGACAAGTGAAAAAAAAGAGAGTGAAGCAAAGAGAGAAACAGTCAGTGAGAGGTACTGTGTTGAAAATTCTCCTACCAGAGGTGTTTTCTGTTCTTCAGTCTGTGTTGATGTCAGGAAAAACTAAAGTTACAATAAGAATTTCTGTGGCAAACATTCAAAAACAGGAGTACATGGATTTTTTCAGCTTTTACTACAAGATAAACGTCACTTGATGTTCAGTGCCTAATTTAAAATGTTTCTATTGCATGCTTTAAAGTAGGCACTGGAAAGTTGCATTTTCAAGCACACGCTTTAAATTTAGCCTTATTTGGGGTTTAGTAATAATTGTGGAGCTTTCATGTCTTAAGTCTGTAGGAAAGACCATTTGAGAATTTCACTTTCTCCTTACCTTGTGTCTCTCACTGGAATAGAGTTTCCTCCAGGTCCCAGACAGTTAAAAGAAAATTGTCCAAGATCTGTTCCCAGATTGTGTTCCTCCTGAGCACTGTGCTCTTCCTCTCTAGCATTACTGAAAGTAGCTGATTAAGGCACTAAGAGAGTGAATTAAACACTAAGCACTTTGCCTTAATTATCTTCTCGAGGCATAACTTCTCTTAAATGCTACTTGCTGAGAACTTCTTGCTTTTATTTCACCAAGTTGCCTGACAAAAACAGTTCATTGTCACGTTGTGTGAGGAACTTTGTGGACATTAAGCACATGGTGTGCTTAATGGTGTGAATTTGTCCTCATGCTTCCAGTTGAGATACCTGAATCCTGGCCAAGTTCTGACACCTGCACGGGATGGTCTGAATATCTTGTTTTATGGAGCAGGAAGTTGTGGAAGGAAAAGTTTGGAAATCTAATTATGGTTGTTACACATCAGAATTCTACTTCGTTGGTGTGTTGTTGGCATTTTCCTTGAATTTTCTTTTCTCTTAGTCTGTATTAGTCTAATCTGTATCAATATCTATCCACAGACCTGGCGGTGCTAAAAGGGATGAAAAATCTGACCAAAGAGATGATCCTAAAAAGACAGAAGACAAAGATGAAAAGGAAAAAAAAGATAAAGATGAGCAGAAGTCTGGTTCATCAGATCAACCTAAAACTGTTAAATCAGGTAATTTGACTGTTGTTTTTTTTAATAGAGTAAAAGATATGTTGATGTAGGAATATTTAATTGTAGGTAGTTCTTTCCAAAGAAATGTTCTAGGATTGTTTCTGATTGGAAATCCAGAATGTATAAGGGGAAGGGGAGATGTTTGACATTGTGCAATCCTTAAAAGAAGTACCTGGGTTAGGTGGAGTGAAAGAATTGGTTTTGAAGAGAGAGTTAAATGCCCATTCTCACATTTTAGAGAACAGAACTTCTGGCGTAGCAATGAGTGGTGTGCATCATGTAGTTTGATTGTTTTTTTCCACTTCTGATTTATTTAGGAAGTAAAGGAACAGAGAGAACAGTAGTCATGGATAAATCCAAAGGAGAACCTGTTATTAGTGTGAAAACATCCACTACATCAAAAGACAGAGTAAGTAATGCTTCTGCATGGAAAACATCTTCCTTAGAAACAAATCCTGAATCCTGCCAGGCTACATGCAACCCACACTTGTCTTGCCAGTTTGTCAAATTAGAGTTTCTGTAGCAGGGATTTAGATCTTAATTAGTAAAATACCTCTCATTTGGCCAACACCATATTCATCACTCAAATCCTGCTAAACAAATGAGGCAAGGTATTACTGTCTTAATATATGGTGTCTGTAACGTTAGAAAAAGAACAGCTTTTGGAAAAAAGCAGGGCCCAACCTTGGAGATATGAACTGTACAAATGGAAACAGAGCTTAAGAGTATTGTTTGTGATGGTTGTCGTTTAATAAATTAAAGTTTCTTTTTTAAATACAGAGTGTTAAGAGCCAGGACCGCAAATCAGAGAGCAGAGAGAGACAAGGGATTGTCCCCTTTGACAAAATCAAAGCACAGCGAAAAATGAGGGAGGCAGAGCAGCGCCGGTAAGAGCAGCACTGACATTGTTTGGGTTTTTTTGCCTAAAATATATATATCTTTTATTTTTATTAAAATAAGACTGAGAGAGAAAAAGGCCTTCAATTTTTTTTCCCCTCTTGTAACTTTGTTTATTTTTATGGGTATCTGTTGAACTTAATTTAGGTATTTAATTCTTTTTGGTGGGGCTTTTTCTTTGTTTCATATGTTTAATAGATTCATGTTTAAAGATGATAATTGCCACCCTTCAGATTCCTTGCTAGAACTGTGACCTGAATTCCATGTTTTCTGCACATTACAAAACTTTATTTCTCACCTGACAGTAGTTGAATTGAACAGGGGGAAAATGCTTTTGTTATTTTTATTGGAGAGGAAAAAGTTTCTCCCTCATAGTTAAATTCCTGAGCTTTAGTGGAGTCATTATCCACCATACCATCCCAGCTCTCTTCACAGAAATAAAATATTCTTCACAGATATTTTGTTTCAGTATAAGAAATGAACTGTGGGCAATTGGATTCAGATTCTCCTGACCATATGGAAGTATATGGGGGCAATTGGATTCACATTCTCCTGACCATATAGAAGTATTCACCCCCAGGGTGGGTTTTGTGGGAGTCATTTGATCAGTTTCTAAATAAATTCATGTGTACACTGAATATCTTTCCCTCCATGCCCTTCCCAGGTGTAATTTCAAGGAGATCATGCAAGTTTGCAGCCACTGTGGTTTTAATTTTTAACACTTTGCCTTTTATTTTACCTTGCTTTATTCTTTGGAGCATTCCACATGTAACTTTTGCCTGTTGAAACAGCACACGCGAGCGCCGGGAGAGGCAGCAGCACCTCCAGACCATCCGCGAACGGGAAGAGAGGGAGAGGCTCGAGATTGCTCGGGAGAGACTGGAAATCGAACGGCAGCGTCTGGAACGGGAACGGATGGAGAGGGAGAGGCTGGAAAGGGAACGGATGCACATCGAGCACGAGAGGAGGAGGGAGCAGGATCGGATCCAGCGCGAGAGGGAGGAGCTGCGGCGCCAGCACGAGCAGCTGCGCTACGAGCAGGAGCGGCGCTCTGCCATGAGGAGACCTTATGACATAGATGGCAGGTAAAGCCACCAAATCCAAGTGATGCCACTGGAAAACATCACTGCTGGGTTCTGTCTCATCAGCCTGGGCTGGAAAAAGCCGTACATGTGCTCTCAGCAGTTGTTGGTTGCATTGAGATGATCATATTTAATAGCTCAGGCTTTTCAACGCCCTTTTGAACTTAATTACCCTTCTTTTGGTTTGGAAGGAGGACCAATATCAAAAGGCATTATCTGGGCTAAAATGAGTCTGTTCTGTCTTTCAGGAGGGATGATCCCTACTGGCCAGAGGCAAAACGAATGGCCATGAATGACAGGTACCACTCAGATTTCAGTCGCCAGGATCGCTTCCATGACTTTGATCACAGGGATCGTGGGCGTTACCAGGAGCATTCAATAGACAGGTTGGTGTCTTACCTCCACTCGTGCCTGAAAACAAAAGACAAAAATACATTTTTAATGTCACATTTTGCTGCCTTTACTTAAAGTAGGTGTGTGCTTGGTTTGCATTTTATTTTTCAAGTGCTGTTTAGTGGCTGTGGTCTTTCTCTTCCAAAACCATGAAAAGATTTGTACTGTGACATGAGTTAAAGCTTCTGGCAGGCTTGGGCAAAGTATTTTTACAATTCTACATATTTATAGGATTCTGGAAAACTTCTCAATAATATTTTAGGCACCTAGAATTCTAACAAGAATATTTTGGTTTATACCTTAGGACTAACTGGATTTTCCAGGAATCCAAAATGTGTCGTGGTTTCCATATGTTCCAGCTGTTTATGCCTTTTGTTGATGTGACACGATGTGCAGGATTTTTCATCTGTGTTTTACATAGATGGATTTTTACAGACTGCTGTGTGTTTTACTACCACAGTCTGATTCTAATCATCTGTTTCTAGGAGAGATGGCTCCAGGACAATTATGGGAGATCGGGATGGACAAGTGAGTTGCTTTATAGAGCTACAGAAATATCTTAACATCTTATAACCTGATTTTCTATAGTGTGTGTGAGATTAAATTTCAGTAGTTGAGAATTACATTATATCCACCAAAATATGTTTGAGTAATCAGATTGTCTTGTTTTCTTCAGTAGGATGAAATTCAGTTCAAAGACTTACTATAGAAGTTAGATATAATTATTTTGATAGAAATCAAAGCAAGTGAGTTGTGTCAAAAGAGAGTATTCCGAAAGATTGCATAGAAGAGGCAAAAGTACAAAAATACATATTCACTCTATGAGGTTACATGGAAGTAAGAGCTGAACTGTCGAGATGTTTGTGTTTGAGGGCTGGGGGAAGGACCTTCAGGGCTCATTCAAGCAGAGATTAATTTTAGGGAGTCATAGAATCCTCAGTGGCCTTTACTATGAGGTTTGGAGGGACATGGGTAGACTGGAGAGTTGGGCTGAGGGGAATGTCATGAAGTTCAAGAGCAGGAAATGCAGAGTCCTGGGCTTATCTTACCAATGTGCTTTAGCTCCTGATGGGAGGGAGGATATGGATAAGGTGCAGCCAGGTGCCACAGTGGTGCCCACTGACAAGAGTCAGTGAGCACAAACTGAAACACAATTCCACCTGAAGACAATTCAAATCCCCTTTAACTGGCAATGCTAGAACAGGTTGCCTGGAGAACCTGGGAAGATCCTCAAAACCCACTGGGAGACTCTCCTGGACAGCCTGTCCTGGCTGACCCTGAGGAGATGTCAGGAGGTCCCTTCCCTCCCAGCTGATTCTGAGATGGAGGAATTACAGCTGAGCAGGTTTAAACAGTGAGCAGGTCTGTGTGTGCAGCCCTGTAAGAGCTCTCTGTGCCTTCCAGCATTACCCAGACGAGCGCCACGGAGGCCCCGACCGGCACTCGCGGGACTCCCGGGAGAGCTGGGGCAGCTACGGCTCTGACAGAAGGATGAGTGAGAGCAGAGGGATACCCCCACAGTCACGGTGAGTACTAAAAGCACCTCTTCTTGTGCACCTAAGGAGTATTTCCATATGTCAAAGTTTTTGGAAGTACAGTTCTTTTTTTTCCAGCTTTCACCACAGTGTTGGATGGACTGCAAATGTTTCGATGCCGTGTGCATCAAAACGTGCACTTGGAATGATTTTTTTTTTTTAATACCTCCACATCTTAAAGTCATCATGCTTTCCATTAATTTTAACTAATATTCCTATGAAAGCTTGCTATTTTCAGAATAGTGGTTCTTCCTCGGTATCTTATTTAGTTGTCATCTTGGTTTGAGCAGAAAGATTCTTCTGAGATTTGACTTAGCAGCACTATAAATACAAGATTCACATGAGCCTTGGTAAAGCATTTGAGTACGTTTGTGACTTGGATTCAAATATAAAAACTATTTCTTGTGCTCTGGCTCATATGAGAAGATGGGAACTTCATGTTTTTACAGGGATGGACGTGACTGGGGAGATCACAGTCGAAAGTTTGAAGGGCACCAAGATCGTTCCTGGCAGAGCAGCGTGGATGGAGGGATGATAGGACGGGATCATGAGCGATGGCAAGGTATGGTTCTTGCACAGCTCCTTAGCTGTGCCATGTAAAGAAGAAGATACAGACATTATTCTTGGAGATGAAGTAAAACTTGCTGTGGATATAAAGGGAGCATTTGAACTTCTTTAGGTGGCGGTAGAGGCAGACCGGGCCATGTGATGCATCGTGGAGGCATGTCAGGGTAAGAACTTTAAAAGCAGCAAAGTGGTTTTCTTCCTTTTAAGGGGCATTTCTTCTATTTAAATTAGCCAGAGAAACATTCTATGGGAGTATCAGTTATCTAATTTGTTACTTAAGTGTCAAGGAATAATAAAATAATCCCCATGGCTTTTATGTAGTGCATCCTATGGAAGAGTGAAAAATCATGCAAAAAGAACACCCGTTCTAGCAATCTGACTGTACCAGCATGAGAGAACATTAAAATGTCTAAATCCCTTTCCAGGCGTGGCAGTTTCATGCAGGGTGGCAATCAGAGTCAGATCATGCACGGAGGAGGAATGCAAGGAGAAGGATTTGCTGGCCAGGAAAGAGCAAACAGACCGAACGATCCTCGTTTCAACCGTCGCTACTGATTGTGTTTGGTTTTTCATGCAAGGTGGCAAGTGAAACAGATCTGTTACCCAGGGTTACCATTAATTGTAACTTATGGGCTACTGTAAGTGTAATTTTTTTTAAGCTGCTGCCATATTATGTCACTCAATCCAATGTGAACTCATTTGTTTTGTAAGGTGTTGTTCATATCCCATTTAAAAATGTTTGTTAATGAAGCATTCCATTTTCCATAAATAAATGCCAGTTTACAGTTACTTGCTTTGTTTCAGCAGTCCCTGTCAAACTGATTTCTTCAGCTGTATGTTAAACCATTTAAATCTGTGTCAAAGATGGAAGTGTCAAAATGCCTTACAGGTGTCCCTTCGCACTCCCAGAAATAATGAAATACTGTGGTTTACCTCAGAGCTGTCAAAGTTAACAACCAGCCCATGTGCCACCATGAGTGAACGTTGGTGGATCAGAGTGGTCAAAATTTGAACACCCTGCCACTGCAAAATTGCCATAGGAGCTTGTAGGGCAAGCAGTGAAGAATTCTTTTCATCTGGTCTCATGTGCAAGATAATGTCTGAAAAAGGAGTTACATTCTGTGATAGCAGCACAGCTTCTGTAAGAGACAGTGCAGAGGTGCTTGTGAACCCACAATCACTTTATTTAGCTTCTGATGGATCAGGGTAGCCCAAAACTCCACCAGTTTTAGCTCAGTAATTTTACCTAGCAATCTATAACTGCCTTAGAAGTAATCCATAATTTCCTTAGAAGCAGCCACTGGCTGTACTTTAGATTCATTTTAAGAATGTGTTGAGGACCTAACATGATTGAGATTGGTGCAAATGATCTGTTGCTTTGTCAAATCCAAATTATAATTTATCTTTGTGCAGATACCTCTGGAGCAACATGACCTTAGCCTTACCCTAAAATGGTTTTTATGATGCCAAGAGGGAAAAAAATCCTGTTACTTTCATTTGTAGGGTCACTGGGGTTTTTTCCATCTTTAGAGAAGGGGTTTTTATGAGTTGCCTGAAGATATTTTTTCATTCATCAATGGAGAAAGCATATTACAACAATGAAGCTTAGGAGAGCAATCATCAAAGGGCAAAAAAGTGGTAGAGAAGGTCCTGAAAAGCACAGAGAACTCGAGTTCTAAGCATACCAGAGCTGCAGTATTCTGTTTGTACACAGACACAGCACACTTTGTTCAGAGTGGTTATATTTGGTTTGTAGCAAAAGCCAGAGAGAGGATAACTCTGTAGATGAGTGTCAGAATTTCCTTAGTGGGAGGTTTGGCTCAGTGAGATGGGGAGTAGAC
The DNA here is from genome assembly GCF_020740725.1 of Corvus hawaiiensis. Lineage (NCBI taxonomy): Eukaryota > Metazoa > Chordata > Aves > Passeriformes > Corvidae > Corvus > Corvus hawaiiensis. The sequence continues at coordinate 4,630,323 of NC_063240.1, forward strand.
CTGGAACCGAAGTTGTGCTGCTTCAAGATCAGTGGACATTGGAAAGTTAGGGAAGAAATGGGGCATTGAGAGAGGTTATCTGGGTTCTGGAGTGAGGTGAAGCATCTGGCACCTGCAGGACACATCTCCCAAGGTTTACTGAGCTTGCAGCTTCCATCTGGACCATCAGCTTTAAGAGCTGCTGATGGACCCATCCTTCAGGAACTAACTTAAGCACTTTTTAAAGCCATTTGCATCTTAAGCAAATCCTCTGAAATCTCTGGGCAGTTGGCTTCATCGTGTATCTATTTGTTAAAAACGGAAACAAAATTGCAAATCCTTCTTTATCCTCCTGTTTTAAATTTGCTTCCTAATTTGAGTAAGGACTCAACCTTCTCTCCCCTCCCACTGCTGTTTCCTGTTCCACAGTTGTGTTTTGGCTCATTCTGTAATTATAACAATCCCATCAAAAAGGGTTAAAAACACAGAATCAATCTGTAACTTTATTTTACAATACTGATGCCTTCCAGGCTATTGGTGCCCCTTACATTTGTCTTGGCTGTGACTGAAAAGTGACCTCATGAAAGTTTTCATCTATGTTAAAATGAAAATATGCACAGTCTGCCAACTGGGGCACAGTGGATGCTAACAGAATGTTTCATGCAGATAAACTGCTCACTTACTCTCCCCTGTGCTTGTCTGATCATCCTAGGCCATCTTTTACAGCGTATTTTACTGTTACCTTGGTTTTTTTAATTTTTTTTTTAACTCTTGTTGGCTTGGTTTGAATTAGATGGCATTCACCGTCAAGATTAATTCAGCTTCAGAATAATCTGTTTAGTTTCCAAGCTTTAGAACAGAGGCTGTTCCTCAGCACATGGCCATCACTTCATTCCAACTTATCTGTGATCCCTGGAGCCTTTGATCACTGCTAAGACAAAGCAACTGTTCCACTCTGTAGGCTAAAACCAACCCAAATACAAATGGAAGTTCCAAAGTCTTTTATTGTAGCCCTTACATGGCCGAGCTGCCCTCCAGAGGGATGGACTGAGAGAATCCTGAACCCTGGAGAACGTGTTCATTTCACAAGATCCTTCACGTATTTCCAGCCTTCCACTGTGTATTCACAGGCCCTGGTGGGAGCTACAGACAAGGCAGACATGACTGTGTGCACTCCTGCAAGGAAAGCAGACAAGAATTACCCCAAGATCACCATCATTTGAGCCCAATTTCCAACTCCATCACTGTAGATCTCTTTAAACCCTGAGCTCTAACTCAGCTTTTAAACACACTGTGGCCTGAATGATTCGTGCTTCCAGTACAGCTTTATTGTCTCAACAGCATTTGTGACACAGAAATTCCAACTTCAGCACCTGTACATGAGTTAAGACAATTACAAGACTGAGCTGGGTTCTTTGTTCAAGTCCTGTTTTATTTCTGGCCTTGCCACAGACTCCATGGGTGATGCTGGACATGTCACAGTATTTGTGGACTGTGTTTCCCCACAATTATATGAAGACTCTTTGCTGCACCATAGAAACTATATATTACTGGATACTTCTAACATGCTTTGGCCTTCAAACAAAAATATCTAAAATTCTAATAACAGTGGGAATGCTCATCCCTTCTGAAAAGCTGTTCAGACTCAGTTAGTGAGCAGTTATTTTACCTTTATTCCAGGAATCAGAGAGGGAAAAGTCAAATTTTGGAGTGGCGGGGAGCTAGAAAGAGAGAGAGAAACAAAATATCAGCACTTGAGAGGTTTCACTGGGAATTCACATCACCTTGGCAAAGCCTCTTGACCTCAGATGTCAAAAATACTTAGGTGCCTACTCTCTGTAAGCCTCAAATGATGCTTTAAGTCTGGGCTTTGCTCTTTCCTGCAATATAAAGTAGGTGCAAAAGGTAGAAAATATTATTTAGGTGCTACTGAAAAAAAAACATCTCTGTGGTTGTCTCCTTGCAGCAGACTGTTAGTTTGTAACTGTCTGTAATTATGAAAAACCTTTTCAAACTTCAAGCAAAGGCCTCCTGTTTTCTGAGGATTTTAAAAACTAAGAACTACTCATAGAGGAGGGGTCTCTTCAAGCAGTTTAAATTCAACTTGATGAACTGCTGGCAATGTAAGAAATTGGGAGGATAATATATTCATTGGTTCTTTTTAAACATGTAGGATCCTTCAAAAGAAGCTTGGGAATACCACTACATAGGGAAATATCTCCCAGAGCATGTGTGCAATCCCCTCCTTGACCCTGCACAGGGCTGGTCACCCCTTCTCCACTGAAATAACATCTGTGAGCAATGTCTCTGCCCCAAATTCAGAATTTTATTTGCCTTCCATTTCAATCCTCTTTAAAATATTTGCCATGTGAAATCCAGTTTCAACAGTAAAACTCCTGCCAGCCTCACTGGAATCAGAGTATCACCCCCGTATTTTCTCTTCCTCATTCAGAGGAGGTGTCTGTGTTGCAGGGATCACCTGAGCAGCCCTTACCTCCCAGCCCAGGTAATTTGTCCACTCTTGGATAGCTGGAGGCAGCGTTTCTTGAGCTTTTTTGAGTGCTTCAGCACCTTGTGTGCCACTGCCCAGCAGCCCCTGGTCATATGCCACGTACACAGCAGCTCCAGCCAGGCCTCCTTTGATGAGAAACCTGAAAGAGTTGAAATCAGAACAGTTCAGTTCACGTTATGACCATCAGTGCATCTTTCTCAGTGGTTGTGACTGCCAAGGAGATGGTATCAATAACGAAATCTCATGTCTTACTGCAGGCAAAAATCAGCAGAAAAATACCTACCTACCTTCCTTGCCTTCCTAGGACAACTATTCCCTGTCAGCCCCTTGAAACTGCACCAAATTCACATTTTATCAGTGATGGTTTTCAAGAAAAAAAATGAGAAAGTGCCAAGCACCTCAAGAGCATGTGCCACTTTTTAAAGTCTGAGAATCACTGGCGTATACCTCTTCTAAAAGCAACTAAAGGATTTTGCAGTGGGCAAGCCATCCATGTTAATGATGTGGTTCTTCCTGATAAATCTGATATTTATCTGATAAATCTGATAGACACCAGTATCTTGTGAAGCTCCTTACAGTCCAGTGAACACCTGGCCATGGTGTTTGCATTGCCAAGGCTTTTAATATTTCCCTACATGATGCACAGTCACCAGTTTTACAGCTGCAATGGCAACCCACAAAAGGGAAGAAGGGAAGAGAATATTTGGCCTTTCTTGGCATTTTCATTATAAATAAGAGATCTGAGGAGACCGACTTTCCCAAACTCACAGGACAGAGAGGTTTCCCCTTTAAAAAAACCAGCAAAAGCTATTGTGCAAAGGGACAACCCAAACCTTGGCAGACAGCGGTACTGCAGTAGTAGGACATACGATAGATACAGCTGACAAGAGAGAGCCATTTTTTTAAGTCGTGCATTCACACGCATTTTGGGGAAAAGGGATTTCTCTGCTAAAATGCATTGTTCGCTCCCAAGGACACCCTTCTGCACTTCCTCGCTACGGGTGTACGTCCAGATCCGAGCGTCGCGCTGTTCTCGGCCTTATGTTACGTGTCCATGCTTGTCCCCAGACAGCGCCAGAGCCCTGCCCGGCGTGTGCAGACACATACGGGGAGCTCCCAGGCGCTGGGACAGGCGAGGCCAAGGGCGCGGAGCGACGGAGCCGGGCGAGCGGAGCCGAGGTACAGGGCCTGGGGACAGCCGGGGAGCGCTGAGGCGCGGGGGGGGGGGGGGGGGCGGCGTGAAGGGCGGGCCGGGAGAGGAGTGCGGGAGGGCAAAAGCCGGGCAGAGGGTGCGGGAGGGCGGGGGCCGGGTGCGGGCCGGGGCGGGGCGGGCCGGGCGAGCAGGGCCCGGGGACTCACTTGGCGGCGGGGAGCAGGCGGGCGGCCATGGCGGCGGCGGGGCCGGGACCGTCACGTGCCCGCGCGCGGCCCCGCCCGCGCCGCCGCCGTGAGGGCCGTGAGGGGCCGGGAAGGGCCGAGGGCTCGGGGCGGGGGCCGGGCGCGGCTCCTCCGCCTTTGTGGCCGTGTCCCCGCCGCCCGTTTTGTCGCGCTGTGTCGCAGCGCGGCGGCAGAGCAGCTTATCCCGCTGCTCTTCTTCTCCTCCGGACGAGGATCCGTCCTGTGGGCTCTGCCGCCGCCTCCTTCCCGGCGTTCGGCTGCTTTGGGGTCACTGCTGCCAAATGTCATCGGTCTTTAATGAATTAAGCGTCCTCTAAGATTAGACACGAGGGGGTTTTTTTCTCCTGTAGGCTCGCGGTGTGTGAAGGCTGGCTCGGAGTGCAGAGGGCTGTGGGAATTGCCGGTGAAAGATCCTGTTTGTTCTGACCAAAGTGGCTGTGGCTGCCAGGGGAGAGACCCCTCTGGTGGGGTCTCGGTTCTAGAAAAGCCTTTACGTGCCTCTCGCAGGTCGGCTGCCGGCATCAGAGGAAGGAGAACACAGTATTTTGGCTGAAGGGCTCAACTTCAAGACTTCACTTTGTTCCTCACAACTTGGAGGGATATGAAGCCAATTGGAAAAGTGCTTTGTGCCACAGGGGTCGTAGCTGGGCTCATAGCTTTCTTCTGGAAAGACGATTTTAATCCAGGTAGGCTCGTCAGGGGGTGGTTTCAAGCTGAAATATAAGTCACACAAGAGAAAAGGTTGAATTTCCAGACTTTGATGGTCTCGTTCCTGCCCGTAGTCTTACCAGAGTTGGTGGCCCCAAAGCAATGTTTCACTCCCAGAAACAAAGAGAAACTTGAAACAAATAGGAACACAATGGTCTAAGAGCAGGGATCCTGCTGTCTCTGGGGAAAAAAATGGCACTTTGCTACTGCCTTGCTCCTTTTATGTTTTGGTTGTAAATTCCTTGGTGTCAAGAATCATCTCTATAGGTGTGCAGTGCCTGGCACAAGAGGGCTGATGTGTCTCCAAAGTGATGGCAAAGAATAAATGATATGCAGAAGGCTTTTTTTTTTCACTCAGTTCTATATCTTTTATTCTCTTTCCCATAAAAAAGAGAGCTTGTCTGGTGCCCGTGTTGTCGTGACTGGAGCCAGTGCTGGGATTGGAGAGCAGATAGCATATCACTATGCCAGATTTGGTGCTGAAATTGTGTTGACTGCCAGGAGGGAAGCTGTGCTGCAGAAGGTAAGAATCTCTTCCTTGTATGGGGGAAGACATGAGAAATTCAGGCTTTTACCAAAACAACAAAAAAAATTAGTTGTCAGCATGATAAATTTTCCTTCAGAACTGTTGTTAAGCATAAATCCGGAAGAGAAGGTGGCCTGTACAAGAAGATGCATATATGGTGCCTGAGCTTTTAACTGCCTGAACATTTATTTATTTGAGGGAATGGTGTGAAGCTGCATCAGGGAAAGTTCAGATAGGACATTAGGAAAACGTTCTCCACTGAGAGGGTGATCAGTTGCTGGAGCAAGTTCCCCAGGGAGAAGTGGTCATAGCACCAAGCCTGTCAGAGTTCAAGGAACATCTGGGCCACATCCTCAATGATATGGTTTGGTTTGAGGGAGTCCTGTGAGGAGCAGGGATTTGGATTTGATGATCCTTATGGGTCCTTTTCAGTTTGAGATACTTCATGAACTACAATTCCTGCATGATGTTGTGCAGCTTTTCAGAGTCCAAATTGTTCTATTTGTAGCTGTTTTGTTGAAAACCCAGGACTTTTTGTAGGTTAAATGCATTTTTAACCAACTTTTTGACCAACTCAAATAGACGAGGCTTCTTCATCTGTACTTTATGAAGTGGGACAATATTTAGAAAGGGTAACAACTCTTTAACTGTGGGGATATGTGACTTCCAAGGAAAGTTCTTCACTGTGAAATGGTGCAAAAGGTGAGTTGGGGACAGTGAGCATAATAATAGTTCCTAATGATTGGCAGGCATTATTTCAGCAAATAGCTAAAACTGCATATCATTGCCAGGTACATTCACATACTCAACACAGCAAAGGAATTATGAAAGATGAATTCTTTTCCAGTTATTTTGGAAAAAAGAGAATAACTTAATGTAAAGCATAACCCTTGTTCCAGAAGATTTCTGCTGAAGATTGGGGTTTTTACAGTGAATCTTGATCCTTTTCTAAAGCAGATTGTTTTAGCAGACAGTTGAGGTAACTCTTTGCAGGATGCAGATTCAAAGTCTGGATGCAGAATGAGCTCTCCATGGCCCAAACAGCAGTAGATTTTAAAGTAAATGTGTCTCTGTCCAGAATTGACTCTCACTGACTGTAGTACATGCTTTAAGGTGCCCTTTTTTCTTATTCTTTTTCCATATTGTTTAATCTCTGGTGTTCTTTTTCAAGGTGATGGAGAAATGCCTGACACTTGGAGCAAAGAAAATATTTTATATCCCTGCAGATATGTCTTCCCCTTCAGAGCCTGAAAAGGTGATTCAGTTTGCTGTCCAAAAGCTGGGTAAGCATCCTGGGCATCTCTTTGGTTTTCAGGTGTGTGGACAGTTCTCATTCTAGTAGGAGCTTCCCGCTTCAGTTCCCTGAACTGAGAGGGGTGTTAAGGACGTAGATGTACCACCAGAACTAAGTTCTGAGTCTGAATGACACTGAAACATCATGTCAGAAAGTTGTTGTCAAAGTCAAACAGTTTTCCTTTCAATTCTACTCTTGAAGAGCAGTCAAAGCTGCTCCCAGATGGGCATATTTAATCTACCTTCATGGTAAAGCACTTCACAGCCTTCTGAGGGAGTGGTTCAGCCTTCCTGGCATTTCTGAGCTCCCTGGTTGGTGGTCAGGGGATGGGCCCCTTGTTTGACTGCTTTTTCTGCTGTCCAAGGGGGCCTGGATTACCTGGTGTTGAACCACATTGGCACAAACCGTTTCCAGAAGTGGACTGGAGATGTGGAATACACCCGCTGGCTCATGCAGGTGAGGCTTCCCAGCTCACCAGGAACTGGGTGAGTCTGGCTTCTCCTGGGACAGCTTTGGGAAGCTCCAAGGCAAAGCCAAGCCTGTGGCAATGGCTGAGAACAATCCCTTTACTTCATTCACATTTCAAATCAAACACTTTGGAGGCTTTGTTGCTAGAGAGGTGTTTTGCTCGGATGTTGTACATTTGTGAAGAGAAATGTTTGGGAAGAACTTCAGACTTCTTCCTTCTGTCCTTCTTATCTCCTTCTAGCCCAGGAGTTTAGAATTGATGGGCAGTTACAGGCAGTTGTGTTTAGGTCAGGAAGGTCTGTAAGTGAGCAGCCAGCATTTCCTACTGATCTATGGCATGTGCACAATTGCAGAACACAATTAAGGTTGTTTGAAATGGTGTCTGCTGTCTGAGTCTCAGTTCACAAATTTAGAGTTTTCCTGTAGAATCACCCTGGTGCCAGGTTTTGGGACCATGAAAATGAAGAGCTGTTTTCTTGGTTCAGTCTTCTTCACTCAGGTGGGTCATAGTAGTTTCTATTTCATTTTGGAGGGAGGCTGTTTGCTGGAGAGTGGGAACTTAGGGACATGGTAAGAAATTAAAATTTAAGAGAGCAGTGAAGCTCTGAAGAGATGCTGAATTTTGTGCTTCATTGTAGTCTGAGCTCAGTGAAGAGAAGCTTAAAAGGGGAGCAAACTGAGACTGATGTCTTTGACAGGGATTGCAGACTAAAGAACAGCATAGAGAGAAAGCTGGGATAGCCAATTGTATCTTAAAGCCCAGGAATAATTTTGCTCTGAATCTTCTCCATTGCTTTTTCTGGAATCTGAAAGACTCATAGATGCAATGTTTGTCCCCATCTTCAGAGAGATGATTTTTCTCACTTGATGTTTGAAAAGCCAAATCCAGACCGTGCTTCTTTCCATTTCTGACCGCTCTATTGACTTTCTTGGCTCATGCTTTCAAACCCTCTTGCTTCTTTCATGTCTACATTTATTATTCCAGGTGAATTTTTTGAGTTATGTGGCACTTGCAACAGCAGCTCTTCCCACCCTGGAGAAGAACAGAGGCGCTCTGGTGGTTGTTTCTTCCCTCACAGGTTGGTGGCTTTACCTGGAGTAAGTGCTGGCCTTGTGGAAACAATGGTTCCCAATACTGTTCATATACACTGTTCCTATTTCTCTGTTGTTCCACCCCTAAAAGCATTTTCAAACTGTGCTTTTCACAGTGTATAATAACAATAAATATATAATAAGTATAATATAACAATACTTATTCTAATATTATACTTATATAAAGGGATACTCACCTGAACAGAGCATGAGTTGATGCAGTATGACAAAGCCTACATCTTTGCCCAGATTCCCTCTCCATGGATCCTCCTTACACCCAGTTTCCTGGTGTTTTCCATTCTCTTTTCCCTTTCCAGGGAAAATGCCCACTCCCTTCACCACTTCTTACTCTGCCACCAAGTTTGCACTGGATGGATTCTTTGGCTCGCTGCGCCATGAGCTCATCATGCAGAAGAGAAATGTCTCTGTCACATTGTGCATCCTGGGCCTGATTGCTACTGATTCAGCACTGGAGAATATCAGGTAGGTATTTGGAAGAGGATGTAGGAGTCTGGGAGAGAGTTTGTCTGCGGGAATGTGTCTCTTCTTGAAAGCATGCAAAAAAATGCACAGCAGCTCTGTTTGAGAGGGTGTGTGCATCTGTTTGGGGAGAGTGCACCTGCCTGGGCACATCACAGGGTTGTTCATTATGGAACAGGAGCAGGCAGAGCCCTGTGGGGTCAGTCTGCCCAGTTCAAACCCCACCAAGGACCGTGTGGCTTTGAGTGACCCTCTGACCATTCCCTTGCAGGGGCAAAGTGCACCTCAGTGCCTCTCCTGCTCCCGAGGCCGCGCTCGCCATTGTCCGGGGAGGAGCCGCTCGGGCGCACGAGGTTTTCTACCCGGGGTGGCTGCAGCAGCTCTGCTGCCTCTGGGCTTTGTTCCCCAGCAGCAGCAACCAGGTGCTACGGACTTTCTACAACTACAGCAGTCCTTAATGCCCAGTCCCCTCTCCCATCCTCTATCCCTTCTAATCACATTCCTGCCATCCCACTAAGCATCCCACCCAACCACTGGTGTCAAGCAGGAGCAGGGCAGCAGTGGTGGCAAGGTGCCCTTTTCCTAACATGACTCGTGGTCTCTCATCCTGCTTCAGCCATGGTTCTGTTGCTGCTACCCTTCAGAGATCTTTCCCCCTCTTCACTCTGTCTTAGCCCTGCTCCCATCTCCCCTCCTCCTTCAGCCTCACCTGCTTTTACTGCATCCAGCCTCCTCTCAGCCCCAGCTTTAACTCCTGTCTGTCTGTACAGGATGTCCTAGAATGTCTGTACATTCCAGGGACATCCTGCTCCATGACTTCACTGGGTTTTTTTGATTCCATGAAGTAGAATTTTAATCTCTTATTTTAATTAAATTATTTTTAATGTGTTGGTATTATGTGTTGATGCTTCCTCTGTGAAGAAATATTGGTCCCCTGGATTCTGTGGGCCAAGGCCTGTTTGCTGACCTCATGGGACCTGTTAAATTGGCCCAGAGCTTTGGCAATGTCTTCAAGTGTAAGCATTACCTAAAAGCAGGTGCAACTAACAACATGAACTAGAGCCCCAGTTACTTAGCAAGTAAAACTTTTATTAAATAAATTTAGGATTTTTTTTTTTGACCAGAGTGAGGAATTTGACATTGACAAAGCTTGTATCGCACCTGTAACATTGTACAGTCACATCAGTAACTGTGATGGAAGAAACTGTAAATGCTTGTTTTAAACCAGCTTGACCTAGGATTCCCAAAGTCCTTTTTTTCCCATTTTGCATTTGTTCATCTTTTTTCTTTTTTTTTTTTTGTTTTGTTCAAAATTAGACTAAGTTTAAACTTCATGAAATTACTTGTAGCAGAAATAAAGTACATTATACAAATCACATACATAATAGATGTTAAGTATAAAAATGGTATTTACAATAAGTAAACATGGACTATAGAAACACACAGACTCTCACAGCTTCATTCACCTCTCATAAACTCTCAGCGTCAGACACAGAAGGGTGGTTGAGGAGATGTGAAGGTACTGTGCCACAAACACCTGAACAAAGGGCAACTGGAGGAGAATGAGAGTTGGCCGAGATTCTCCAAAATCCCCATAGCTCACTTCAGTATCAATTGCACCAACTTTACCCCACCAACTCTCTGTTCCTATTTCAATGTGCTCACACACCCTCACACACACACCAATGTTTGTGGTACCTTATCAAACTCTGGAATATTGAAATCATTCATTCCTTAATCACTCTGGGGTTTGTTGGTCTGTTCTGCCTTGCTTTCCTTCCCTTATTTTTGTAGAAACTTGAAGAGACTGTTCCAAACTGTTCAAGGGATGTGCCTTGTCAGGATGACACACCCCCCACTCCCAGGGGATCTTTTTTAAATCCAGTTCTGAACTACATTCTGTGCTTTAGAGTATGTGTATATAGTGTATAGAGCTGTCCCTACATATATATATGTGTATATATATATGTATATGCTGCATAATGTATAATCTCTCTCTTGGAGGGGGTGCTGGGGAAAAAAAAATCCCAGAATGGAACCCTCTTTCATCCTATTTTCCTTGCATCTGCTGGGGAAGGCTTTGCAGCGGGTGTGTGAATTCAGAGGGAGAAAAGGTCCTGTTTCATCTGGAATGAGAACTGCCCACTCCCCAGTGCTGGGTATCCGACACAGGGAGGCAGTGCGCAGCCCCTGGGAGGCTTCTCTAGCTGTTCTGGAGATTGCATCTGCTCACACTCTCTCATCTTCTCCTGCCTTCATCAAGAAAATGCTGTTGCCATGGAGAGCTGTGAAACATGGATCTGTTCCATGTGTGGGGAGGCAGTGCAGTTCCTCTAAGTAAAGGGACTGGTTTCCTGTGCTTTCAGCCTAATCAGGGAGTGCTCAGGGTAGGGGCTGGCACCACATTCCAGGAGCTTTGTCTGCAGAAGCCCTTGGAAAGGTAAGACTGAGAGCTCTCCAGATCCTTAACCAGGCTGGTGCTAAGGTGGAGGAGTGACTCAAGCTGAGCAGCTGACTGTGCCCTAATCCTGGAGGAATGTATTTCTCCTTCTTCTTGCTCGTGTTGAGTAGAGATGTGCTCTCTCTCTCTCTTTCTCTCCCCAACCCACCCCCAGCCCCCCGCCCTCCAAAACGTTCAGGCCTATCTGCAGTGCATGCTGAGAAGACACTGTTGCAAAGGTAAACCCCTAATTTCCAATACCTCTTGCAAGCAGTCAGTCTCTGAATGGAAAAGTTTGGTCCTGTGAGCTAGTTTAAAAAAAAAATAGAGACTGTATATATTTATAGTTATCTATGAAAGGGCCAGAAACAGAGCAGGAGGGAGGGAGGGACGGAAGTAAATTTCCACACATCACTGCAGTAACCTAGAGACACACCAGTGGGTTTGCTTGGTCCATGTACTCCAGCCACACCCCGAGAGGAAGAGCTCCGTGTCCCCAGGGGCTGCTGGTTTGCTGGTCCCTTTGCTTTGCACCACGTTAGCAGCAAATATGCGAGTCCAGGCGTGGCAAGAATCTTCCTCCTGGGCAGATATTGAGCCTTCTCTTTAATTGCATGTCTTGGAAAGGAGGGGAGGAGGAAGATGGGGTGGGTAAGGTGGGAAGCCGAGGAAGGAAAGGGGTGGTGTCAAAAGAGTCGATAAATTTACTGGCCTCTCTGAAAATCAACCTGAAGCAGAAATTCTTCCTCTGGACTTTCCTTTCACCTGAACAGAAAGGGAGGAGGGAGGGAATTGGGAGATTAGGAGGACATCTATGCAAACCTCAGGCTTTGAGCTGCTGCTGCTGCTGCTTGAATGTCGACGACTGACCCAAACCAGATCAGCCCTCCCTTGCTCCCCATCTGTAGGCTCTTGGACAGCAGCCCTTCAGGGTCTCACCTGTTCTCTGCTTTTCTGTGATCCCTGTGAATCATGGGATTGTCTCTTCTTAACCCAGAAAGCATTCTTTGCAGACTAACTTCTGGGGCCATGTAACAATTGAAAACTACCGGCGTTTAAAACCTTTTCAGGCAGTCAAAAGCTTTTTGGGAGCAGTTGGACAGCAGAGTAAAACCTTGCTTAGACCACAAATAGGCCACTGGAACCATCTGCCTGTCAGGGCCCCCAGGGCACTCACAGGCCTTGATGAACTTGACCAGCCTCACCTGCAATGTCTGTCCACACTCTGCCCACAGCTCCAAGAGTCTCACTACAGCCCTGTGCCATCAGCCTCTGTCTGATCTACAGCATGGAAGTGCCAGTCTCCATCTGTCCATGGACCTGTCCTCTCCATGGATGTCATTACCTGGGCTCCAGCTCCTGTCTTCCCACCTCGATGTTTATTATTATCATTATAGACCTGCCTGGCAATCACTGGACTATGTCTGACCCTGTTCACCTCCACCAGACCTGAGCCTGATCTTGACTCTCTGGCTTGGCTTTGGGCTTGCCCCATTGCCACAAATTTGCCTGATGATTGTTGAACCTGGCCATTATCTCCAGGCCTGCTCTGGTCACTCTGCTCAGGTGAAACCTCTGCCCCACCAGCTGTGTTTATTGCCTCCATTCCTGGCCTTCCACTCTGCAGGGAGCAGCTGGACCCCTGACTAGAGCTGTGCCCTGATGGTACAGGCAGTTTACCTGTGCTGCAGAAGTGACTCCTGCTTGCTCACTGCTGTCAGTAGGGATGGTTGGCATCCTTGGGCCGTTTCAACTGGACCTTCAAGCGTTTCATGCCAATCTGGAAGCCATTCATGGCCTGGATAGCAGTCTGTGCACTGGATGGGTTGTCAAAGCTTACAAAACCTGAAGGAAGGACACAGGATGGGTGACAGTGGCACTGTTGGTACCATGCTCAATATGAGTGTCATTGTTATTGATCATGCTTCCCTTGCCTACACTTACCAAAACACTTGCTCTGGTTGGTGGCACGATCCATGAACACCTTTGAGGAGATGATATTGCCAAAGGGCAGGAACATCTGCATCAACTCGTTGTCTCCAAACTCCTGGGGGAGATGGTAGATGAAGAGATTGCAGCCTTCAGGACCTGCAGGTACAGGGGCAATGGGGAAGGACAAAACAGAAAGCCCCAAAGGGCAGGGGAAGAGAAATAGGCTCAACTCACAGCACAGCACTGGAGGAGAGCCCTAGCACTGCCTCCTTCTGCTCTGACTTCCCCTTGCTTGTCTCTCAGTCACTGGTCCATGAAGGGTTCTCACGGCTCTTTAAGAGCAACTGGGAGGCTCCATACAAAGCTGGAGTTTCTGGAGAGCAGATTCTCTTTCAAAGCTTGCCTAGCTCCTACACAGGGTGCTGGACACAACCAGCACTGTGAGTGTCTGGGTGCTGTTTTGCTGGAAGGAAATCAGCTGAGGTGAGAGCTCACAGCTGTCCCAGTCCTAGGAGAGCAGCAGACGCTGCTGTGTGAAACCTGCTGCTGTAGCACTCCCTGCAGTGTTGCCTTCAGTCCATAAACCACACCCTTAACTGGAAACCTCCTGGATTGCCACACATCCAATATATGGGCTGACCTGATCCTGTCCACCACTCCTTCACTTGCTCGTTATGAGCACAAGAAATTGCTCCCTTGCTGACACTTGCTGTACCAATCAGGAGCAAAGAGAAAATGCCTTTGCCTCCAAATTCTATTCAGACCAGTTTTGAAATAAGCTGAAAATAAATTCAGTAGGCTATGAAGGCTGAAAAGAGCGGAGAGTATGTTGGAGGGGCTGGCTTGACTGGTTCCACTGTGGTTCTGGCATCAGCAAAGAGGGGGATGACGGCTCTTTGCCCCTGACTGCATAGGGAAAGTGCTGACTCTCATCCCCTTTGGTGTGAAAGGTGTTCCAGGGCCTACTGCCCCTTTGCACCTGGCAGCATCTGGCCAGATGTGAGGTCAGGAAATTTGCACAACAAGCATCCTGTGATCCTTGCCAGTCCACTCACTGCAGACATGAGGTTGTTTCTATAACCCAGCTCCAGCATTAAAAACCAGTGGACAAAAATTAGTGCTGCCTCCTCTCCATTGGCTCTGTGGTGCAGAAGGTGAGCTCCACAAATTCCACCCACACCACTGGACACCCATTCCCACTCTGATTCTCACCTTCTCGCTGCTGCTGCTGCAGGATGGGAGGTTGCTGAGGGATGCTCTGTGCAATGGGGGTGATGGTGGTGGTTGGATACACAGCTGCAGCCCAAGGAGACAGAACAAACCATTTACCTGAGGATCTGGTCAGCCACACAAGGGCCTGAGGGAGACAAGGGAAGCTGGTACCTGCATACTGCTGAACTCCTGTGAAGGCTGGGTGCAAAGTCTCTGCTACTGAAGGGCTCTGGGCTGCAGGGAAAAACACAATCAGAAGCACAGCAAAGGGAATCATTCATGCATTCTGTGTGTGTGTGTGTGTGTGTGTGTGTAGTGGTGTTTCCCACCCTCGCCCCCAAGTGAGTCTCAGTGCCTGGCTGAGAGGGAGCTACAAAAGTGTTTTGTGTGGGGAATCCAGAAAAGAGGAACTAAATGCAGTTCCTTAGGTCTCTGCATGGTGGGGTTTTTTTACTGCTCTCAATACCTGAATATGGCACAAGGCCATTGGTGTAAACTGTTTCCAAGGTTGGATGCCCATTTGGGAATGGTACCACGCCAGTGAATCCATTGGAAATGGGTGCCACCAGTCCTGGCATGGCCGCTGTTCCCAGGAGAGGTGGTGAATGTAGCCCTGAAGAACAAGAAGAGAGGACACCCCATCAAAGTCAAAGTTCCACAAAGCCCCTGCTCCCCCTTTCCACCTGCTTGGCAAGACTGCTGTGTATGAAACCATTATCTCTTCTATTTGGCACACGGAGATGACAGACTGGTGCTGAAACCTTCACAAAATTAAGAAGCAGCACTAGTGGGAAGAGTGTGTGCAGAACTGCCAGCCCTGAGTGCTGTCAGAGCTTTGGGGTGGAACATCTTTGATCTGGGTTTGCACAGCACCTGGCATGACACATGCCTGTTCTGACAGGGGTTTGAACCCAGTATGCATTATTGCTGTGGGATGATCATGAACAATAGCACTGCTGACCTCAGAGTCAAGTGCAATCCTGGGAACCCTGTCCTTCTTCACTGTACAAAAGGGAAAAACTGCAGCAAAAATGCATGGCCGTAGGGCAAGAGGATGTGTGTTGAGCACGTGAGGGGCGGTTGCAGGCGTTTGTGCAGAGCAGAGACTGCTGAGCTCAGAGGCTGTGCTGTTAGAAAGGAGCAAGCTAATGCAGCTGCTGAGCCTGGAGGGGCAGGAACTGCTTCACCTGGGAGTGCTGGGGCAGGAGGTTCCCCGGCCGGGGAGGCACTCACCTGACGCTGGTGCGATGGGAGCGGCTGGCAGCCCATTGAGACTGACGGCACCGATCTGCTGGATGTGGCACGGGGAGAAGGCGACGCCCGGGCTCAGGTAGCTGCCGTGGGAGGTGGAGAGAACCGTGGTCTGCTGCTGCATCAGCTGCAAAGCAGGACCGTGCAGTCAGGGCCTGGCACTGCCTGGGGCCTCCTGCTGCCAGGGCCCTGCAGAGCTGGGGGAGGCTGCACAGACCAGCCTGGCTCTCACCTCCACCAGGTCCTGCCACCTGCCCTGGAGCTTCCCCCGACACTGCCAGACCTACTGGGGTGGGCAGTGAGGGCTGTCCTCCCCAGGCCCTGTCCCCATACCCGGGGCCCACGAGGTCCCTGCAGCCACGTACTCAAACAGCTTCTGCCCCTGCCAAGGTGGGACAGTGGCCTGGCCACCCACAAGAGCCCCCGAGAGCTGGGCACAGCTCCCCGTCCTGCAGGCAGGGGACACAGCTCGGGGGGCATCCCAGTCCACAAAGCCAGGGCCGCGGCTGGGCACCCTCCATGCCTCACCCGCTCCGTGGGCCAGCAGCCTCAAGGGGTCTCAGCTCACTCAGCTGGGCACCAGGGCATCGGGACAGGCCCCTTCAGCTCAGAGAGCTCCTGCAGTGGAAGGGAGCAGGGCAGGGCTGTGCTCCTGGCAGCCGGCAGCACCGTCTGCCCACAGGCCCTTCTGCACTGTCAGGCACAGGCCGCTCTCCCTGGTCACTTCTCCTGGGACAGTGCCAGACATTAAATAGCACAGCTTTGCCTCGAGGAACGGAGTCCAAATCCCTCTGCTTTTGCCCAGCCTCAACGAGCAGAAGGTGCTGGGAGACACACAGGGCTCACTCTGGCACGGACACCCTGCTGTGCAACGAGGTGTGTGCCCAGGCCCAGTTCCTGTGGCCTGCTTTGCCCTCAGAGGTCTGCCCCGTGATCCACTGAGCTCAGCCTGTCCTCTGGCACTGGCCTGCACCCTGGGGCCAGGGGACATCAGCTCCTCGTGGTGCCATGACACACCTGCCAAGGCAGAGATGCGCAGTACAAAAGGAAGGGTGGGAAGGTTGGGACGAGGGCTAAGAGATGAAAAAGTCCTTCTGGTCCTATTTGACCATCAGCGGGAGCATAAGATCCCCTCAGAGTGCAGTGGCAACAAAGACTCAGTTCTGGATACAAAATTATCCAGCTCCTTTATCAGCTTTGTCTTCACGTCAAGCAAGAAGAGCAGGGGAGGTACAGGCACGGCTCTTAGGAAACCAGAGATTCTCAGGAGGTGCTGAGGGGTGACACAAAGCAAAACCCAAGAAAACAACAAAAATCTTCCTTACATTGCCACATCCCACTGTCTGCTCTGCACCACAAACACACAGCTCTCCAGGAGCCTACCTCTTCACAAAGGGGTGAAGCCTGCAAGGCAGTTTGGCCCAGGGCTCCGCTGAAGGATCTGGTAACTGTGAAAAGTTCATGGCAAGCTAAACCTCCCAGTTTCCTCCACACAGAAGCTGATCGTTGCTTTTGCATAAAAAGAAGAGGAATCTCATAGCATGGCTGCCCCTGTAAGCTGGCACAAGCAAAGCCATGGGGTGAAATTGGCTCGAGCCCTTTTTGGGGATGGGCGAGTGCTCCCAGGCCTGTCCCAAGGCAGGGGCTCTGCGGGCACGGGGACTGACAGCACAGAGGGTCACTCCTGTGACCAGGAAAAACCCTGGTATCACCTCCCTGTTCACCACCACATCATCCTTGGCTCCCCTGGAGCTGGATTCACTCCTGTCATCAGGAGCCACCCACCCCGAGCCAGAACTGCAGCGAAAGGTGGCCTCCCTGGGGTCACAGGGCCCTGCTGAGCCTCTGTGCAAGAGCCCCCACGTGTTCCTGCTCCTGTCCCCACACTGTCCCCACTCAAGGGTGCAGGAACCAACGCGTTTCCTACTCACTCTGTGAACACTGATCTTCTCTTTCCTCATTAACGCCTGTTCTGTGCCGGGCTCTGGCCGGACCAAGGCCTCCACCCAGCTGCATGAGCACCAAACTGGCACTCTGGAATTGTTCTCATCACTTGCATAAAATTACCATAATGAACCATAAGAGCAGAAATAAAAGGGGGGGAGGTGTGCATAAATTATGTTTTGTGTTTGGAACTAATTGATTTATGATATACAAGAAATATTCGACCATTATAAGCACTTAGTAAATTGCCCTAGCCGCTTTTTAAAGACTTTAGGTCTCTTTTGTATTGATAATTATTTTTTTTTCAGCTCCCAAACATTTCCCTGAGTCCACCTGAACTAACTTGTTCAATAAAATGAACTCATTTGCAGAGGCACCTGGGATCAAAGCCTGATTTAAGCACTGAAATAAACTGCTTTCAGATGCTTAGCCAGTTGTACTTCCCAGATGAGACTTTTTCTTACAGTTTCAACTAACATGCACTGTTTGACTATTTTAAGTATCTTATTTTGCATATTTGCATAGATCTGAGTAACTTTAGACTGAACTTAGTGTATGATTATTTCATGTTTAATTTGAGATTGTTTTTGAAGAAAAAGGCTATTAATATAAATTTAAAACAGGCAACTGAAAACAAAAACAAAACAACCCAGGCTCCAGACTTCTTCCTAAACTCCTGGGGACCACTTTGGCTCGGTAACACAGCAAACCCCGTGGGGACAGGGAGAGAAAGTTGGTGTGTAATAAATTATGACTCTAAGAACCTGTGGTGCCTCTGATGCACCAGTTCACCCCAGCAGCACTCACTCCTGTCAGTCTGGTTCAGCCACATCCATAATGGTCAGCTGCATCTCCCAGCCCTGGGGGGAACCTTGGGCGCAGCATCTACTCCTCCAAGCCCAGAATCAGGAAGGCACGAGGAGTTTTGGGCTTCCCCTGAGCCCTGGCTTACCAGAGGTCCCAGCTCCCAAGGGCTGCCCATGGCAGAGCAGTTTGAGGAACCCTAATGAGATTCAGCATGGAAGTCCCTCTCTTTTGCCTCCACTTTCAGAGATGTTAGATGGCATTTCAAAGGGATGATTCCCTCTCCCTCTGATGGTGACACTGTATGAGGACTGGCTGGGATCTCTCCTCCCAGAAGGGAGACCAAAGATGAGGATGGCACAAGAGAGGAAAGCCAGGTGTGAGGTCAGTGCCTCGGGGAAAAAAAAAAAAGGAGAACCAAACCCAGTGGAAATTAAAAGGAAAGGAAGGAAAAAATCCTGAAAAAGTGAGACAGGCTGAGTCTCGAGTCACGGGGAAAGCAAAAATAAAGTCACAGAGCAGGAAGGCCAGTGAAGAATCAGAGACAGAGCAGCACAGTAACAGACAACTGAGGAGAAAGAAGATGCAGATAAGCAAGGAGGCACAGCTTAGACCTGACTGCCTTCTTGTCATCAGCAGGAGTTCCTGAAGATTAAAAGACTGAGTCTGGAAGATCTCACTGCTCGTCCTCCTTACACAGCCTGGAGCTCAAGCTGATAAAGCACCTCCTGCCATCATAACCTCACTGTGTGGTCCATTCCTGCCTTCTTCACCACCACACCATGCCCAAGTCAGGGCCATCTCTAGGACAGCAGGAATCACACCAGGATGATCATCTCATGGGTGACCCACAGAGATTAGCTACAGATAAGCTACAACCTCAGGTGCAGCTGGCTCCTGGGCTGGACAGAAGATTCCTGGTGAAAGATGGTGCCTGGTCAGAAAGGGTACGTCGAATAATCTGTATTGGACCAATTCTATGTTTGGCTTGCAAAATTCCCCCAAGTTATGGAGCCTCATGTGTATTTCCTTTTTTCTCATCCACACACTTAAAAGGCATTTGGCAGTTTCTGGGGAATGTTTGAGAGGAAAGAGCCAATAAATGAGAAAGAGTTCCTTCTCTGTCACACAAATGAAAGAAAGGAGCTGCTGAAGCCAGAGGAGAAAGAGGTGTCCACATATACGAGAAGAACAGGTTTATTTGCACTCCCCCCTGGAAAATTACTTTCAGTAACAGTATCTACTTTTGAGTTCTTTGTTGAGACAAGAACCTCTTGTGCCTTGAGCAATTTTTGAGCCTCCTTCCATGGGCTTTACACTTTATGCATGGAGACCTGAAAATGATAGTCACCAAAGAGGCTCAAACGATGCTCCACCACAGCTGATGTGGGACTTGTTGAGTTTGGGACCTACCTCGAACATCAGTGGCAGTTACCACCATGGCTCCAAGGCAAGGAGGTTCTCTCACTAAAACCCAAAGCACAGCCAGGCTGCTGGAACACCTCTGGCTCTCTGCTACCCACTGCTCCCTGTCCAGCATCTTGCAAACCCCACAGTCCCACTGGCCAAGTGAGAAAACCTGGGAGCCAAGGACAGCTGGGGGGAAAAGGGTATTTCAGCAGAGAAATAAACTCATGAAGCTGGATCCCAGAGCTCTCCTAGTGCTCCAGAACCAGAGAAGCACATATTTGTGCCACAGACCCAGAGGAAGGGTTCACAAGTTGGTATCACATATCTGGCAGACATCGCCCAGGAACCATGGCTCCGAGCTGTCCTCAAAACAAGACAGAAAGATACTGGGTCATGACTGACCTGTTCCCAACATCTCCACATCAGAGAAATCCCAGGCTCACTTTGAGGAGGCCCCAGCTCTCCCCTGCCCCCCCACCCCAGGAGAAAAGCGCACAAAACCTGTGCAAGACAAGGCAGCTGACTGGAGAAACGAGCCAGGAGCATTCTCAGGTGCTGGGAAGCTCTCCCACAGTTGCCAAGAGATCAGTTTGTGGTCTCCCAGGTGCTGCCCGGGGCCAGCAGGGCAGCGTTCCCCACCCACCCCCGCGGGATACTCACAGCCTGCGCATAGGCGCTGTATGGGCTGAACGGCAGGGAGAGAGATGGAGTGAAAATCCCCAGCTGCCCCACCATTTGCTGCATACGGCGGAGGGTCCTCTCCTTATCTGTGTCAGCAAACTTCACCACTAGACTGGAGGAGGCACCCTAGGCACAGAGAGAGGAGACAGAGAGGAGGCAGGAGAGAAGAGGCATGGGACAGCCAGAGAGTCAGCGGTCAGGCAAGGGAGGACGGGGCAGGACAGGTGGCAGAGAGGAGTGGGAAGAGGAGCAGAAGAGCAAATATTGGCATGGAAGTGCTGGGGAGCTGCCTGGAACCTGGGCTGTGCCCTTCCCCATCCGTCTGTCCATCCAACCCTTCCCCTCTCATACCCTTCCCCTCACACCTGAGCCTCGCACAGCTGCCTGCATGGATGCACACATCCCCGGCTGCATTCACCAGGTGCTGGTGCAGCCAGGAACAGCCAGGGCATCAATGGTCACAAGCACCATCTTTCCACTATCATGAGCTTGGCTGGACAGGCAGCAGCTCCTGGCAGCTGGGAATACTCCTGCTGCAGCAGTGCACTGTCCTGTCCATGAGGTGCCCCAATTTCAGGTTGGAGATTGCCAGAGATGAGGCCACAGCTGCAGCTCCACTTGCACAGGAAGGCCTGGCTATGGCTACACAACCCCACACAAGGCACAAAGGGTTCCCACCCACACCCAGCCCGCCCCAGAGGCCTCCTCTACTGCCTAAATAAGAAGCCAAGGAGTGTGCTCAGATGCTGAACCCATGTGGATGAATTGTCAGCTTTCACCCTGCTCAGTTTTGAACTACTCCAGGTAGTTGTTTCCAAGACAAAATCAAGGCCTGATTTTTGGCTTTTATTTAGTTTTTATAGCTGTGAGTGCTGTCACTCCCAGTCTGGACGAACACAGCCACAAACAGCAGCCCAGGGGACAGGATGGTCACTACGAGTGGAGCACAGATGTGCACACACACACCCACACACCTCCCAACCACACCAGCTGGACACTGCAGTCGAACCTGTCATGGGTTTTTGGAGAGTGTGGGGAGGTCCCTGCAACAGGAAAATGGGACAAGGATTAGGAAGAGGGTAGGTCCCCTGGCCTTATACTCACGGGCATTGTCTGGCTGCCATGGAGTGCGTGGATTGCTGCCTGAGCCTCTGTGTGAGATGAGAACTTTACAAAAGCACAGCCTGGAAAGGGACAGAAAGAGCACAGGAGATTGCAGTGACAGGACTGCTGTGAAAGTGCCATCACGCAAGAGACAGTGTCTGTATCTCAGGTAAGGCAAAGGAAAGCCACCCCAAGGAAGCAGGGAACAAAAAGGATGACTCATCCCAAGTCCTCTATCCTGGAAAAAAGAGGAAGGGTCTCAAATTATTACTTCAATGATATACTCTACAGATGATGACACCATCTCCACCCTTGCCCCGATCACCTCTTCCCCAAATTCTCTGTGGACTGCTCATTGTGGGTGCAAACACTTCAACCTGCAGCCCCAGACTGACAGAACAGGCTCACGAGTGACCCTGCTAGCTCAGCTAATCGTGCTCTGCTTCCCCTCCTGTTCCCTCACTCTCTGCCCACCTTCCCCAATCCTTCCTGGCAGCAGATGACTCTTCCTGCTCCCTATTCCTGGCTGTTTATGGGTTCCCATAAATACAGAGAGGGGAACAAGAGCCCCAGTAGGAAGGTGAGGATGGTGAGCACTCAAAGAGCAGGGACAAAGGGCAGGACACACAGAGGGTTCCCACCTTTGCTGTTCCCATCAGGTCCACGGAGCACCGTGCATTCATCAATGACCCCAAATGGTTCAAAGAGCCGGAGCACGTCATCCTCAGACTGCTGCTTATTTAACATGCCCACAAAGAGCTTCCTGTCCCCTAGGGGCAAACACAGAAACATCAACCTTCTATGAGGCTTGCAGTCCAGAGCAGGAGGAGAGGAACACTTAAGCACAAAACAGCCTAGTGTTAAAAACATGCCTGGCATGGAAATGATTTGCTGTTGGCTGAAATTCTTCCAGGGGTGAGAATGCAGGATCTGCCCAAGATCCTCATACCTTCAAGGGTTTCTGTGGCTTCCCCTGTCCTACCCTCCCCAATGGAAAACAAAGGAATTATAATTTCCTTTCATTCATTAGCCTTTTCTTTCGAATAATCCAAAAGAAATGATAGTAAGAAAAAATGTCTGGGCAATTCCATTTCTGTTGATCAGCATGTGAAGTCCAACAGGTACCTTAGGAAACACAGCAGACCAACTCAGGCAGGGTGATATATTCCAGGAATGACTTTGACTTCTGCTTCCTTTTCCTTCTCTCGAAGACCCCCATCTCCTTAGCTGCCGTGTAACCAAGCATCTTGATTTCCATTTGCCCCTCCCCTCTCCAGTCTAACCAGCTATCTCCTCAGGCCTGGGATAAACCCTGGCATCCTGGGTCCTGATTTGCCTCACTGTAGGATCACCCAAATACCAGACAGCTGGGTGAAGGCCAATCATCAGCTCCCCCCTCTCCAGTGGCATTGTGTACCTGTGTCACACTGGCAGGGAGCTGGAAGAGTGGCCAACACATCCAGGACTTTGAGCTCAGAGTCCTTCTGGGTTCCGACTCAGAAGAGAGAAGTGAGGATTATGGTTTTGTTGGGATGGGTAAGTGTGGAGGCAAGGAAGGTGCAGAGTGCCTTCTCCCACTCTCTCCCCCCATCAGCACCCACAGGAGCCCATCCCATGCCTGATGCTGGCCAGTCAAGCACAAACACAGCGGTGTTTGGGGCAGCATCCTCCCCAGACTGATGGGAACAGCAGTGAAACAGCACAACATGGAAATCCCAGCCTAAACACCAGCCCAGTCTCTGGTTTTGCCAGGAAAGAGTTGTGCCAGCTCCAGAGCTCACCCTCCCCCACTGCCCCAGATCTGCGTGGGGAGACATGACCCACAGGAGGGAACGTGTCGAGATGTGGCTCCGGAGCAGCAGTGCCAGAGGATTCCTTATTGTTAGCGACAGGATCAGAGGGGCTGGCTCCAAACAAACCAATGCAATGTGACGCACGTCAGGGGCAATAGCAAGGGAGCTGCTCTCTGTTTGAGAGTGCAGTGACCTGAAAAACAACAGGTCTTGGAGCTACAGCAGCAGAGCAGCTCCGGGGGGGTGCTGTGTACGGATGGCAGGCAAGGATGGCACATGACACATTCACACTGTCACCAAGGCTCGCCCCAGCCCCATCCCTGCTCCCCTTGGCTCAGGAGATGGTTCCCCACCTTCCCCACTGCTCAGCCAGGTACACAAACGCTCAGCAGCACACACAGGCAGGACCTACACGTGCCATGTGTCCCTCACAGAAAAGCAGATGCACACACGCAGCACTAATGGATGAGCACAAAGGCCCACATACGCCCAGGAACACACTTGTACATCCCCAGCCCCCGGGGATGCCTTCCAGAATGAAATTCCTTAGTGAGCAAGAGGAATGTGCAGACAGACGAACTCAGCCAGCATGCGGACACCACAGGGAGTCACCTCACCCTGCCCTAGGGCCCCAGCACAGGCTCAGCCAGGCACAGCTCTCCTGTAGCCCCAGGCAGACATGTGCCACTTGTGTCCACCACACACATCAAGTGTTAGAAGTGCTACAGCCCAGGCTCTTAACTCAGTCCCAAACAGATACTCCTGATTTATATAACTAGAAGTGGCTGAAATATATGGCTCTGTGTATTTTTTTAAAGGCCAAATTCCCCAGCTTTCCTGTTTTCATGATTCCCTGGGTAACTAAGCCCATGAGAATTTCATCCCCTTCTGTTTTCCTTGTGATTCTTTCTACATTTCTCCCTGCCCCTGCATGGCAATGGCTGCCTTTGGAGACATTATTTCAGCTGATTGAGTCCATTCAAATCGGTGATGCCCAATAATCCCCAGCCAAGGCACAGGAGTTGATAAAGCAGGTGCTGTACAGCTGCCTGCTGAGCAGGGAGACAGCACCTGCTCCCACAAGGGCCAGCTCTGAAGTGCTGGTGGTCAAACCAACCAAAAAACAGCACATAGAGAAGGTGAAAAATCTGACTGGAAGAGGGGGGGTGAAAGAAAAGGGACTGGACAGGAACAGATTTACTGGGCAGTGAAGAGGAACATGAAAACTAAAGGAGCAGCAGCTCTGTGCTCTGACTGACATCACCTGGTGCCAGATGTGAGCCTAGTTTGGCCATGGCAGGGGACACTGGAGCTCGGTAGGGTTCCTCCTTCCTCTACCCTGAATCTCCATTGCAGCTGCGACCAGGCCTTATTTCAGACAGGTGCACCACGCTGCAGCCTTTGGGTGGCAGACACAAGGAGCTCCTTAAAAAAATCACCAACAAAGGGGAGAAATACACTGGGAAACACTTGCACTGACTCTAGTGCTGTGAAATAATCCTCTGTTGTTTGAACTGGCAAGCAAATAACCATGGGCTGAGATTTGACAGCCAGAAATGCATCTGATGGTCTTGCCTTTCTCTTCAGGGACCCCTGGCTGGCTGGGCAGAGGGCGTTGAGACATCTGGGAAAGTCAGTTATCCTACAGCTTGCAATCAAATCAACATCAAATTACAAGTTACTCATTATTTTCTTCTTCAGAGAGCCCTCACATTTCCTGGGTAATTCCTGTGGTTTCTTCCTCACACCATTTCTGTTGAATCAAAAGCATTTTTCTTTACCCTGCCTTTTGGGAAAAGTCCATTGAAACAGTGAACACTCCATCCTTGCAGTTTTACAGATCTTCTGTTGTCTGACAGGGCTCACTAACACAACCTTTTGGAAGTCCTGCCTTCATGTGGGAATTTCAGCTTTCCTTTTTGGAATTCGGAAGAAAAAATAAAAGCCAGTCTTCCTGGCTGTGCAGCACAGGTTAAAACTGTGACACCTTAGGGACTCAAGCTATAAAGGCAAATATAAATACACACACCTATGGGTTTGGAATCTTTTCTGAATGCCCAGAACAGCAATAGTAAAAGGGAATGGAATCACTGACAACGTAAGATTTTTTCACAGTGAATCCTGCTACATACAGCCCAGTTCTGAAGACTGCACAAAGGAAAAGGATCCAGCCTGTTCCCTTTGGATGCCTCTGTGGCAGCTGGGGACCTCTGAAAGGGCTCTTCTGCTGCTGACCTCTCCCTCTCTGTATCTTGGAGCCCAACCCATGATCCGGGATCCTCTCGATTCCGTCAGCTCCCAAACAGGGCTGTTCTCCCACAATATCCAGGCTGACTCATCCCTCTCCAGCTGGGCTGGAAGGCTGCAAACCCTTTCACCTAATCTACTATCAAACCCTTTCACCTGATCTGTGATCCTAAAGCCATCGATCCCAAACCCTCTGGCATTCTCAGGGCTGATACTAAACCTGCTGGCATTCTCAGGTCATCAGCTCCATCATTCTTCAGCTCCCCAGCAGGGATTCCTGCAGCACTGGAAGATCTCTCCCCTCCTCGGCACAGCACACCCTCCCCTCCTGCTGTTTTCCCCTTCACTTTCTCTACAGCTCCTGCTTTTCACCCTCTGATTGGCAATTTCCCGTGCTGTCCAGCAAGCAGGGAAATTCACTCTGATCTCTGACTGTCGAGTTCCCATGGAAACATGCTCTGGGCACCGTCAGCCATGCAGGCAGCAGGAGTGGGGGCCAGCACAGAGCACGTTGTTGATGAAGGTACCACGGGAACAAGCCAGGGGTTGAGGACAAATGCTATGGCCAAGAGAGAGCACACAAGCACGGAACACAGCTCCTACAAAGCCAGTGAATTCAGGTCATCTGGCCAACAGCAGGCAGCAGCCAGGATCAGGGAGAGAGGGAAGCCTGCTCCTGGCTGTGGATGGGATGCAGCAAATCTCCTTGGGAAGCTTCCTCGTTCCTGGGCAGTGCTAAACAGCTTGGGTTACCTGTCATGGCCCATCACTGCAGCCCAGTGCTCCAGACAAGCACATCAACTCCTCTGCCCTCTCTGCTCCACCTCCTCCTGGCACTCCCAGGCTCCCAGCAGAGAGCAGGGAAAAGCTGACAATGCATGCCCCAGCACCACAAGTCCCACCCTGAACTAATGCAGGCAGCAACTTTTTCGTGGTGAATTTGTTCTGCAGGGTGCAGGAACACTGAGCATCCAGATATCCCCACACAGCCCCTGCAGGGATTGGCCAAAACTGCCCCTTTGGCAGAAAACTTAGCATCTCTCAGACCAAGAGACAAATTCTGGTGCTCTAACTTCACGTACTTAATTCAGGGTGCTCCACTTGGGAAATGTCAGTCCCTGGTGAGTATAAAAGAGGTTCCCTTCAAGGATAATGCAGAACAGTGCCTCACTGATGCATGCAGCTATTCCCTTGATAAATTCCTTATCCATACAGTTCTGCCCTGCCCCAAATCCTTCTTTTACCTCCTGCCAGGGGGGGCTATTGCTATAGGGATATTGCTCTTCCCATATCTGCAAAGTTGTTCAGCCACTTCTCTGACAAGTGGAGCATCACGGCAGAAACGTTTCAGAAGAGCAACCTGACTCAGACAAACACAGGGTGCTGTCTTGATGCTGCTCCTGCCTCAGGAAGAAATCCAGTGTTTGTCATGGATCCTGTGGGAGCCACTTGTTTTTGAGCTCTGCAATGAGCCTGAAGGGAGGTGCACAGGCTGCAGGAGACAGGTGTTCAGACTCCAAAGATTACTGCTCTTATCCATGGGAAGCAGAGTTGATGTTCTGACATTTGCAACCATTAGGGAATGTGGCACTTTTCATAAGCTTAGAGATTTCAGAGTCCAGTGCCTTGGCCAAAAGCTTGTTTCTAAATCAGCACCCTGGTTTTTAACAGGTCAAAACCTGGTTTTGACCTGTTTCAGCTCAATTTTACAGAGGCATCAGAGATGTCACATCCCAACACCTAATACCAGGTGGGTGTGTATAGAATAGTCCCCAGTAGTGCCCCACCAACAAAAGAGAGATGCAGAGATGGCCTCAACCCTGGTTAGACACCAGAGACTCCAGAGCTGCACTCATCAGACATACAAACCTTTTTTTTTTTTTAATCAGTGTGGTAGGGGAAGGATTGACCACCTTAAGGTTGAATCCAGAGACAATATGAGGTACCAGTGAGAAGCCAGCCCCCTCTACACCCCCTGCAGGCACATCTAAAGGACCTCTCATCCATTCATAACATCATTTTCAACAGTGAGAGTGAAACACCCTGAAGACTCTGGTCTCTTTTTATTGTGTATAGCTTAAATAAGGACCTTAAACTCTACCCTAAACCAAGGGACTGAAGTAAAATGCTCAGAGTTCAGTAAAAGTCACTTAACAACCAAAAGTTACACATTCTGACTTAAACACTTTTTTTTTTAAAGGAGGATCACACAACCGTAAATACACTCATATAAAATATTATGAAATACATCTCATGTTCTTGATAGTGCAATAACTCTCAGTCACTACAAACTGTTTGGAAATTTAAAACAAAAGCCTTCCAAATCTAAATAAAGCATGCAGGACGTGCTGTCCCACAGCACAAACAAGAGCACACGAGCCCTCCCCTGGCCTCTACTAAACTGCTTGCAGGGGCAGCACCAACAGCACAGGGCCTGGAGAGGCAGATGTAGGAATGAAGAGAAAAGGAAAAGAAATAGATCAGTAAGGCAAGGAGAAGAAGCAAAATGAGTAAATGGATTTGGAAAGGGCTGAAGTTGCAAACCTTCTCCACCTGGAGGAGGCATTTGAGCTGCTGAGAGCTCCCCATTAAATTACCAGATTCTCTTGTTCCCAACCTTCCAGCTCTGAACTTCTCAGTATATGCTGCTCTGACCAAGCTGGTCCCCTGCAGGCTGACAGCACCTCCATCTCAGGATCCTTTCCCTACAGACATTATTTCCCCATCATGTGATCTTTTCTGCAATAGCATTTTGGCCTTGACAATGTGCTGGGGGCTGCTGCAGGACTGAGAGTGGCGGGGCTGAGACAGCTCAGCAGTGATGGGGGAGGCAGTGGAGGGAGCTGCAGACAGGAGAATCAGCTGCAGAGCAATGAGCTGAACACGTTAAAAAGCCAGTACTGCTGCAGGGATCTGGCTCTTATTGGGCTAATCAGGTGCAGGAATGAAGGAACCTCTTCCTAAAGGCTTCAGGAGCCCCAGTGCCGTACAGGTCTGCTTCAGTAATGTCCTGGGACAGGTACTGCCAGGCTGATAGCACCCTCAAATAGCTGGGAAAGAGGATGGAGAGGGCAGCCACATCATCACCCTTAGGACCTGGTGTGCTGTCAGCTGCCTGCTGTGTCCAGCTATGACCCTACACTGCCCTCCTGCCCCCCAGATCTCTGCCACACACAGACTCCTCCTCATACAGAGGAAGGCAGGGCCAGGACCCTGTGTCTCATTTCCTGGTCCCCCTCACAAGTACAGGGCCACCAAAGGAGAAACAAGGAGAGATGACAACTACCTCCACGGCTCTCGCTGTCTGCAGGCTTCACCTGGATCGGGCGCGCCATCTGCAAGGGAAGAGAAATGCAGAGGTTATTGCTTGGCCCACTGCCCAGCACACGCTGCCAAAGGCACTGTCAACAGGGCACCAGGAGAGTGGCAGAAGGGAAACCAAGACATTCTGATGGCAACCAGTACCCTTTGAAGAAGGGACCATTCTTTCCAAAAGAAGCCTGGCGCTTTTCCCTGTTCAGCTGCTCACCCCAGAGAACAGCTCTCCTGGAAATGCCCACCATGCATAAACCTCTGCCTCCTTGGGTGCTGCAAGTGGCACAGAAAGGACTCTGAGGAAGCAGCTCATCACCATGTGACTGGAGCCTGAACAGTGGTCAGGGTGGCCTGAGGTGAGACCGTGCCTGGAAGCTCTTCCTGTGTCTGCCCTGACTCAGTGCAGGCATGGCCACGTCACCTAATTGAGCCACTTACTGTCCTTGCAGCAGGGAAGAGACACTGCCTCTGAACTTGGCTAGAAGCTGCACAGCAAGCAGGCATGTCGTGTTTCCCCTTCCCCAGCCCTCATGCAGACAGCTCTGTGCACTAGAGTAGCTCTTGAGAAGGGCAGTGCTGCTCTCCAGCAACATCTCTCATCTCTGGCCCTCAGGGGCAGTGCTGAGGTTGAAAGTGGCAAAACTCCTCTCGCTCGGGCGTGGAGAAGAGCTTTTTCCTTCTCTCGCAGCCATTAGTGTCATCAGCAATAATCCAACCACAAATAAGCCTGAAGGGTAGCTTAGCTCACATGGTATGGGGATTCTCCAGGTAAGACAGAAGTAGCTGCATTAAGGAACCCACAGCTTTAACTGTCTGATTTGAAAAGCAGGGCAAAACTCATCTGCTGGCAGGTCTGTGTGTCCTGTGCTGCCCAGAGAGGCAGCTGACAAGCTGTAGCCTCCTTTCCCAGCTAGCAGGATCCAACTGCACCAGAATAACCTCCGAGGAATGGTGCACAGGGCAGATTTCCACATTCACAGCACATCTCACTCCATGTCTCTCAGCATCATTCACAGAGGCTGACAGTGACCTGAATCAGTGACATTCATAATAAAAAACAATCAGAATATCGCAGGGAAGGCCTGCACACGAGCTGCAGGTCCAGGCATAGTCTGCCCCTTCTCTCAGGAAACCCCTGAGGAAAACCAGCAACAAAACAGAAAACTAAATCAAGCCATAAAAGTCACCAACTGAAATGTGTTTAGAAGCCAGCAAGCAATATGTGGAGGGCTGTCAGTCTCCAAGTGGTGGCTGAGCCAGACTGGCCAGAAACCAGAGGCAGAGCCCACATTCCCAACAGCTGGAGGAAATCCGTGAGGTAGCTTTGCAGTTTGCAGGACAGAGATGCCAACCAGGAGGTGACAGGCTGGCATGGCATGGCACACAGCCTGGCAGCTGGGGGCTGTGAGCTGGCTTCCCCTGACTGATGGACCTCAGGCAGGATGAGCAGAGGCTGGGAGCAGGCCCACGCAATTCCTGCCTCAAGGACTGATCATGGGGCTGCTGATAATGGCCCCAGAGACGGGCTGGCAGCTCCCCAAAGGAAGGCCAAGCTGCTGCCGTGCTGCACCTTGACAGACAAC
Source organism: Corvus hawaiiensis (assembly GCF_020740725.1). Lineage (NCBI taxonomy): Eukaryota > Metazoa > Chordata > Aves > Passeriformes > Corvidae > Corvus > Corvus hawaiiensis. The sequence goes on from NC_063240.1 coordinate 4,660,496, forward strand.
AACCTCCATCCCCCAAGACCTGCTGAATCATTTAGGGAAGGACAAGCTGCAGGTCCTTTTCCCACTCTTGATCAGCCGCATGGATGTGCAGAGCTCCTGACATCCTGCTGTTGCTGCCATGTGGCCCCAGCACTGGAGCTCGCCAGCTTCTGGGCTGCTGCTCCCCCAGAGAGCTGCCAAGGGCCTGGCACCTCTTTCCTGAGCTGAGTGGGATGTGGGGCAGGGGTTCAGGAGTCTGCGGTCAGAGATTGTTCCACAAAGTCTCCAGTTTCCTTGCTGAGAGGCTTCTGTCACTGCTCACAGTCCCTGGCAGCCTGCCTGTGTGAGCTGAGGCTGGCAGAGCTGTGGGAGCAGGCTGAGTGGGAGAGGGCAGGCAGCCCAGATGTGTGCTCAGAAGAGAGGGCTCCGTGCAGAGCCAGGAGAGGCAGCTGGCCACGTCACATCCCACTGCTCCCCCAGCACCGAGGAATAGTTTTGTTTCTAGCCAGGATGCAAAACCAGGGCTGAACTAACTGAACTGATGGGGAGGGAGACGGAGGGAAAGACTCGGATCTCAGCTTCTGTGAGGAAGCCAAAGCCCCAAAGCCATTTAGGTGTAGGAGGGGCGGAAGGGATGCTGTGGAAATGCAGTGCACACACAGCCAGCACCACCCTCCCAGGGATGCAGGGGCTGAGGGCGAGGAGTCGGAAAGGATGGGGGGAGAGGAGGGGGAGGTTAAGTACCTGAGGCCATCTCCCTGTCCCCTCCCCCAACAGGGCTGTCACTCCAGCTCCCAGCACCTAGGATAAAGGAGGTGTTGTCATGGAAACGGTTATTCACCACATGGAACCTGACATTTGCAGTTGCCATGGAAACCAGCTCTTGGGGGCATTCCCTCTGCTTTGCACAAAAGAGACATTTTGATATGATCTCTGGGGAAGGGGCCCCCTCTACCCATCTGTCCATCTCTATCCTTTTGCCCATCCCAGGGACCTGACCCCAGGGGTGGTGACCCCACGGAACCTGCCACCGTGGGCGAGTGCATCCCACAGGGCCACTGACCAAGTGAAGTGATGTGCCCACAACTGGGCCACAGCACAACGCCCTGGCAGGAGAGGTGGCAGTGCCAGTACAGTGATGTGGGTCAGTACCGGTGCAAATCTGGATGCAGCTCCTGGCTGGGGCTACAAGAGAGAGCAAGGCTGCCCTGCACCTCTCAGCTGCGACCACAGCTCCTCTCTTCCCACCTGAAACAGCACCTGGGGTGGGCACAGGAAGACTTTCCCTCTGCCCATATCAGACCAAGCCCTCAGTAAAAGGCTGCCCATTTCCAGAGGCCTTGCCAGCTCCAGTGACTTTGAGAGACACCCACCAGTCTGAGGTCAGGTCCCTGGGCTGGTCGTCATCTGCTCTGGAAGATACAGGTAAAGAGAAGAAAACAAGATACAATTTGTCCAGATGCTGAGGCTTGGAGAAGAGCAGCAGGATTGTCTGCCTGCTTCTTCCTGAATTGGGAGGTCTCCCAGCTGAGGCAGAGGCAGCCATGGCCCTCCTTGCATAGAAGCAGACACCCAGAGGCTTCCACGAAGAAGGACACCGCCACTTTAATCCTTCCAAGTCTCATGTTGCCACCAAAGATGAACAAATTATCGAAGGCCTCTTGTGCAGAGGGAGTCCACAACAGCTTTAACTCAACTCCATGTGTCTCAAGGCCTTGAGAACTGTCCCTGGGGCATCCTAAACTTTGTATACAGGTCTCAGACAAAGAGCTGTCCCCTACAGGAACACACAGTAAGAATGGTCAAGCTTTAACTCTCCCATTTGAGGGAGAAAAAGAGGAACAGGACAGCAGGGAGGACCTGCTTCTGGCTTACACAGCAAACTCTGGAAGTACAAATTCTCCTGGCCTCCAGTCATCACCTGAGGCTGCACAGTAATCAGAGAGCACACAGGGATAAGAAAACTCTATTTGTATATACTCAGCTGGGCCCAGAATCCAGGAGGTAGGATGTGCCTGCCTTAAATTTCCAGAGTGAAGAAAATGCACATGCACAGACATGGTTGCCTTTTACCACACAGGAGCACATAGGTGAGCACACGTGTAGGATGGAGAACTCGAGCAAATGATTCATGAGCCTGCACCTGCCTCACAAGCTGAGCTTCATCTTCCCTGTTAAATTATTCAGCTGAGCATTATTAGTCTTTGTTTCTTAAGAATATCACATTAACATTTAGCACAGGCTGTCAGGACACCGTGGGCAAAATGTCCTCTGCCCCAGTCCCTCACCCTCATACTTCAGGGTCCCTCTTACCTGCTGCTGCTGACACTCTAAGGGCTGTCAGCTCCATGACCCACTGCACTCAAGAAATCCTCTGGAGCAGCAGTGGGCACCAGATGGGCAGCAAAGCTCCTACTGCCCTGCTCCAGCTTCTCTCTCACATTTCCCTCCTGGCTGGATACACAGCTTCCCAAACACAGCTGTCCCTACCCTGCTCAGAGCTCTCACAGACAGCATCTCCCTGCCTGCATCACTCTCCCTCTCACAAGCCTGCAGCCTTTGTTGGCTTTCTGGGGGGTTACTGGTGGGGGGGGCCGCCAGATGATGACAAGGCCATCCCGACCTCGGGAGCGTTACACAAAGCACAGCAGCCACATGTCCCGTGCAGCCCCCTGGGAGCCGTGAGGAGATACCCACAGGGAGAATCACTGCAGCCCAGAGGAGCTCAGGGATTTCCAGGGAAGAGGCAAGGCTGAGAGGCCTTGCTGACAAGTGTCTGGATTACATCCCACCCCATCCCCAGGATCTGGGCAGCACAGAGAAGCAGGGAACCCCGCTCTGTTTGGGCTTCCCCCCTGCTTTTGAGGAAATGCTCCCCACCTTTGCAGCACTCTTGGGATTAATGATCTATGGAAAATTCCTGGCACTCCTAAAGTCAGAGGAAGCTTTGCTATTGGTTTCACCAAGGCCAAAATGCACCACTTCTCTCATCACACCCCAAAAAAAGCATTCTGGAAGTGAATTGGCTCCCCGTGTTTAATCAGTTTAGTCAGTCAGCTCAGCAGCCTGGTAGCCCTGTTCTTCAAGGAGAAGAAGTGACTCCCACATCCCGCTTATTCAGCTTTCAAACTGCAAAAGCTGGATAGAAGGAAAAAGCCCCCTGGGACAGGAGGGCAAGCCTCTCTATTAATTACGAGTAAGTGATGTAAAATAGCCCCTTAGGTGCAATGCAGGGGAACCTCACAGTGTTAAGAGGGTCAGAAGCACAGTGTACGAAACACACAATGCAGGCTGGCTTCTCTGGGCTGTCAGGAACCAAAAGGCATCCAAGGCCATTGGCAGAATTAGGTCCTGGGCTTTTCAGCTTTACAAATTGTGGGCTTGTCCTCCTCTGGCCAGTTAAAAATGCCCTGCCTGAATGATCATAATCACTTCTACCTGGGCAGAGCACATAAATCTAAATGCTAATTTGTTCATTTGGATTCCGTTTCTGATCAGGAATGCAAGCAGGGATGGATTGGTGCCAGTCTCAGTACTCAAGCATCCTACTTGCATCTTCCCTCTGACATCTCAGTGTGCCTTAGTCCTGTCCAGGAGAACCATCCTTCCCCGAGAAAGGGGAGGTGTCTCACACTTCTCTGACATGAGCAACATTAGTACCAAGTTCTGGCACAGCTCTAAAGGCTGCTTATGAATTCACCTCATTCAATCCCACTGTGGAGGAGACAACGATAATTATGAGCAGTGTGTTCCAGGTGGAGGAATTGAGGCATGTGGCGATGAAGATCATGCAGAAAGTCTATGGCAGAAGCAGGATATGAATCCCAGAGTACAAAGCACACAGCTCCTGCCTGAATGGCTCAGCTATGACTTATTGCATGAGCAAAGAAGATTGCTGAAGGACTGATGAAACTGAAAACCCAAAAACTCCTCTAGAAAGCTCATCAAGACCACAAGAGATCGTTCTGGCCTCCAGAAAGCCGTGGGCCTGAGAAGCCAGGCACAGCTGGGTACTCAGACCCACAGTCCTGTGCCAGCTGCAGGATCTTGCTTCAGCAGAGACAGACTTGCCCAAGATTTGTCACGTTTGTCACTCCCACCAAGGTAGAAAGTGCTCAGCAGGCCTAGGGAATGCTTAAGGCTTAAGGCCTGCAAAAAGCAGGAGTAAGATGCTGTGAGATGGGTCACCAAGTTACTCTGAGCAAGAAAGCTGCATGGGGAAAAGCTGGGAGCAGTGCCACACTCAGCTGGCTTTGATCTTTCCACTGGAAAAGACACCCAGCACCCCATGCCTCTCCCTGTGCCCACTGGTGCACCATTGGTCCAGTGAGCACATTCAGGTGATTCCCTGTGCACAAGCTGCAGCCTCCAAGGACCCCAGGGAACCAGGGAAGGGCAGAGCCTGGGGCAGCAGGTGTCTGAGCTGATGGACACAGCAGCTCTGCAGAGCCTGCACAAGCTTCTCCTGGCTGTGCTGGAAGGTTCACAGGCTGCCATCGGGCTGCTGCAGCCGTGCCCTTCTCCTGCCCCACGGCAGAGTAATGACAGTGGCCAGGAAAAGACATCTCTGCTGATGTAACAGAGGGGGCCAGGCACAGGGACCCTCTGCCTGCACACAGAGCGGCTGTGCCAGTTCCCTTGGCAACCACTAACACCGACAATCCAAGCGGAGCAAAACCTCCGGCGATAATGACGCACCCACGGGAAAATCCACCCAAAACGGGCCCAAGCCCCAGCACCACCAAATGAAGCAGTTCTGGGCTGATTTGAGATAAGCTGTTTCCCTTCAGGGGTGCTGGCAGACTAGAAAAGAGGCCCCAGGTGACTGCAGGATGCCCCTGGAGACAGTCAAATCTCATTTGGAGAAAGCCCTCAATGATCTGGTGTAGTCAGCCCTGCTTTGAGTGGGGTTTGAGCAGAGACCCCAGAGGTCTCTTCTACCATAAATTATCCTATGATTCTATCTACATCCATGTTCATGAACACTTTTGTGCAGGCACACACCCCAAACGACCCCACGGAGGTGGGAACGTGGAGCCTTGCTCAGGAGGGTGGTGCCTTTGCAAAGACAAAGGTCTGTGTGGGCTGGTGTGCACGTACAGGTGTGTTCACAAGCACAGCTAAGGGAGATCACCAGGGAAGACCCAGCTCTGGGAGGCAAAAGCCAAAGCTCTGTGCTGCAAGGAGATGCCAGGGCCTGGCTGTGCAAAGGGCAGCAGTTTCTCTGGAGAAAGGAAGACCCCTTGTGCACAGGACAGAGCCTGCACGAGTCCACTCGGTCAGCATGTGGGAACGAGTGCTGATCTTTAGTTTCACTGTTCTTCCAATTCCATAGGGAACAAGAGGCAATGGCTGCATTGGCAGCTTGCTCTTCAGTGTTGGCACTTCACTGGGCAGCTGCCTTGCCTTACAGAGAGTTCTCAGCCCCTCAAGCCAAACCCTCAACAGCACAAGCGTTTGCAATTCCCTCTGCACTGAACAGGCACTTCTGCTGCTTCTTGCCCAGGGGCTGCTTTAGCCCAGCACCTTCCTGTCCATGAGATAGCCTTGGCATGCTCTCTGTATTGCTAACTGATGTTGCATGGCTCTCAGGAACTTGCTGGTACTGTCTATCAAACCTGCAAGATGGACATGGGAAAAACTTCTCCAGCCTGCCCTGTTCAAGGGATGCAGCTGCAAAGATTAACAAGTGGGGCCCAGCTTCAAACCTCAGCCAAACATTTAGACCACATGAAACTTTGAGAAATACTGATCCAGGCTGGCTTCACACCAGCATTGCACAAACAAGAGGGGAGGGAAGAATGAGATGCTTTGCCCTCTCCAGCAAAGTCCCTCCAGACACCTGTGCTCCCTCCTACCACCACGGGCTGAGGATCCTGACAGATGGCCCAGGTGAGCCCTTGCTCCTGGCAGCACAGGACACAGCCTACCCACAGGGATGCCCTCTGCTCGAGCTCTGCTGGGTCTCTGCACTAATCCTGGTGCCCAACCACCTGAATTAGTGCTGCAGCATCTCAACCCCTGGTGCATTCCCAGAGTCTCTCTCTGCTCTCATGCTGCTGCTCTCTGTAATTTTCCATTCCTGTGTCCCTGCATCCATGAGTTCTCCCTATGATGTAGCCACATTTCAGTACCCTCATCACTGCTCTTAAACTGCCCGTATTCCCAGCTTGGATCAATACCAATTTCTGCCACTTACTTGCCTACCTTTCAGCAGGCCTTTCTTTGTTCTGCATAGAAATAAAACTGTAACTGTACTTTGCCAAAAGAATTACTTTTTTAAACCTCCCCCCTCCACTTCCTCCCTCTATTCTTCTTCCTCTTCTTCTTCAGGAGCAATTTTATGTAATTTGCAACTGTCTGGCTGCAAATGAAAAGAGACATAAAGCGTTTCTGCGAAATATTGAAAAGCTGGATGCTTTTCCCTCAAATTTCACTTAGCAAGAGGCTTTAACTTGCTGTGTGATCACTGTGTGTCATTAATAACCTCTCCAATTCCTTTCAGAACTCAGCAAAGTGAAGGCACAATCACGAATCAAAGGCATGGGTTATTGAGATACAGTATCATTTCACTGAGGCAGGGAGGAGTGTGCCAGGGAGTGGGGAGAAGGTGAAACACTGCACTGCTGGGCTGGCTGGCAGCTGAAGAGGAGACTGGATTTAGGAAAAAGGCCTGATTTCAACAATTCACCAGCTCTGAGGGCAGCACAGGTGTTCTAGATAATACAATATACAGCTGTACAGGTGAGACTGGTTGAGTCACCATCAGACGTGTGGATGTGGCACTTAAGGACATGGTTTATTGCACTTGGCAGTGCTGGGTTAATGGTTGGATTCAATGATCTCCGAGGTCTTTCCCAGCCTGATGACTCTATGACAGTCTTTACACCCTGAGCACAGTGGTCCATAAAAAAGAATATAAAAGCCAAAATTCTGTCTACCTCAGAAAAAGATGCTGAGCCTTACTGTCAAAAAATAAGCTTTTTAGAGTTTAAATTCCATTCAGTTACCATGCATCCAACAGCACTCAATTCAGAAACAAAAGAGAATTTTGATCTCACACAAAGAGAACTTGCCCCAAATGCCACAAGAATAAATACAGACCACAGTGATTCCTACTGACTTACATGGAAAACCTAAAATATAAATATAACTATATATATAAAAGCTTAGGAAAGCTACACTGCACTCATGGCCCTGCAGGTGGGCTGACATTGCTGGCATCAGACCTGGAGGACCTCAGCAACACCTCTGCAGGCCCAGACCTACCCAGTGACAACCTGGAGAAGAACCCAGAATTCCTGCTCCAGCTGCCTGATCACAACCTAAGGACCTCTCAGAAACCATATCAAAGCACTCCCACAAATCTGTCCTTACCAAATCCTCAGTCTAGACCAAGAAAGTAATTTGTCTCTATTCAGGTTCATGAACTGTTGAGTTCAACCACAGTTCTCTGCACTGACACCAACAAAGGAAGGTACTTTGGTTCTTGTGGCATCTACTATTGCTTGGTGGTACAACAGCAAGTGTAGGATCAACACAAGATCCTTTCTCTGCCAGTTTGATCCCTTGCTGTCTCTAAACCTGCTGATGCTTGGTCATGCATTCAGGTGACACTTTGTGTCACCCTACACTTCATAACCCTTCAGCTTTCTTTCTTCTACTGCTATGTGCAACACAGAGAGAGCATATGGGTAAAATGCACAAGAAATCAGTTGTTTACCAGACTGTGGCCCATTGACTGAAACCTCGGAGGTGTGGTCAGTACACTCTGTGCTCTGCCCTATGCTGGGGCCCTGACTAAATTCCTGGGGATAGGCTTTACCCCAGAGTTCATCAGAAGATGATCCAGATGTGAATGTACAGAGATGAGATTGTACGGCCTTGCTCCCCAAACAGGGAAGCAATTGCCTGGCATTCCTGTCTGGGATTCATTTCCAAACTGTTCCCCGTGATCAGCTGGGCCAGAAGGGCTGGTGATGCTACACAGACACCAGCACACCACGGCTGAAAGCTACCCCAGCTCACCCAGCCCACATCCATGCCAAGTAACCATCTCTAAATGACCAAAGAGAGAGAAAATTGTGCCTCCTTGGTCACTGAGGGACTGAACAAAAGAGAAACTAAATGTGATGAAATGGTATTTTGGCAGCCTGAAAATAGACAGCTCCAAATGCAGCACAGCTCATCTTCATCCTAATCCTGAAACATAATTACACCACACTGCTCATTAACTGTCTCCAGACAAGTATGTTCAAAAGTACTCACCTACCACAGACTTCTTACTGTTCCCAGGCAGTGTCTTACACCTCCCTTAACATAAAAAGCCTTTAGATCACCACATCATAGATAAATTGCTGCTTTAAACACTGCTCCATGCAGCTCTCTGAGACCCCTGAGAGCACAGGCAGTAGAGAATACAGTGAAACATGCAGCAAATTCCTGGTGTAGAACTGTAGCAAAACTGAGATTGCCTTGAATCCACCAAGCCTCACATGAATAATTTTTCAGAGACATGTCTGACTTCCCCACTGCATTAACAGCACTGTACCATGACTCCTCTCAGCTGCTCCTACATCCTTTGACTTGTTCTTACAGACACTGTCAGCTCTGCCCTGGACCAACACACGAGGTTACACTGCTTTAGTTCAAAAAGCTGACCATTTCCCATCACACAAAAATAACTCAGGCAGATTTGTGCTGGTTATCTGTACTCTTCCCCCTGGCTGTCCTGAGATAAGGATCCTGTTAAGTGGTAATTAAGTTACATGCATTTTCCAGCACTCAAACGCCAGCACGGGCCCATGCAAAAAAAGCACAGGTAAGCAAATACAGAAAAGGAGGTTTGTGTTTGTGTGTGGAGGTCTTGAAGGCAGCTGGGAGAGATGAGAGCTGGGAGTTCTTTGGACCTGTATGGGTTAAAGAGGAAATGTTATGGTTAAGAATTCCTAACCATCCTCCAGAGACCCCTGGTTTACATTAATTATTCTGTTGCCTTGAGCACTCAGGGCCTCCTGTGAGCTTCTATCTATAAGTACCCAACTCCTCCTCCTACTCACCTCCAAATGAATCCTTTCAATGTGCTTGATCAACCCCCTCAGTACAGCAAGGGAACTGCCCAGTCAAAGCTCTTAAATCATACCAAAATGGGAAAGGAAACAATCCAGAACTCCTTTTAGCTCTCCAGCAGGTCCCAGGGAGGCAGAGGACTGGCAGGCAAGGAGGGACCTGTTCCACAGTGCCCAGCCTCCCTCAAATCCCACTGAACTTTGCTCCCAAGACCAGCTGTGGAGTGAGCAAGACTCAGGAACAGACCAGCAGTCCTGCTCTCACCTAAATAACCCATTTCTCTTCCAAACAATGGGACGTGGCAAGGGTATTTTTTTATTTTTGAGAGCCTGATTCAACTCAGCCACTGCATCAGAGCTCTGTCCAGGCACCCTGCAGGGCAATGGCAGAGTAGGAGTGGGTGCACCAGGAGGTTCTGCACACCTGGAAAAAGGCTCTGGTATCTTATCTCATGTGAGTTTTCCAGCGATGCCCACTGTGCAGGCTGCACCCACACACCTCACCCCAAAGCCCACAGCTCCCTAGTGACATGGACAGAAAGCTGAAGGTGTCCTGTCACACCACAGAGAGCAAAGAGCAGCACAGAAAGAGGCCTGGCCAGAGAAAAAAAGCATCAGCTCTGTGAAGAACAGTGCTGTGTTTCCACTCCCATATCCCTGTTCTAACCCCTGAAACACCCTTCTCTTCCACAAGCAGGAAAATTGATCTAAGCCACTTCTCGCCCTCGCTCCCTCCCCTGACAATTCCCCATTCTCCTGCCCACGGCAACAACTCCAGACAGTTCACTAGGACTTACCCCTGGCAAAGTCTTCTGTTCATGCAGTGCTGTCTGGGCTTTGATGGCAGAGTCTCTGGCACAGTATGTGAGGAATGCACAACCTGCAGCAGATACAGCGAGCGTCAAGTTAGACAGGCACTTGCAGATGAACATCAACACAAATGTTACGTAATATGGATGTGTCTAAGGCTCCAGGGGAAAAAAAAGACAAAGAAACAATGTTAAAGGACTTGCAGACCACATCCAAGGTCTGTTAAGAGCTGGAGAAGGGTCCCAGTGAATCAACTGGGCTTGACACAGGTGTTGAACAAGGTGAGACACAATGGGAGAGCAAAAGGGAAGCTGATCTTGTTTGTGGCAGAAACAGTCCCAAACACAAGGATCAGGAGAGAGGCAAGGACCAGCATGATCACTGATTAAAATAAAGAAAAAAAGCAAGGAAAGAAGAAAAGTATCTGGGATTTTAGGCTTGTACAAAAGCTCCATGATCCAGATTCACAAATCAGAGAAAGCTACAGGAGGAGAGGCCTGGCCTTCTACGCCATATGATGCACACAAACACACACCAACGTACATATGCAAGGAAAAAGGGAAATACAGAGCCCAGCAGAGCACCATGCATTCTGCAAGGGCCAACTTGAGAAGGCAGATGAAAAGCACACAGAAAAGGCCAGATCCTGACATTCTTAGTCAAGATATGACTCAACATCTCAGACGAATGCTGGAGCCAAGGGAGGAGGGGAGGAGTTGTAGCCCCTCCAGGAAGAAGAGGGATCATCTTTGGGTGCTCTGATGCTAAGAATAAGCAAAGGAAAAATCTGGCTGGTTATCAAGAAACATTTCCTAGCAGAAAGAGATTTAGACTGTGGAATGATCTCCCCAGGGAAGTGCCTGAAGCTCCGTCACTTGAGTTGTTTCAGATGAGGGTAGGCAAAGCACTGGAGAATAGACTCAGAATGCATCTGACCCCCTCACTCACCCCCTCCCATCCACAGCGGCATTTCACATCCCAAGCAAAGGCAGGAAGAGTCCCTCTGGCTTGCTGATGAACATCCCTGTTTACACTGCTGTGCTGGGGCTGCAGATGCATTGTTATGGCCAGAGAGACCCAATTTTCTGCCTCCACATTCTTGTGCCTGGCTTGGGGTACTTCAGAGCTGCTTCAGCTCTCCATGGATCCAAAGGTAGGTGCAGGGGCTGTCTGGACCTCTCCCCTCCACCCCAGTGTGACTCCACAGTACACAACACCCTTAGGCCAGGAAGAAGCCAGCTCCTCAGGACAATCCCAACTCACAGCAACACGATTATCCTGTTCTTCCATCCCAACTCCAAGAAGTTGCTGCAGGTAAGCAAATTGCATTTGTCCTCACACCTCTCGGTAGGGAAAAAAAACCTTCCATAAACAGCACACAAACACCAGATATGTCTAAGAGGTAATTAAAGCGTCTTATTGCCAGGTTTTGAACCAAGAATGCTGCACCAAAGTCAAATGTGGAGCCAAAACATAATTTAACAAATGCAGTGAGGCCAGGAAGAATGCAGGTAAACTCTACTTCCCCTGGCAAAGGCAGCTGGCTCTGTTGTGGTGGGGAAGTTCCCCTCTGCTTGCACTCTCCCCCATGGCTCTGACATCAAGCCTCAAAAGCACCTCTATAACCAGAGAGACCAGACTCTATAACCCCTATAATCTATTTCTAACAGATTTGAAAGCCTGGTCACAAAAGCCTCAAACACAGATGTTTACCCAATTCCACCTGCTGCTCAAGTCTGCTACTTTGCAAGTCATACAAGACTCATTCTAAGATAATTTGGGTCAGGTTTAGCTCACAAAACTCTGAAGTCAGCAGTTGGGAATAAGCAATTTATTCCACTAAGAGCTTCAATGCATTGGTACTATGCCCACGTGCAATGAAGGCACCATCCTTGCCTCAGGAGCATCAGCCATCAAATCTAAGAAAACTTAGGATAGGAGCAGAGTTATGTCTACATGAAGCATGCAAACCCCATCCTCGAGTCCCATATTCCAGAGCTCAGGAATGTCAAAACTGAGGCAAAGCACACTGTCAGGCTCAAAAACCTCAGTCCACAGGAGGACAAGCTAAAAATGAGGATTGGACAAAGACACACCATTTAGTGGGGATAAAGGAGAGACACTCCTCACACAAGGAGGTACTGTCATCATGCCAGATCAAGGATTTGTAAAGCCCAGCAACACCTACATCCACCAGCACCAATGTGAAAAACTGCCATGAATCCCCCTCCCTAGAGCCCCCCCGGTCCTTCTCATCCCTACAGCAAAGACAGCCTGGAACACTGTTCATCTTTTAGGAGCTCAAGTACCAAGAGGCAGCAGCTTCTAGAGACAGAAACATCCTGTAACTATGGTGCCTGAAGATGCCTCACTGCGACCCAAGGGCAATCCTCACTGCTGCCCTGCTTTACAAGGATGTGGGTATTTGCTCAGCAGAAGCCACCTGTGCTCCTTCCCTTCACTCAAGCATGAAGCAGCACTCAGGCAGCCTCTAACGTCCTGCCTGGACTGGGGCTACAGGCACAGGACAGCCTGGTCCACTGCTCCATCCCTGAGCTCTTCATGTCTCTAAGCTTTGAGGTTTGAGGACATTCCTATCATTCATCTCATCTCGTTCTTACTTCCCCAACAGCAGGAACCTGGGAAGCTGCACTGGTTGTGGAAAGGAGGGAGCTAAAGATGTCAGCTATGTCTTTTGGAAAACATGATTACTGCCTTCCACAGCCAGGTGTTTTGGAGGTAGGATGCAGGAGGCAACTCCATTCTCTTTGCAAAGTCCTGGTCAGAAATACAGGAAAAGGTCTGGCAGAAACACTGTGCTCTAAGCCTAATTGTGTAAACAAATATTTGGGGAAAAGAAACTGCCTTCCTGAAGAGCCATTATCTCTTGCACACTAACTCTTCAGCTACTCCCTGGGATGCTGTGACAGGATTCTGCTCACCATGTCCTTCATGGGTTCTTCAGGCTCCTAAAACTTTGAGCTTAACAGAGCCACCCAAGGATCTGCTTAAGAGTGATGTCCACAGAGGTGCAGAGGGGCCTGTCACTCTCACTAGGCTTTCTCACTTCCACATTTCCTGCTTTACTTAACAGCAAGCTCAGACAGACAGGCTGATGCCCCTTTGGGCACTTCTCACACCAAGTCAGCTGTGCCTGCTGAGACACAGGACATGATGTTAGAAAGTGCTCGGGGTGTTGAGAAGCATCAGCCTGGAAGGTCCCTGGCACCCGGGCAGTGCCAATGGCCCATTCCCAGCACAGGGATGCAGAGCAGCACCCAGAGCACTGTCTGTAAAGCCAAAGTCAGGCCACCATCATTCTGCCAAAGACCACTAAAACAACCTCTATGTCCCATCAGTGTTGGTGATACCACCCTACTTCCACAGGCACCAGGAGGGTTTCCAGCTCCCTGAAAGCAGAACCTAGCCTAGTTCCACTTGCAAGAGACTGCATTAAAAAAAAAAACAAACATATATATTCTATGCCTGATCCTCCCTACAAATTACACATTGACTTTGGAATTTACAGTCCCTTCAGATCCTAAACATTACTCCACACATCAGCAGTCTAAAGCCTTGAGCAAGGAAAGGCTGCCAGTTTGCAGGAGAGAAGGATCTCTAAATTCTGCTTAGCATCAGAAATCACATCAAATACTTCAGCAGGGGAAGCATGGAGTCAGTGGGGAGCTAATCTACAAGCCTGCAGAAGCTGAGTCAAAACTGGGCTGCCAGGGAGGCAAGTTGGGCTGAGGGTGTTGTTGTATCCTTGCCCTCTGAAAAAGCCACCCATCTGTCCACATGCCTGTGAGACGGCTGCTCCTGCCCCTGTTGAATATTTCCCTGCAGTTCAGTTTAGCATCTCACACTCCTTAATCTCTCCACTTTCCCTACCATGAGCACTCCTAGGAAACCCATCCAGCTGACACTTGTGAAGGAACTGCCTTCTACCTAATCCTGGAACACAAGGCCAAAAATTTCCACTTGATTCTCCCCACTCAGCCTGCCCTGACCCATTCCAAAAGCCTGTTCAAACACCTCCCCGCTCTCCCCATGAAAATATTAGCTTTGAGACAAACACTGCCATTAAAATGCAAATGTATCTGTGATTAACATAAATAGAAAAACTGCCTCATGAATAATATTAGGCTGGAACAGTATCAGCTACCAGTAGCCAGGTTGCTGAGACATGACAAGTCAGGTACTAACAAAACCATTTCATAGCAGAGTTCACATTTCTAGATCTCTAAGATTCTCCTCTGCCTCCACCGAATTCATCCATTCTCAGCACCCATACAGGACCAGCTCTTGGACACTGCAGCCCAACTCACATCCTCCAGCCCCTGGCAGGCCTTTTCCACCCTTTCTTCTTCCCTGGAGGCAGAGGTGGCTGCTCAGCTCCATGTCAAGCTGCAAGGGAACACAAGAGGACATGCTGGGCTTCACCAGCAGTGCTGGCTTCTCACAGAGCTGCATCCTCCCCTTTGGGGAGAGAAAGGGAAAAAAGCAGATGGAAGCTGCATGTGAGCTGTCAGTTGGATCTCACTGCAGATCAGGAACATGGGGAAAGAAAACTGAGTCTGCTGCTACAACTGCCCCAAAAAGGTTGTGGCTCCTGTACAGTGCAGGAACAAGCTCACAGCCAAAGTGTCCCCTGATCAGGGGCTGCGACAGTGCTCTAGGCCACTGCAGCTCCTGGGTCAGGCCTGGCACCCTCCAGGCCTGCTGATGCCAGCAGCAGCTCCTCACCTGGATGGCCTTCCTGCATGGAGCACAAGCCAATGCAGCCAAACCTGGTAAATGGGAATGATCAGACATCACAGTGGGCTGGACCGTGGATCTAATTCCCTCACTGCACGCTAAACCCCCCCCCCTTCCCTGTGAAGGGATGACTTCTTTGGAGAGGCTGTTCCCAAAACAGGCTGAGGATCTACATGCAAACTCATGCCACCAGGGAAGGAATCCCAGCCTCTCACTTTGTACAAAACAGGACAGGGAGGGGCAGAGGGAACTGAAGGTGTGTGGAAACAACCCTACAACAACCACCGGAGAACCTACACACCTCAACAGCGTCTTCTGGACAGAACAACCCATGACCAACAACACCAGCATCTGCTCAAAAAATGTTAGCACCAAAAGGATGTATTTATTTTGCTGCAGAAATGCTGCATTTAACAGCAGCTCTGTTAATATCACACACATCTGGCTAATGCCACTGCTGCCCCCTCTAATTTCCATACCTAAGCAGATCCCTAGAATTTGTCTCCTGCCTGGAAGCTGACCTCAGACCACACAGTCTATATTTAAGACGTCAACTGGAATGAAATGTGAAATTGCCTCTTGCCTTGGGCCCATTCTCCTCCTCGCTGGGTTTGAAACCTTGCAACTCACCGTCCCCTGGCAGCAGGTTTGGATGCAGTTCCTTGCACACAGAGACACACAAGCACATGGCATCCTCATTCTTCAGTCACAACCAGACACACTTCTTCAGCTAAATTCATGCCAGCCCAGCCCCCACAGGCTTCAATGAGAAAGTGTTTTCCCTTTGTGCTGGAGTTAGATTTGGCCTTTTGTTTGAAAATACACTTGTTTTTCTCTTGTCCTCTTCCTTCTCTGTTCAGTCTAGAATGGTTCTCGTTGCCACGGCACTGGATTTTTCCTACCCTTCCTCCTAAATCTGAGGCATCAGACTGAGCGTGGCACACTCCCTCCAGCATGCACCAACACATGGCCCCATCACGGATCATTTTAGGGCACAGCAGCCCAGCCTGAGCACCCACAGCTTTCAGGGTACTCACTGTAGGTTCCCTGCAGGTCGTTCTACCTGTGCCAGGGAGCGAGGTTGCCATCACCCCCTCGGTTTGTTACAGCAAACTCCGTGAGTTCCCTTCCTGGCTGGAGCCGCGCTGGTCACAAGATCCCAAACACCTGCTGGGGTGGGGTAGAGCCGCTCCACCGAAGGGAGCTGCCACGCCGAACGCGACAGCTCTTCAATATAAAAACACAACAATAAACGAGGCTAAAGGAGCCTCCTCAAACTTTTCAGCACCCACTAAAGGCCCTTCAGCGAAGGAAGACCCCTCATCTCTTCATCACGAAGGCCCCCCACCTACTCCAAATGCCACTGACAGCAGCAGCACGTTCGCGGCCAATATTCTTTGTTGCGCGGGTTTTAAAACCGCAGCGCCGAACCCCTGCCCGGGGTCGGTCCGAGCCCCCTGAGGGGGTGGTCAGCAGCCCAGAGAGGGTCCCGCTGCGGCCCCCGCGCCCCGCAGCAGCCTCGGCCCGGCCCACGCTGCCCATCGGCGCCTTTGTCACCGCACCCCACGCGCGGGCGACAGGCCCCGGGCTGCCGGCGGGGCGCGGGCCGCGGCCGGGGGGCTCCGCGGGGCTCCGCCGCGGGGATGCCGGACCCCGCCCGCGGGCTCTGGGGATGCGGACGCCTTCCCGGAGAGCGGATCGGGGGCCGCCAGCCCCCGCTGAGGGATGCGGGGGGGGGGGGGGGTGGGGTGGGGTGGGAGAGCAGCACATCGCGGTGGGTCACGCGTGGACCGACCCGGGGCCCGCCGCCCCTTTGTGCGCGCCGCGCCGGGCTCACCCTTGTGCATGCCGGTGTAGCGGTCCTTGAGCACGGTGAGCTCGTAGATCTTGCCGAACTGCTCGAAGAGCGGCTTGAGGTCCTTCTCCTCCAGGTTGCGCGGGATCTGCCCCACGAAGAGCTTGATGGCATCCAGGTCCTTCATGCTGTCGGGCTGCGCCGGGGGCTCCGCGCCGCCGCTGCTGCTCATGGGGGAGGCTCGGCGCGGCGGCGGCGGCGGCTGCGGCGCTGGCGGGAGCGGCGGCGGCTGCCTCCTCGCCTCGCCCTCGGTGAGTCTGGCCATGCCCCGCGCCCGGCGCGGCTGCGGGCGGGCGGGCGGGCGGGCGGGGGAGGCAGCGCGGCGGGAACGGCCCCGCCGCCAGCGCCGCCGCCGCGGCGCCACAAAGAGCCGCGCCACAGCGCCCCCTGCCGGGCCCCGCGCCGCCGCGGCCCCTCAGGAGCGGGGGGCAGCGGGGAAGGCACCGGGAGAGCCCCGGAGCGGCCCGGGAGGGTCACTCGGGACCGGCCGGCTGGGCCGGGAGGGTGGTGAAGGCGGCGTGGGTGAGGAGGAAGGGCGGGTGTGACTGCCGCGACGCCCATCCCCGCGGGCGAGGGAAGAGCTGTGTTTTTACGGCCCAGGAGCGTGGAAGGCCCTGGGAGCCGAGGAGAGCTGTGAGCACCCAGGAAGGCAGAGCCGCGCCACGCTCGTGTCAGAAATTAGCATTCGCCCCATTTTCTCGGTGCCTCAGCACCAGGATCTGGAGGCGAAGAGATTATTTAAAGCAGAAAATTTTGTAACGGAGCCGTGACCCAGCAGCGAGCACAACCACGAGCGCCAGGGCTGGAGGGGGCTTAGCTGGAAGGGGGAGTCATGCATGGCCCCAGGTCTGCAGGTCTCTCTGCCCCTGCCTTTCAAGGGCAAGTCCCCTTTCTTCCGAGCAGCTCAGCTCTGTCCACTTCCATGCACCCGTGGCCAGGAGCGGGGTGCCGCCTCCTAAAATTGCCAACGGCGCAGGTCCTTTTCCATGGGAAACAAAAATTCAACCACCCAGTTTCTTGATGTCAGTTCGGACATGGTGTTTGGCACTCCAAGGGCAGCCAGAGTCCTAGCTGCTGGCAGCTTTGGTCTGGGAGAAATCCTGCGCCGTTCGCAATTTTAGGAGGCACAGAAAAGCTTGAGGACTTTGCTTCCCGTTTCCATTACAGGGTACATAGTTCCCTGTAAGAGAGTAATTTATACTTGTAACTTCTCTGAAATAAATTAATTTCTGGAATGAAAACCATGCTTAGTCATGCAATAGGTTGGGCTCGATGATCTCAGAGGTCTTTTCCAACCTAATTGATTCTGTGAAGCTGAAACAAATTCATCTGCCCTCACACAAAAATCTATAGCAAGGACCAAAGGGTTCCTCAAGAAACCTCACGTTGACTCAATTTTTGCTAGGCACAACCCACAGAACAGGTGAAAAGAGCCCAGGGCCTGTGAAATTCCAGGCAAGCCAGCAAGTCACCGTCAAAGTCCCGAAGCAAAAGGCCTAAGTGTGGCTCATCAGCTGAAAAGTTCTAGACAAAGATGTGTCTTCCCTTTTCCACCTGCCTTTCTTGCACCACACGCTCAGGTAGTGCTGCTCTGATGGGACACTCAAGTTGCAGAAGTGTCAGGACATCACATCATCAGACACTTGCCAAAAGAATAAGGGAACACCTAACAGCAGCATTGGAATGTCTTGGTAAGGATTCAGAAGGTTCTTAACCTTTCTGTCCCCAGCTGCACAGGGAAGGAGAGATAGATTTACTTCTGGGATGGTCGCCCTGCCAAGCACGGCTCCAGCATTACAGATTAGGGACAAATACACAAAATGTCCCCTTTTTGACAGAGGCATGACCAGTACCAAAACACAAGTTTGTCAGCTAGCGGGGAGACACAAGGAAACATCAGGGCCAGTGTTTTCAGCCTCCCCTCCTCCACCACGCAGTTCTACCCCTACCAAAAGCCAGAGAAAGGACTGGTGATCAGTCCTGCACACCAGCTTCCCACACTGCTCTGAGCTGTCCTGCCAAGCCCAAGATCTCACTGGAGGCTTACACCCATCCTTTGTGCTTCTTTGCAGCTGCTGCCACCCAGGCTGAGAAAGCACTGAGCCCTCCAGTGTGGTTTGCTCAGCTCCCAGTCCTTCAGCATGGCATGCACAGGTCTCCCTGCACCGAGAGCCAGGCTAAGCCAGAGCGGAGTGGCTGGCACAGCCCCAGTCTCCATCCAGGGAAGGCAGCTGGACCTTTTTCCTCTCTGGCTTCACACCACCCTCCTTGTCAGCGAAGAACTCCCTGATGTCCACAAGGACCTTCCCTTCAAAGCAGGGCACTGACATAATTATAGGTTGGACTCGGTGATCTCAAAGGTCTTTTCCAGCCTAGTTAATTCTGTGATTCTGTGATTATGACATGATAGAGCCAGTGTTAAACCCAGCCCTGCAACGAGCTGCCCCTCAGCTTGTAGGATTTTGCTCCGTGTGCCAGAGGGCTGTGATGGGACAGTGGGCACTCCAGCTACAAAAATGCTCTGTTACAAGCAGAGGAGGTACAGGGGAGACCTGTATCGAGAGAGCAATGATGACACATTTCTAGAGCAGCTCTTTGCCCTCCATTGCTGGAAGATGCCCTCCTCTTCACTGCCTTGTCCCAGCCATTTTTCTGTCACCTTCCAAGGTTTGGCCTTTGTTTTCAACCTTTTCTCTGTCTTGGAAGACGTTTCTTTCTTTTCTAGAAAGACACATCACCACTTTGAAGAGCCTGGTCAGAGGAGCCAGGACCTCGGCATCCTCCTGGCACCTCGACATCCCCAGCACCAGCCTCACGGACCCTCGGACAGGCAGACACGTGTCCCCGCTGCCGGCAGGGAAGCCGAGCCCTGGAGAAGGAAGCGAAACCCTGCAACGGATGGAACGGGGGTGCCGAGGCCACACCTGCCCCGCCTGTACCTGTGCAGCCGTGCGAGGGCCGAGCCCCGCTCACCTCGCCCCGCTCGGCATCCCGGGGCCGCCGTTCCGGCCGTGCCCCGCGCTGCACCGGGCCGGGAGCCGTCCCCACGGCAGGACAGCGGCTGAGCCGAGCCGGGCCGGGCCGGGGATGGAAGCGGGAGATGCTCCCCTCGCCTCGGAACCCGCGGGCAGCGGGCGGGGCTGCCCCGTGTCACCGCCCTGTGTCACCGCCCTGTGTCACCGCCCCGTGTCACCGCCCCGTGTCACCGCACAGCCCCACACGCGGCTGGTTCTTGAAGGGTCTCAACAAGGAGGACACTCGGCCTCAGGATGAGCGTACATCCAGCTTTCCCCTTCTATCTCGTTTAGGGCACTTTGCCACTCTACACCTCTGACCACGACTTTGACAAACTCATGCTCAGGGAACAGAGCTCTTGCAATGCTTATAATTTGAATAAATAGTTTAGTGGTCAAATAGGCATTGGGTAAGGATAGAGGCACGACAATCTCCATGAGCACACAGTGTTGGCTGCTGAGGTAACCAGTTTTTCACAGTACCAAAGCTGTTTTGCATAGAAACTTTAATTGCTTCACATGAGCACAAACCTTTTGAATAAACAGGAATTTGCTCACCTCAAGGTGCTGGAATCATGCTAGGAGTGTGTAAATGTTTTCTGTCATATGATTTTACTTTTGACTAGACAGAAAGGATAAAGCTTTTTAAATACACAGATTTTCTCCCTTTCTGTAGAGGTGTCTATTCCTCCAAATAATGCAAGGAGATTCCATTCTTTGGAGCAAATAGTTCTCTGACAAACCTATTCACTTGGTTTATTTTTCCAGGGGAAAAAGGGACAAACAAATTTAAAAAAAGTTAAAATACTTAAATATTATTACATTTATAGTCCTAAAGTATGTAAATCAACTGCATTGAATTTTCTATTAGCTTTTAAATATTCACCTCAATATACATTTGTTCTTCAGGGCACACAAGAGATAAATAATTGAGTTACCATTGCTAGATAAATCAAATTTTTTCCTGAGCTGCAAATATTCCAGATTATAATCTTGAAGTTGCTATGCAGTAACTACAAATGGAAACAAAACAGATCAAAGTGAGCAAGCAGGAGTCCACACTCAAGTACCCAGAGGCCCAATTTTGTGAGACATCAGGAGCAGCCTCAGCATTTCAGATTGGTGAGTCAAGACCAAATGAAACGTAAAACCTCTGAAATGTAAAACCCCAGCTTAAACACGGGGTGCAGGAGCAGCCTAGGATTTGGGCTTGGCCATGAACAGTGTAAGAACATAAGATTTAAAACAAACAGGACACCCTCAAAACCAAGCCCCACAGCAATTTTACCTGTGGTTTTGAATGTCTAAATAGATTGTGGTGACTTTCAGCCAAAAACAGTGGGAGACCTAAGTTGATTTTGGCTTCAGGGTCTTCTCTGCACTGAGTACAGGAGTGGAGTTCATATTGCACAGCATTACTTCTCTCCCAACAATAAACCAACCCCTCTTATTTGGGAGATGAACTACAATAATCCAAACTACTCCCATGCAATCCCCAATAGTGCCCATGCAGGTGGAAGTGGACAGAAGGAATTATTAGCTTCAGTTAAACCCTGGTGAAAAACCAGTTTTTTGTGAGCTGCAGACTCTGACAGCACCAGGACAACAGGTAAAGTTAGACAAATTGCAAAGAAAATGGTTTTCTGGCTAGAAGCATCAACTGCTAGCCACTTGTGAGTATGCAGATATAATGCTTTCCATACTCTTCCCTACAGGCCAGGCAAACTCCTCAAAAAAAGAGAGTAGGTAAAAAAAAGATCAACAAGAATCAGCTACACAGAGCTCTTCTGCAATGTTGTGGAGAACTTTTATTTTATCACAACACCTGTTGGATTTCTGCCTTTGTGTTGGTGACTGACTTGATCAGGTAATGGTGCAGATCAGCTCCAGGGTCTCTCTGCAAGCTTCTCTGTTGACTCACCCAAGGAAACAACAATGTGGGAACTAAGTTCAGTCCCAGGATGGGCACTCTGCTCCAGCTATGAGGAAGTTGGGATTTGACTATCTCAGATTTGAACACATATGTTTCAGTGCGTGTGCACTTTGACCAAAAGCAAAAACTCTTTATCTGTAGTAAAAACTACTTTTTATGGCAGCCAGGGAGAGAGACACAAAAGGATTACGGGACAAACTAACCTTGTGTGGGAGAGAGCAGTGTAACATCCCAACTGCCCCTAAGGTTAATGATCTCTCCTCATTAATCTTATCCATCTTTTTTTTAGGTTGTTTCCACTGGCTTCTGGCACTGCATCAGGAGTGTTAACAGTTCATTGCTGACACCACAAAGAGCTAAAGTGTTTTCTTTGTGCTACAGCCTCTGGAAGTTTTTGCCTCTGAGCTTTGAGCTTCTCATCTGGAAGACTGAAGGCTGACAGTTTCCACTGCAAGGAACAAGCTCCAGGTCTGTTCTCTTTGCTCTTGTCCACTACTGGCAAATTTTACACACATCAACTCAAGCTGCAGCAGCATTGGTAATAATTTTTTTTCTATTTTTCTCAGCAAAGTAACAGAGTAAATCATTAAGACTGGTGAAGGAATCTGCTGGACTGGAGGGAACACAACCTCCCTAAGTGTAACACAGCAGAAATGGATAATGCAGCTGGAGGACTCAAACTGCTCCCAGGTATTCAGAGCCTACAGAGTTCTTCAGAGAGCTGCTGTACCATGCATATTCTAAACCTACCCAGCCCAGAGCATGCAGCTTCCCAGGGCACAGCAGATGCAGTCTCTATGGGCAGAGCATAAAAACCAGTGGAAAACAATCAAGGCTTGCCTTCCAGCCACTCCAGCAACTTCTGAAGCCACTATAAATTCATTTGGCAGAGGAGTGTCATGAGCACTTCACACATGCAGAGAGACATATTTCAAATGAGCACTCAAAAGATCAGGTAAACGCAGGTTTCCCTGTGTGGCTGGTATTTCTGGAGTGCTTGGCACCATGCCACCTGCTGACACCATGGTGAGCCACTGACACCAGCATGCTTTCCTGGAAAAGACAAGACCCTATAAAGAACAAGTTGCTACACATATGAAGTAGCAGAAAGGACACATCATGGGGCAAGGGTACTCCAAGAAGGAGACTATGGTTAAAAAAAGAAGGATGGAAATCAGTGCTTTGGTACCCATCCAAAGGACAGTGCTGGCCACAACAACCCCTTTTCTAACAAGCACGTGCACAGCAGGCGTGTGCAAACAGGAATGCACAGGTGGAATTTTCCTTGCATGCACAAAAAAAAGGGTCCACCTCAATTCAAAAATAGTTTTCCAGGCTCTGTAAGATATGCTACTTTAATTAGAAATAGTAAATTAAATTAAAATAAAGCATCACTGTGGCTTGTAAAGAGACCTCATGTACTTAGAAGAGATTATAGAAAGGACTCAAAACTTGCTGGGTGGCAGGACAGCGTTCAGGGTTATCTTCTAGAACTGCAACTAGCCTAGGGCTTGTAGTATCTCAATATATTTTCCAGGTCTGAGCTGCTTTTGCTCTTGTTATCAGTGTAACCAGCTTGTGCAAGTACATGGAACAGCACAGAACATGATCCTGCAGCAGCTGGGACTATGGAACACCCCTCCAAATTCAAGCAAGATTTTAGCACAGAATGGTGGCAGCTGTGAACTGTTCAAACCTCCAGAGAAATCAAGTACACAGAAAAATGCATCCTCCAATAGAGACAGGAGAGAACCTGTCCCTGGCAAAAACCCTCATGCCAGAAACCCATCTTAACAATCTTTCCTCATCCTGGCAACGACAGCCAAGATCATTCACAGTGCACTGTGAATGCTCCTAAAAGGGGATGAGTTGAAACAAAATGCAAGACGGTGCTTGCTGCAGACACTGCTTGCTCAGCACAACTCCCTAAAGCCAGGCAGTGAACTCAAGGAAGAGGTGCCATAAGGAAACATGCTAATTGCATTCTCTTTAATTTGCATGTGCACTTTCTGTTTTTGCTTTTAAACAACTGCTCCAAGTCCTTGTTTGCTGGGCAGAGATAACACTTCAGGCCGTAGTTTCAGTTTCCAGGCTGGCTGTGTGACATGTGTCCATGAAGGTGCTGGACTTAGTTTTACTCTCAGAGAAGCTGCTCAGAATCAGACTGCAGGAATTGCTGAAGTCTCTCAGCCTCTCCCTCACCAAAATGCAAAGGAAAACCAGACATGGTGCAAATCAGGGGAAGAAGGTGAAGAAAAGCACTTAAAAGGTGCACGAGAGTTAAAATTTTGTTTTCTTTATGCCTTCCTCCCTTCTATACAGTAGCAAAGAGGAGACAAAGGAAGAGAAATAGCAGGGTTCAGTGGAAGGCAGAAGGTTCCCGATGGGCTCACCGATGGCTCAGTGCTGCTGGGTGGGGGGGGGACTTGGTGCTTCACTGCTGCTTGGTTTTAAGGGATAATCTCTGTATCATCTTGTAAAGGAGACCAAAGTGCTGGAAACGGAAGGAAAAAAAAGTAACCATGACAGTTCTAGACAGAAAGACAGAAAGCTTAGCAGAAGGCTTGAAACAATACCAGTGTGCAAATGCGGTGCCTTGTTTGCATCAACCACTCATCCTGAAGATGGAGTGGGACTTGATGGATGAGGAGGAATTATGACAAGGAAGTCAAGTTACACAGAAAATGATGGCTTACAGAAGTGTTTGTGCAGGTCTGTATCACCTCATTGTGAAGATGTGTTAAAGATTTTTTAATTTTTTATTTTTGGATGCAATTCTGTTCCTTCTGAAGGGGAGGAGAAAGCTTCAGATTTCAACACATGCAGGTTCCTGGTCTCTATAGAAACACTGCTGCCAGCAGTTTCAGGAAGGTTAAAATGAACCAGGCAAATACAGAAATTCTCAGTAATTCACAATCCTTTACCTGGATCTTCTCTTTCACCATTTCCCCAGTGACTTAGAAATTCACTTAATTTCTCTTTTGATTTTGCTGGGGTTGATTGTATTTTGATTTGATATTTGACAGATGTAACAAGATCCAGGCTTCAAATAAT
The DNA here is from genome assembly GCF_020740725.1 of Corvus hawaiiensis. Taxonomy (NCBI): domain Eukaryota; kingdom Metazoa; phylum Chordata; class Aves; order Passeriformes; family Corvidae; genus Corvus; species Corvus hawaiiensis. The sequence goes on from NC_063240.1 coordinate 4,684,967, forward strand.
TTCAAATTCAAATGACAGAAGTAATGAAGATTGCTAATAGAAATCAAAGTATATGCTTTTCCTCTTGTTTATATTGTCACACTAAGTTTTTAAATGCTTGTGGTTTCCCTAAACAAATAATAGACACAAATAACATGAAGTGATCAAAACTGAGAGTGAGCTAAAAGGCTTCCCTTTCATTCGTGTCCTTCATGAACCCAGGCAGGAGCAGAAGCCTCGCTCACAGTGGCTTGGTTAACACTGACAAAAACACCACATTTAATCTGGCTGGCCAAAGCATGGAGTACAACATTTCCAGAGGTATGGACACAGATTTTTATGGTTTCATGGAAAAAGAAAGCAGAACTCTAAAGATGCATTTCTAAGCTGCATCCCAAGTTCAGATATTTCCTAACACTACAAGCTACAAACCTTAAAATTACCAAGGTAACTAAAATTTGTTGTAAAGTTTCAGTTTGGAGCCAAATAGTTTAGCAAGTGAGTTATGCATGTCTTTGACTACAAGAAACACCTCTAAAAAGCAGTTTAGCACTAGAATGGCAAGAGACTGCCTTCAGCACAGCCAACTGGCATTATTGTTCCAGCTTTAGTGCTGGCACTGTGTGAATTACTGTAGCTAACTTGTTTTATAAGGAAAATGATACATCCGTGTCTCTTACCTGCACTGCAACATAGGCAACGCCAAGGTAGGCTGCAATACAGACAGCCAGAAGCAGGTCAAAGATTGCTGGCTTGACCCTGGAATAAGGAAAAGTACACATGAAATTGCTACAGCAGTTACTGCCAGCAGGTGAGACAACAGCCCAGCACGCCCACAAGAGTTCCATACCTGTATGCATTCATCACCTGCTTCAGCTGGTCATAGAAAACAAACTCAGGGTCCCTGTGCAACAAAAGAAATGTTTCAGATTCTATTGCACTTCTTGACCCTGCAGTCAGGACAGCCCAGAGCTGTTCCCAAGGAGTTCTCCCAACCAGAGACAGGTAAGCATGACCACCTCCCATACTGGTTTTGAGCTGATTTTAGTCATCAGGACTTTCTTTTCCTACAGTCAGAAGCCCAAGGACACAATGCAGAACTCATGCTGTTGTTCAGCTGTCTCCAAAAAGGCACATAAAGATTCCTCCCTGCGGTCACTAAAATGGCTTCAGCCCAAGCAGGTTGGACAGGATGGAAACTGCCTTTTTGTAATTAACCAAAACTTAGTCTTCTCCTGCTCTCAGAGTGAGAACAGTGGAACCAAAACAGTTTAAAAACAAGCTTTTCAGGCAGAGGGAGCTCCTGGGCCTTGCTCTTGTGCTGTGAGGAATCACAAAGAACTTTCTCTGGGAGAACACCGAGCATGAACCAAAACTAACAGGAGAGCAGAAAAGAGCAAAGCTGCATGTCAAGAAACCAGGAAAGTTGCAGCTCAGAGGCAAAATTCTGTCCAGGGGGAAGCCAGTTTGCATGCCCTGGCTGGTTCTTTCATTTCTTTTCTTACCGTTTGTCTGCCTTCACATGATGCTGCTTGACATCCTTCAGGTAGCGTCCCATATAATATTCTAAGGTGTTAAGGAAGGTGCTGTCTTTATCAATCAGCTGGGCAGCCCTGGGCTGACTGCTCAGCCAGTCCATCACTGACTCCAGTTGCTCCTGCTGGATCTGCTGCAGAAAAATACCACCCAAGAAAGGGAGTCAACCACACACATGCTGAGACCAGAGCTCTCTCCCAGACCCTAAATTCCATAGGTTACAAAAATAATGCACTGTGCTTACCATCTGATCTGTGAAAATCTGCATATCTGCAGGTGCTCCCTGCAAGGGAAGATAAAAAAAACCCCCAGGTTACTGTTGAGCTTGGTTGGCAGGACAAGACTGGCCAGCACTGCAGGCTACCTGGTGGGCACCTCTTACCTTTTCTGTTAGATTGTAGATGACCCTTGTCAAAGCCTCAGCAATGATCTGAGTATTCCTGGTCAGTGCTTTAGTGTCTATTCGTGCCCTAAAGCAAAAGAGAGCATTATGGACTTGCCAATGGCATCAGCTTCCTCTAGAAACAACCCTTTTTCACTGCATCAGGCATGAGCCTGAATCCAGAGCCCAACTCCCAATGTTTCTGTCACCTGTGCCCTGATAATCAGAACAACACAAGCAGTTGTGAGGCCAGTTTAGGTTCCTGGGCTGGATTTAAACCCCAGCCGTCCTTCCCCAGGGTCCCTCACCTCCTGTCCATGATGCTGTTGCGCAGGCTGTCCCGGTGGCTCTCCAGGTGGGAGATGGTGAACGCCGGCAAGCGCCGGATTGCAAACCGCTCGTGCTCCCACGCCAGCATGTCCTCAGCCAGGTTGATCTTCTTGTGCACCATGGAAAACTTCACCTCTGGGAACTGGCTGGCAATAACCTGAGGACAAGGGCAAGCCATTCAGGAGTGCTGCCCACTGCATAGTCCCACCCTGCACTGGCCTGTCTGCCTACACCCACTTTTGTGTGTTCCAGAAAATAAGGTGCAGTTATTGACAATATTACAGCTGGTTTCAGGTCAAAAAGAGGTGTTTTCATATCACTACAGGGTAGCATTTGCAAATCTAGCCTGCTTCAGTTGGTACTCTGGCATGAGGATTTGTCTGCACTTCAAATCAAGTGACCCTAAACAATACATGAATTATTTCAATGGCACACCCTTTCTTCACATCTTCCTCCCTCTCATGGAGAGCTGCACAGTAAGTCCCAAATTCTCATACACCTAAAATGCTTTTCCTTACCATCTCCAGTTCTCTCAGAAATGCATGCTGCAAGGTCCCCTCCTTGGGAGGCTTTGAGACATGAAGATGAAGGCTATTGCCTCTGCCCAGAGTGTCAAGGCAGAGAACAAATGCTACATTGTCCTGCAGCAGGCTGGAATCTGGAACAGAAAAATCCAAACCTTTATTGCTACATCTTGTGCTGGGAGTTCCACCCCCCCAAAAAAAGCAAGGCTCACACAAGGACATCCTCACAGGAGAGCTGGCAATTAATTATAAAGATTTAACACGACCAGCCCCTTACTCACCAGTGTGGTCCAAATTGTCCTCCAGCCACCGCTTAGTTCCTTGATAATTAAACTTGCCACCTCCAGATGCAAAGAACAGCAAGTTATACCTGCCCATCAAAGAAGCCAGAAAAGGGTTAGCACTCTGCACTCCAAGAATTCCTTCACTCAGCCTTGCAGGTGTAGTGAAATCACAACCCCTTGCACCTGACATCCAAGGCAAACTGTCCATTAACAAACACTTCCCACATGCCACATACTCGGGTAATGGCAGGACAGATTAAAAGTGGGGAGTTCCTAGGGCTTGGGGACGGAGTCTATTTCCCACATCATCCCCTCCACTCGTCAGTTATAGATATTTAACCTCAAACAGGGCAGTTCCTTACCCAGCATGGGTCCTTCTGTAGGTGTAGAGCCGAGAGAACAGCCTGGCCAGTTCCAGCAGCACTGAGATTCCGCTGCCATTGGAGTCAGCCCCATGGGACAGCCACTGCAGGATGAGGTGGGACAGACACAAGGTGACAAACTACTCTCATTCTCAGGTACCAGAACAGCTGCAAGACAGCACACCACTGTGCTCCACTTGTAACTGCCCCACAGCCTTAAGGCCAACAAAAGACACATGGGCAGAGGCCACATGGGAAAAATGATAGGAACAGAGAGCTGCAGGAAGATAGAATACTCACTGGAGCCACTCCAAAGGAATCATAGTGGGCAACTATCACAACAGTGGGCAAGTCTTCTCCACCCAACCCTGTCAGCCTTCCCTGCAGAGGAAAGAGAGCAGTGTCACACCCCATCACCTCTTGTGTGCTGGTACAAAGACAGCCTGATTTCTACGTGCCTGCTGAGTCTGCCATGGCCTCAGTTGTGAGGACTTCAGATACCTGGCTGAGACTCTCCTGACTTGCCCTGTCGGACCAAATGTCTGATAAAGTCCCAATAAAAGAAGTCACCTCATCAGTGTTGCCAGTTTGAATCCATACACAACTCACCTCCACACTGGGGATGAGCCAGTCATTGATAGCTTTGCTTTGAGCCCCGCTGGTCACCATCTGGAAGCCATTGGCAGTTGCCGTGTGCAGCAGAACTAGAAAAAAACACCAAAAACCCCCACAATGTACACCTGGGGAAGTTTCATCCCTTTATTTCCCCTGCTAACTGAGCTTTGGAGAGACCATTAAACCATTTAAGCCCTCTCACTCGTGACTGGTGTTTACGCAATGACACGGGATCTTGGTGACTATGCTTTTTCATTCTGTCCTAAAATCCCAGTATTTTAAGCTGATCAAAAACTTTTCCCCGGCAGTACTAAAGTTAGTCATAAGCAGCAGGTCAGTAAGACATTCAAATTATTTACATGGAAGCATCAAACTGAGTTGTGGTCAGATAAAAAGCTTCAGCTTCTATCGACACACCATTGTCACTTAACATTTCTAATGTTGTTTTTAACCTAGTTTTGATTTCTACCTTACTTGCAACAGCGTGAAGCTGAGAACTTCCTGCAACTATATCTCCAAATATAGTCAAATAATTTTCTTATACTGTGTTCTTTCTTTCAGTGAATCTCTAAACACTTTGACAAAGACAGAATAAACACAAATGCGACAGAACACTTGTTCATGATGCAGATGACACAGCAAACTTCTCCCAGAGGTGGAAACAGGCCTGTCTTCCTCAAAACTTTTTCCTCCTTGTTGGAACTCACCTTCTGCAGCTGAGGCAGAGCCTTGTGATGCAGAAGCAGCCCGTGTTTGTTCATAGATAGACAGCAGCTCCTCATCTTCCACTGCAAAGTAGACTGGCACAATGGTTTCCATAGCAAGCATTTCAGGCTCTATCTCCATGAATTGCTGAGGATTTAAGCAAGACACAAACTTAGCATCTGCTAAACACAAAAGATGGCAGGAAAAAATTAACAACCAAAGCAGAGAGAGAAGTTTTAACATTAGAATACGATTTGTTGTGCATTACAACAGAACCTTCCAGCCCTGCAGCAACCAAGCTTTTCTCCAATGCACCTCCCATGGGAAGAGAAAGAAAACTTTTTTGTTTACCCGCACAACATCCTGGGGGACAGAGGAGATGGATCGTGGCAAGATGATCACCACAGCCCCGGCTGACTGGCGGAGAGCCTTCTGGTACTGCTCGTAGGAGAAGTCCACCAGCCGCATCATGACGCAGCGGCGGCTCAGCACGTCTGCTTCCACGGTGCGCGCCTCCGTGTTCAGCACCGCGCTCCTGGTGCCTGCCAGCAGGGAAAGCAAGAGGGCTTGTAAAGCATTTCATCCCATCCCCTCTGCTCCAGCCTGCCTCCTGCTCAGAGTAGTCCTGGGGACAGTCTGATGGGCTGCAGAGCAGCCAGGAGCTGCCGAAAGCTGAGTTTGCCTCTTCGCACTTGTCCGAGAAGGAGCAGAGGTCTGTGGGTTTTTCCTGTGCAGCCACATCCTGCCAGACTCTCCTTACTCCACACTACACAGCCTCATCTTCCTGTCTTCCTCCTCAACACAACCACACAGGCTACATGTCTGCTCACCTGCACCTAATACCTGCAGACAGCGACACACCCAGAGACAGCCTGGCCTCTCCAGAGCCTCCCCCAGCTGTAGGATCAAGCTGTGGATGGAAGCTGTGCACAACCACCTGATGAAAGGACACCAGACAGCCCCATGTCACCCCAAGGGCTGCTCTCACTCAGCCACAAGGAAGGTTCTGTAGCTGGGAGAGTTACAGATGAGCAGGCTGCTCCTGAGGACTCGCCCTCTCCTACTCTCAGTTCCGGCAGATCAAATCCCCCACATGGAAGTGCAATCCCTTGGGAGCAGTCTGCAGGCTTGCCAGAGAATTGCTCCTGCATTCTCCAAGGTAGGGCCAAAAGGACATCTTGTGCAAACAGAGAGGGTCAAATCCACCTTACAATTTGTAACTCGATTTCTTCTTCCATAACTCTGGCACCTCCACTGGAGAGCTCATCACTCTAGGTCCCCACACAGGGACAGACAAGGTGCTCCAGTCTCTGTCAAACAGGAGCATTGCTTAGAATTAGATTTAAACCTGGCTTAGCTTAACTCTAACATTAATTTGGTCTCATCAAAGGTCATAGAAACACCTAAACCAGAAAAATCTACACTTCCCCTGCACAGTATCAATGAGGGCCACACACCCAGAAACAGAGCCCAGGCACAATGTAAATTCTCCCCACAGAGCCCTGACACTAAATAACAAACATCAACAGCACCCCCACTCCAGCCAGAGAAAAGCAAGTCAAAATGAGGATAACCCCTCCACCATTCCCAAAGGAGTGATGTGTAAACACAGCAATGTGTGGACCCAAAGTTCTGCTCTCTCTGACACCTCAGCAGAGCAGACACAACAGTATTTTTCTGACAGGTTGATTTTCTGTAGTTTCTCTACAGAGACCCGGTTAATAATCTCATTTACAAACTAAAGAGCTCTCATTCTATCAGTATTAGAGGAAGCCCAAGCTTGTTCTTAAATTGCTCTATGAGTGATGCTGACAAAAAACTCTTCCCCCTGCAAGAACAGGCTGAGCAGCAACCTGTATTTGGTATCTTTGGAAAAGAATATGAGAATCTGGAACAACAAATCAGCTCAGCTGGTCAGAGCATGGTGCTAATAATGGTTTGATTACTGGTTTGAACCCTCTATGGGTCATTCACTTTGAAAGTTGAACTCAATGATTCTTGTGGGTCCCTTCCAACTCAAGACTGCTCTGTGAAATACAATTTTTATCCTGAAGGACATCTCAGAACACACAAGGAACAGGAACAGCAGCTACCCAAAGGGAGTAGGAAGGAACAAAGGAAACACACAACCCACTGAGCTAAACAGCTCCAGGAAAAGAAGCAGCATAAAAAAATTAATTGGAAGCATCTTAAAAAAATAACACCTGGCTTTTCAAGAGTTCTAGAGGGGACACTGAGGCAAGCAAAGTCAAAGCCAGCTGAATCACATCCCTGCTGCCCCTGCTAAGCCTGTCAACAAACAGTTCCCATCACCTGAGAACAGAGAGTCCTACCCCATGCAAGAGCCTGCCTTGGAGCTACTGAGCTCATCAGCAACAGAGCCCTCAAGATGTGGACATGTTCTGAGAAACTGTGATGGAAGAATCCAGAAATAATTTCAGATATTTAGAAGCCACCAGAAATGTGAAGTGCTTAAGGAGTACACAGGCACATCTGTATTTTGTAACTTACATATTTGAACTTATTAAAATCTGAAAGATTAAGAGATGGTGTCTCATGGACAGCACAGACTAAACGTGAGGCTGTTCATTGTTAACTCTGAAACTTTGAAAGAGTCACTCACAGACAGAGCACGTGCCCTGGCCTGGAATAAAATCTCTACAGAAGACCCAGAAACAACCCTTGATTCTGAGCGTGGGCACACAGGGGAGGAGGCTGAGGGTTGCAGCACCTCAAGGACTCGCAGAACAGGGTGTGTCTCTGACCCAAAGAAAGGTGTTGCACAATCAGCAGGCTGGAAGTAAGAGAGCAGAGGAAGTAAAGGTCAGTTGTAACACAGCAGAAGGACGGGCTCTGAAATGGAGCCACTGGAGCAACACATGCAACTAAGGATGAAGAGGCTGAAGAAGAGCGAAGAAGAATCAACCAGTCAATAAACGAGTCAAAGGCAAAAAGACAAAACTGAGCACACAACCAGATTTTCCAGAACATAGGAGGGATGCAGCTGGACCCCTGAAAACACACAGACCTCAGCCCAAAGCCCGGGGTCCTTGGCCAGCTCTAGGTCACCACGATGGAGCTCCCAGCACTCTCCCGCCCGTACTGAGCCCGGGCAGTGAAACTCAGCCAGATGGGGCCCTACTGCGGGCTCCCCTCGCCTGGACCTGGCCCCGGGCCCGGCCGCTGCCGCCCCCCAGAGCCCCCCGAGCCCTCCCGCGGCCTCCCCTAGGCCGGGCCGCCCTCCACGGGCCGCCCGCGGCTTCACGGCCTACCCTGGGCTCCTCCCCGGGGTCGGGGCTCTCTTCCCACGGCCCCACCACCCCTGAAGGGGCCGCTGCCGGCAGGACCGAGCCCGGCCGGGCCGTGCAGTTCCTCACCATAGGGCTGTCCGCCCAGCTCGTACTGCTGCATGCGGTAGACCGTGAACTCATGCGCCGCCTCGGCGGCGGGCGGCGGCCCCAGGAGCAGGAGCACGGCGGGCACGAAGAGCAGGACGCTGAGCGGGAGGCACGAGGCCTTGAGCACCGACTCCAGCACCTCGCTCGCCTCTTCCAGCATCGCCGCGGCCCCGGCCCGCACTGCGGCCTGCTCGGCACGCACGGCGCGCCCCCGCTCGGCATGCCGGGAGCTGTAGTTCGCGCGCCGCCGCGAGGGGCGCTGGGAGTTGTAGTCGCGGCAGGCCGTTCAGGCCGCGGTACCGCCCCGCCTTGGCCTGCAGGGGGCGCCCTCCCCGCGGCCTGGCGCTCCCGAGCGCCCCCCCGCGGCTGGGATGGGATGGGATGGGATGGGATGGGATGGGATGGGATGGGATGGGATGGGATGGGATGGGATGGGATGGGATGGGATGGGATGGGACGGGACGGGATGGGATGGGACGGGATGGGATGGGACGGGACGGGATGGGACGGGATGGACGGGGTGGGACGGGATGGATGGGATGGGATGGGATGGGATGGGATGGGATGGGATGGGATGGGATGGGATGGGATGGGATGGGATGGGATGGATGGGATGGGATGGGATGGGATGGGACGGGATGGGATGGATGGGATGGGATGGGATGGGATGGGATGGGATGGGATGGGACGGGATGGACGGGGTGGGACGGGATGGATGGGATGGGATGGGATGGGATGGGATGGGATGGGATGGGATGGGATGGGATGGGATGGGATGGGATGGGATGGGATGGGATGGATGGGATGGGATGGACGGGGTGGGACGGGATGGATGGGATGGGATGGGACGGGACGGGATGGGATGGGATGGGACGGGATGGGACGGGATGGACGGGGTGGGACGGGATGGATGGGATGGGATGGGACGAGACGGGATGGGATGGGACGGGACGGGGTGGGATGGGGTGGGATGGACGGGACGGGGTGGGACGGGATGGACGGGGTGGGATGGATGGGACGGGACGGGACGGGATGGGACGGGATAGGGTGGGATGGGATGGGATGGGGTGGGATGGACGGGACGGGATGGACGGGGTGGGATGGACGGGGTGGGACGAGATAGGGTGGGATGGGATGGGGTGGGATGGGACGGGGTGGGATGGACAGGACAAGAAGGGATGAACAGGACAAGATGGGATGGGACGGGACAGGACAGGGCAGGAGGCTCCCGCTGCCCCTGAGCGGGGTGATCCCCCTCTCCTGAGAACAGAAGGGCAGCTCCAGCTGTCCTGGGACTACAAGAACATCTCCCAGGCACTACCTGGCCTCTGGAGAAAAAAAAAAATCCAAGTAAATTAACCCAGGGCTTTCTGATCACCTCTATTTATTGCAAAACAAATGGGCTGCACACTCAGGTCCTGCAGGGGGCTGGGCCAGCAGGTTTTATGTGAGTCTCCAGTGCTTCGGTGGCCTTCTGGCATGGTGAGAGGGTGCACTTGGGTGCTGCTCTGATTATTCCCTACATTAGGGAACAGAGGAGCAGGGATTTGAGGCACAAGCTGGCCGTGTCTTCAGGCTCAGGATGACACCAGGCTCCCCAGTTTCTCTGGGCACCTCCTTCTGCCCGTGCTACTGCCAGCCCTGTCACTGCAGCTCTGAGCACTGTCACAGCATTTGCCCTGGCTCAGTGCCCAGCCTCTCTGCCCTGGGGGAGGGCCAGGGCTGTGGCTGCAGCCGCATCCTTGGGCTGGGCTGTGCTGCTCCCCAGGTGGGCTCTTGATTCCTGCCCAGGGGCCTGGGCACTGCCCCAGAGCTGCACAGTTGCACTTGCAAACCTCGTTTTTCTTGACTCCCTGGCCAGACATCAAGCCTGCCTTGCTTCGCAGCAGCTGTGTCCATCCCAGAGTTCCAGAAGGCTGGGAAGCTGCAGAAGGCTCAAGTGCCACCTCCAGCCCTGAATGACAAGCAGTGGCAGCATTGCCAACCCAGCCTGATCCCGAGGGGTTGGGAGGGCCACCTTGCTGGGGATACCCACCCTATTTGCCACTGTGCCCTGGGGTGAAACACTCTCAGGTGAGCAGGTACAGCACCTCTGCACACCCAGAGCACACACACATAACCCGAGCACTGCAGCTGTCTCAGCAGAGAGAGCATCAACCCTAAAATGTGCCTCTGTCTGTCACTCCCAGCCTAGGAGCAATTCCTGTGGCTGTGCTGCACCCACACTGAGGCAACATCCCAGTCTGATGGGACTGGAAAGCCTGACCCCAGTTCACAACAGCTCAGCCCGAGCTGCTACAGTTCTGCCAGGCCAGGACCAGCAGCATGAGGTCCCAGGGGCTGTCTGGCATCTCTTGCTCTCCCTGTGGCCCCTCACAGACTGGGGAGGTTGCTCATCATGCTGGAGTTGCTGGAGAGAGGCGCCCTGGGCCGAGCGTTCCACGCCACGGAGCTGCGGAAGCTCTCCCGGTAGCGCAGGGAGCTCTCCGTGGACGAGCCAGAATTGATGTCTGAGATGACCAGGCAGCTCCCAGGCTTGCAGAGCCCAACCCTGACACAGCAGCAGCACAGCAGGCTCCCCACGGCACGGCGAATCTCCACACTCCGCAGGGAATAAATGATGGGATTGACCCCCGAGTTCAGCAAGGCCAGAGCCAGGGTCCAGTCCAGGCTGTGCAGGTGGGTGCAGGCCCCGGGCTCACAGAAGACATCAAAGAGCAGCAGGACAAAGAGGGGACTCCAGCAGAGGATGAAGGCCCCCAGGATCATCAGCACAGTCTTCAGCAAGCGCAAGGAGCGTCTGCGGCTGTGCCGAGAGCTGGTTTGCTTGGAACTGGCCTGCACCAGATGGAAGATGGAGATGTAGAGGCCGATGATACCCAGGAGGATGATGCTGAACATGACCACGGAGAAAAGGATGTAGTTCTTGGAGTAGAGAGGCAGGAGCACCGAGCAGGCCTGGAAGTCACAGAGGCAGTTCCAGCCCAGCAGCGGGAGCAGCCCGATGACGAAGGCCAGCAGCCAGCAGGACACGATGAGGCCACGCAGGCGCAGGGTCTTGCTGGCTTCGTTCTCGGCAATCGGCCTCACCATGGTACTGTAGCGCTCGATGGCCGTCACCAGCAGGCTGAAGGTGGAGGCAGCCAAGGTGATGAAGAGGATGCCCTCCCGCAGGAACCAGAGCTGAGGGGAGAGCTGGAAGGTCTTCCTGCCCGAGAGGCAGAGGTTGGAGAGGTAGGCGATCCCTGCCAGCAGGTCGCTGACAGTGATGCTGGCAATGCAGGAGTAGACCCAGCGCCGGGCCCGCAGGCGGCGCAGCACGGCCAGCAGCACCAGCAGGTTCTCCAGGATGATGATGCTGCTGATGATGGCAAAGGTGGTGCGGACCAGCCCCATGCGCTCGTCCCCAGACTGCCGGTTGGTGAGCTTGCCTGAGAAGTTGTAGTGCTGCAGGATGATGTTCATGTTCCTCATGGCAGCCAGCTGCAGGCAGGAGGCTTTCGTGCCGAGCAGGTCGAGTCTGAGCTCGGCATGTTGAGCAGAGTCCAGTGGAAGGAGGAAGGAGCGATTCACCAGCCGGCTCAGCACTGGAGCATTCATCTTCTGAGCCTGGGTCAGCAGTCAAGGGATGCTCGATGGAGGAAGGGGTCAGGTAGGGCTTGGGGCAGAGCAGACCCTCTGTTTGAGGGCTGGAGTAGCTGTGAGACTGAACCCAGCAGCCCTGCTCAGCGTGGAGGTGAGAGTTAGAGCCCGGTCTGCCAGCCCTGCAGCACTGAAAGAGCAAGGGGAGAGGAGGGTGAGGTGTTTTGTAAGTCCACCCATGAGCATGGGCTTCCTGTTGTTTAATAAAGTTTCCTGTTGTGACTGAGAGTATTGACATCTCTTCTAACAGCTGTCATAATTTCTTGGTAAGGGTCTGGTTATTCTCAGCTTTGCTGTGGTTGTAAAGGTGTGGCATGAATGAAGAAACGTGCCAGAGCTCTCTTTGGGTTGCAGCAGGCTGTGCCAAATGGGGCAACACCTTGATGGGTGGAGTCTGCAGGGCTAAACAGATCCAAGTGCTGGTAAGAGCACCCAGACGGCCTGAGACACAAAGTGCTTTGCCTACTGTGGTGCTCAGTTCACCCCTGAGCCTGGCAGAGTGCCCCTGCCTCTTCCTCAACTGCCCCATGCACCACCCATGCTCAGATACATCCCTCTTCCTTCTTCGGGAGGAAGGTCCACGCTGTCACTCCTCAGGGCCCAGCTCCTCAGAGCCACCCTCTTAGAACACATCCAGACACATCCATCCACATCCTGCACTGTCTGTGCAGCAGTCCAGGCACCTGTGTGGCTGCAGCTGAGCCTCAGCCCTATCCACTTCGAGGGAAACCAGCTGGTCTAAGCTACGCCTGTGCCCTGACACTGCACCTACACCTTCAACTCACCAAGCATCTGCTAGAGATGGGTCACGATCTTCCCATTGTCTGTCTTCCCACAGGCAGGGAAGGAGGCAAAAAGCTGCTGCTTCTCACCTTTGCAGGAGGCACAAGGTGCTGCACTGAGACCAGAACCAAGGAATGAGAACACAGCTGCAATGTTAATTTCCATCACTGGCTTAATTCCCTACATCTGCAGAACTCGACTGGAGAGCCTTGTAAGGTGCTGTTCCCAGCTGTGGTTGGGAATTTGCCTTAGGACTCACCTGTCATGGCTGGTGGGAGGCTCTTGCTGCCCGAGGGAGGTTCAGCAGGGCTCTCCAGCTCTTTGTCTGAGGCCCAGCACAGAGCAGGTAGAGGGGACAGCTCCTTGTGCAAAATAAGTGAGGCTCCTACCTACCAAAGTGAAAAAAGGGAAGTTACAACATCAACCACATTTCTGTGCAGGGTGGACCCCACCCAAATCAGCTGCAAAGTGGCAGAGATAAAAGAAAGGCAGAGCACCTTTTAACTCAGGATCGCAGCAGAAGCTGCGCCCTGCTGTACCTGTGTTCTCACCCCCGACGGGCAGGAAGTCATGAGGATGTTCCCAGGCTGAGAGCAAAGAGCAATGAGTTCTTCCATCAGCAGGGAGCTGTCCAGGGAGCCCATCCACTGCTGGATGAGTGGATTGATCCCAGCCTGGATGGCAGCACAGACAAGTGGAAAATGCAAAGGAGGCTCCTGCTGCAGGAAGTCACGTACAAGCAAGAGTGGTTCTCACCAAAAGCTGAGGGCTCCATGCTCCACCTTCACACTTTCAGATGGGGTTTTGGCCTTTTCTATCAGCAGTGTGGAAATAAACTCACACTGATAAAGTCAGCAGATCTCCCTGAGATTGAAGGAGCGGAAATCAGCAGGAAGGCTGGGCTGTGAGTGCTCAGAGGGGAGCAGGGCTACGCGTTCAGCATGATGAACTCACTCCCAAGTGCTCTGGGCTGATGCCCACAAATCACCGGAATCCAAAGGGTCGGTGTGATCCTGGCACATCACTCCTGCTTTGCTCTTGCTTCAGGATGAGCCTCCAGTTAATGTGCCTGCTCGGGACAGAACTGGTGGAGTGTTCCTGAAAGTTCAGGGCATGGAGAAACTTGCCTTGTCAGGGGCCCTAAGTAGCTTCTCAAAGAGCTGGCAATGTGTGAGGAGTCTCAGAGGTTCCTGGCAGGAGTGAGATCTGTGGAGAGGATGGGACTGGTAGAAGGCAAACCCTTTTGATGGAAGGAGGGCTCGAGGCAGATGAGCTGCTGGGACAGCTTGACCCACTCACCCCTGGTGTGCAGGTCCTCTGGACCAGCAAAACACCGAAGGGTCTTCCTAGTGCCCCGTGCACAAACATACCCAAGGCATGAGTCCCCAGCTCATGACTGGGGGCAAATGGGGGTCTCCTTGCCTGAGCCCCCACACGAGGGAGAGTTCCTGCTCTGTCTCGTCCCCATTGCTCTCTGCACAGCCACAGGCTGAGCTGTATCCTGGCACTTCTCCTTTGCTGCCGTCTCAGTTCAGATGTTCTTTCCTTGAAGTGAAGTGAGGCAGGGGAGGGACACCCCCTCCTGCAACGTCTCTCATCTCTTCCCTTCAGATCAGAGCCACAATCTGCCTGAAACTGCCTGGTGGCTCTGAGTGCTGGGCTTGGAAGGGCCAGGGGAGGCATGGGGGGCAACTGAAGCACCGTGGACCTGCTCCAGTTCCATGGCTAAAGCTGGTATTGATGGATGCTGAGATGAGGCACCTCAGCAGAGAAGCCCTGGAACCCTCCAGAGGTCAACAGGAAGGCCAAAATACCTCGTCCCCAGAGTGAGGAGTTTGTCTGCAGCTAAAGGGACACCAGAGAGGAGCAGGAGTGCAGCAGCATCCTGGAGCTTAGCTCCCTGTGCCCATGGCCAGTGGCCTGCCCAGTCCCTCCTACCCTGGGGCTGCTGCTCCCAGGAGGGTGTCCAGCCACAGATTGTTGGGGGCCACAAGCAGCTGCAGGGGAAAGACAGCAAGTCACAAACACAAGATAAAATATCAATGATTCCTGTTGAGGTTTTCCTGCTGCGCTGCTGCACAGTCCTGATAAAAGCTCGTATTTTCAGACATTATGATTAAAAAACACGGGTGAAGCTCTATGGAGAGCTCTATGCCAGGCAGCCCCCGGGCTGGCTCATGGACATCAGGCATCCCCACCTCTGTCCCACATCCCTCCCTCCCCACCCACCCATCCTGCCCCCTCTTCGTGACCCCAGCACAGCCCAAGGCATCCACTTGCCCGCAGGTGTTTTTCTGCTCCAGGAAGGGTGGAGCAGGGCTGGTTTAAAAATGACTGATCACTCCCAGCAGTTGGGTGGTTGCACTTCCCTGCTTTGGTTTCTTCTGCTGCAGAGTGGCGCTTTGCACATCCCAGTCCCCTGAGCTGGCAGGATGCTTCTGGCCCCAGAGGAGCCAAGAAGAACCAGCAAGGCCCCTCTGATCTGGGCTGACACCAAACCCTGCAGATCTGACTCTTCACAGTGCTCAAAAACTGTCCCAGGCACAGTTGTTGTGCCTGGGTGCCCATTCGCTGAAACTGGGTGGTGGTGGTGGTGGATGTCTGTAGGAAAAGAGTCTCCACAGTGCATCTTTTGAAGGAAAACAAGAACGTGAAAGAGAAAGTTTCAGGATTGTCTCCTCCAGACCACATTCATGACCTTAAATGGCAAAGCTTTTTTGGCTTTTTTTTTTTTTATGGCTTTTTTTTTTTAGTGGCTTTTTTTTTTTTTAGAAACTCGCATTTCCTCCAGGCAAAAACATTAAACAGAAACTGTGGTAGAAACGTTAAATCACACCTCAAAACTACCACAGGACACCTCTCTCTTGCTGTCAGCCCCCCCGAGGCTCTGTGGCTGTGGTGTACCAGGCTCTCTCTGCCCTGGCCTTTCTGTCCTGTGCTATCGCCCATCAATCACAGCTACAGGCGCGTGGGCACTGAGCAGGCCAGGCCAGCGATGCCCTGATTAGCACAATCAGCCCCTGCACATGGTTTCCTGGCTGCTGGGCACAGCTGCCTCCAGGTTATAAAACCAGCTCCTGGCCACAGGGAAACTCAGGACTTCCACACGTCTGGGGAGGAGCGTCCAGCTGCGGCAGAGATGTGCCAGCCACGGCCGCTGCCAGCCCTGCTGCTCCTGCTCTGCTGCCCACGGGCCAGTGCCAGTAAGTCAGGGCATTGTTGGGAGTGAGGTGGCTCTTTTGGGCTCCCATCTCAGCAGCCCCTGGCTCATCCTGTGCTGGGGTGTCTTGCAGGTGCTCTGCAGGGCCAGATTGTGGGCGGCCACGAGGCGCAGCCCCACTCCCACCCGTACATGGCGTACCTGAAGATACAAGGGGAAGGGGTCTGTGGGGGCTTCCTGGTGGCCCCTGACTGGGTGATGTCAGCTGCACACTGCATGGGGTGAGTACTTGGTACAGGGGTTTATCCCTTTCTTTCTCCCCTAGCCTGTGAGTTCCTTCCCTGGAGCAATTTTGGAGCAGGTTCCTCCTGTGCTGGGCAGCTCACCCCACCTGTCTGCCAAAATGAGGGAAGTGGGTGACACCAAGCCTAATTCCCCTTTCTCCCCTCTACTGCCACGGCCAGGAATATCACAGTCATCCTGGGGGCTCACAACATCCACAAACCTGAAAAAACCCAGCAGGTTCGGGGAGTCCTCAAGTACCACGAGCACCCTGAATACAACCCCAGCACGATGTACAACGACATCATGCTGCTCCAGGCAAGGAGTTCTGCCGGGGCAGAGGGTGGGCTGGGGCCGTGGGGCTGGCAGGGACGGGGCAGGGCTCATCCTGGCCATTAGCTCCTTCTGCCCAAAGAGGCTGGCAGGACTGGGAGGGACTTGGGAAAGAGCCACGGGCAGGGTTTGGAGCCTCATGTGGCTTTCACAGCAGCTCCCCAGAGGCTGCAGCGCCTGCTAGACGCCCTCTACCTCTGCACAGAAAATGTCCTGCTCACAGCCTTCTCCAAACCGCCTCCTTTCCCCCAGCTAACCTCAAAGGCCACTCTCAATGACTACGTCCAGACGGTCCCACTGCCCAAGACCGGCAGCGACCTCCCCACGGGCACCAAGTGCATGATCGCCGGCTGGGGTCGGATCGATGAGGACAGGGCCACCAACAAGCTCTTTGAGACCAGAGTCTCCATCTACAGCCGCAGGAAATGCATCCTCTTCTACCCACACCTCGACTCTGGCATGGTCTGTGCTGGCAGCTTCCACGAGCTGAAGGATTCCAGCCAGGTACAGGGAGGGCTCACGGAGCTCTCTGGGAGCAGGAGCTGCTGCTGGTGCAGGCACAGCCGGGTCCCAGGGCAGGTGACAGGCATCTGACCACAGTTGCCACATGGACTGGCTCTCTGGATGCCCCAACAGCACCCACAGTCCCTGCACAGCAGCAGGGGTAGAGCCTCAGCTCAGCAGCTCGGGGCAGCCCCTTCAGCTGGGTGGGATGTGGGGCAAGAATGGAGCCACAGGGCAGGGAGGGATCAGGGAGAAACCTATTCCAACAGGGAAGAGGCCTCTAAAATCAGTCTCATCTCTCCCCAGGGAGATTCCGGTGGGCCCCTGGTATGCAATAAAGTGGCGCAAGGCATTGTTTCCTTTGGCTATGACTCCCCACCTGGGGTCTACACCCGCATCTCCAACTACCTGCCCTGGATCAAAAAAGTCATGAAGAAGTAGCAGCAGTGGCAGCACTTGCTCCAGCTCTGGTGTGGCCCTGGAGAATGCAATAGCTTCCTTCCTGTCCCTGCTGAAGGCTCAACTGCCTCCTCTCTCCTTGGGAACCCGAGTGACTTGATCAGTGCACTTGAGAGTCCCCTTCACTCCGTTCTGAGGCTGCTGCCTGTCCCATTCCCTGCCTGTCTCAGGACTGTGTTAAATCACCCTGGCAGAAGCAGGGATAGGCCCAGATGGCACAAAAAGAGGCTGTGCCACAACAGACCCCACTTCCTTCAGAGATAACCCTGTTCCTGCTTGAACCTTGCTGCACTTAAAGCACCCTCAGTAAACTCAAAGCTGCATCTCCCAGCATGTGTCGTCTTTCCTGGGGCCTTGCCTCAGAGCACAGGAGGGAGGGTCTGGCTGCTGCACGTGAGAGGCTGCTGGGACAGCAGCAATCACAGCTCTGCATCCTGAATCAGGCAGGCTCTGAAACAAGAGCCATGGTCGCCCTTCCTCGAGTCACAGGGATGATCAGTGTGCTGCGAGGAGAAAAACTGCCCAGCTAGAAACGTTCTGGGAAAAGCAATGGGCACACACTCCATTCACCAACTTCACACTGGCACCTTCCTGGGAGCCCAGGCAGCAAGGATGTGGTGCATCAGCAGTGACCGGGGCTCCAAAGCCGTCGTTCTGTGCAGAGTAAAGGCTGTTTCCTCTGCACAGGGCTCGTGCCTGGCAGGTGTTGCACCCTAGGATGCAGTGCATGGTCACAGGGCACACCAGGCTTATCTTCCCAGCTGTCTTAGCTGCAAGAGGCTTCACTGGGTGGAGGGAGCTGGACTTTTTGTGGACTGTGCCCTTGGGCGTAGGCAGGTGGCTGTTAAGATGCCAGGGACAGAGCTTTAGATTCCCAGAGAGGAGGCACACCCAAAGTCCCAGCTGTTACACATCCGCTGCTTCCAGGCTTTGCCATTTGCCAGCAGCCACAGTCCTTCATCCTCCGTTTCTGCACCGTGTCCTGGGCAGAGACACTGAAAGGATTGAACTGAAAGGGTTGATAAAGGACCTGGGTTCACAAAAGTTCCTGACCCCAAGCCATTTCCTCCTTTCCTCCCATGATAACTACAGGGGGAGAGCCCAGCTGGGTCCCTGGAGAAGGCAAGGACAAGTCCTAGCTGGGGGCTGGCTGGAAGCTGCTTGGCACATCCTTGTCCCCCAGATCCAGTGATAGCCCAAACCTCTCCCCTCAGCTGGATGATGCCCAAGGACAAATTCTCCCCACAAAGGATGCTCGAGTGCTGTTTTCAGACAGCTCCTGCATTGGAGTCTGAGCCTCCTTCCATGGCCAGGCTGCCCTCTGAGCCCTCATCTTCATCCCAACTTGTTTCTGGTGGCATCTCCTGTGTATGGAGAGAGACAGAGTTCCTTGGAGGAACAGATGAGGCGCTGGCAAAGGAGTGCGGAGCTCCCCAGCAGGGGATGACGGATGTCTGTGATGTCAGAAGGAGTCGGTTTGCGGTGGGAAAAACCTGTGGGGGATTCTAAACGTACGAAAACTGTCTGCAGTTCAAGGGAAGGGGGTGCTTGCCCTGCTGTCATGGCCTTTTCCACTGGTCACCTCCATCAGAGGGAGGAGGTTTCCACAGTCCAGCCTGGATTTCTTCTCGTAAATCCTCCACGGGGACTTGCCTGGGATGAAGGGAAAATGCGTCACCTCTTCCTTCAGCACCCAGGCTGCCCTGGGGAAACTGAGAAGGGTCCATGTTTGGGCTTCTGCTCACAGCTGCTATCAGCTCGGAAATCTGCAAGTGAACAGGCTGCAGCTGCTTATCTGTGCATTATGAATCTTTGTCACGTCAGGGTTTTCCTAGAAGCTCCAGCTGCTGCAGGCTTTGCACGAGAATGGCAACTTGTAGCTTAAAAATGGGGTTTACCCAGTGGCCCTGGAGGCAGAGAGGAAAGCAGATTTACTGGCAGCGAGGGCAGCAAGGAGGTGTCAGCCCCATTTCGTCACAGCTAAACCGTGAATGTTCAAAGTTTGCTCTTACCATAAAATCCCGGAATGGTTTGGGTTGGAAGGGCCCTTAGATCATCCCATTCCACCCCCTGCCATGGGCAGGGACACCTTCCACTGTCCCAGGCTGCTCCAAGACCCATCCAGCCTGGCCTTGGACACTTCCATGGATCCAGGGGCAGCCACAGCTGCTCTGGGCACCCTGTGCCAGGGCCTCCCCACCCTCACAGGGAAGGATTTCTTCCCAATATCATCAGCGCCATGTTATGAACACATTCACAGCCATTTTGCTCCATTAGCCAAGACTGCAGCTGCTGAGGGAGAGCAGGAGGGCCCTCACCTGCCACTGCAGGATCTTTGGAACTGATGCATCGGGTGCAAGAAACCTTGTTCATGTAGGGCTCGTGATAAGAATCAAGAGGGTTTGCACATGCTCGACAAAGAGGAGAAGCTGCACGGGAAGACCTCACTGGAAGTCAAAGAGATGAGGGTGGGTGCATTTCCCACAGCTTCCAGAACAAAGGCAGTGTTCTAAAATTGGCTCTGGGTTTAGAACTATGTCAGATCCCTCAGATCAGACCCATGATGAAGGTGGGTTGATGCCCAAGGCCAAGACTGACTGAATTCCCCTCTCACATTGCTGAGACATGCAACTTGTAGAGAGATTCTTCAGATGAGTCTGACTTCTGTGGTTTCCTGGAGTCTGGTGTCAGGCTATAAAACCTTGCTGGGAGCAGGAAGAGACCCCAGATGCAGCCCCACCTCTAAGGGATCCACTGAAGCCCAGAAGGCCATGATGGAGCACCTGCAGACACTCCTGCTCCCCCTCCTGCTGGTGATGTGCCCCCCAGTCAGCACCAGTAAGTAGAGCGCGCTGGAGGCGAGGAGAGGGTTGGGGAAGGATGAACCTCAGCCCTGCTCCCTCTGATCCAAACCCCTCATCCTCTGCCCCATCCATTGCAGGTTATCCCTGGAGCTGGAGGGAGAGAGGAGGAGAAGCCAAGCCACCCTCCAGGACACACCCCACACCCTACATGGCCTATGTGCAGGGGAAGGACAGCCACTTCTGCGGAGGCTTCCTCGTGGCCCCCGGCTGGGTGATGACGGCGGCTCAGTGCCTTGTGTAAGTCTTTGCTGGGCCCACACAGCACCTGCAGAGAGGTGTCTGCTCCACCACGGCTTGGGAAACGTCTCCTGCATGGAGGTCTCACAGCTGGAGTCCCCTCAGCTATCACCAGGCTCTTTCCCGGGCACGACTGGGGGACAGCACTGAGCCCCATCTCCCTCCCCAGCCCACCCTCAGATATTTACCCTGGGTTTTTTTCTCCCCTCCGTGACTCATTTTCTTTTCCCAGATGTCAACAGTGAGAGGTCAGAGTGGCTTCTGTCCTTGTTGGCACTGTCCTGCTGTCAGGCTTCGCCCTTTCTACCACCAACTTGTTTGCTAGCAGAATTACTTCCTACGAGCCAGCTGCTTGCCCAGCCCTTTTCCATCCCTCCAGCTGGGGTATAGATGGGCAGGTGGACTTTTCCAGATGTCCACAGCTCTGGGTGTAGCTCCCACACACCTCAGGGCTGACAGCTCTGCCCTGGTGCCAGTGACAGGCTCAGGGCCAGTCCCCACACCTGGGTAGCAAAAGGGAGGACCAGCAGAACCCAGGAGCTTGGATGCCCAAGACTCACCTGGGAGCTCGGGAGGGACTCCTGCATGTACCCAAAGTCCTTTCCAATTTTCCTGAGGCAGCACCTTCTGCAGGTGATGTGGAGGGCAGAGAAGGGTCCTGATTTAGAAATCCCTGGACTTCCATGGGCCTGTGAAGCCCAGAACAACAGAGCAGCAACATTGGACCAAATGTGCCCAGCTCGAGATCTGGAGATAAAGGAGCCCTTGCAGAGCTTTGGTCCGTCAGATGGGAGCTTGCTCTGCCTCTTGGCTTGGCAGATTCACTGGCAGAGCTCCTTGCTCCCATCATTCTTCTTAAAAAGTGCATATATAATATAGTTTGTGTCTAGGGAATCACACTTTATCTGTGTGACTGGACTCTCCTGGCCATGCCCCTGGGAGATGAGCCTCAGTGTTCCCAGGCAAGACAGGGACAAGCTGGTGACACCCACTGTGCTTGATTTCACCAGCCACAAACCTCTGACTGTCATCCTGGGAGCCCACACACTCCAAAGGAGAGAGGAAAGCTGGCAAACCTTCGAGGTCAAGGAGTATCACTGCCACCCAGATTTTACAAGTCCTAAGAAGGGAAATGACATCCTCTTGCTGAAGGTAACCTGCCTGGAGCACCTGCATGGCCCTGATGAGCCAAGCCACAACCCTGGAGCGGAAGGGGAAGGTGCCTGTACAGGCCAGGCACTCATCTCTGTGTTTTCTGTCCCCTTGCCCAGCTGAATGGCAATGCCACCAGCAACAGCCACGTCAGGCCCATTTCCTTTGAGAAATCCAAAGTTCGTGGTGGGACCGAGTGCAGCGTGGCCGGCTGGGGCTACAGGACACCCGCTGTCACCTTACGTGAGGCCACTGTCACCATCATCAAACAAAGGGACTGCCTCAGCCACTACCCAGGACTCGCTGACAACTTGATTTGTGGCCGCAGCAAATCCGCTGGGGTACCTGAGAAGGTCAGTCTGTGATTAGGGAAGAGGAGGGTAGGTTTTGGCCAGGGGGCAAAGCACAAGGGACAAGAGGATCCTTGCTTTCCCATGGCAGAGGACCTGGGAGTCTGCAGCAGCACAAGGGGACAAGAGCTTGGCCAGAGGGGTTCACCCCGAATCTCATTGTTGGTCTGAGCGTGCTTTGGATCTGAAGCCAGCAGAAGGGCAGAAATGAAACTGGGTCCCAAACAAAGCTGTCACCAGTCCCTTGTGGAGCCAGAGTTATCCCCATCCACTGCGAGCCCAGGCTTCTGCTGGGGAAACTCTGTCCTGATGTTTGCAGCCTTCCTGTTCTTTGCAAAGGCTCTCCTTCCCTGGGATCCTCAGCATAACCCAGCACTGATCCCTCTTCTCCTTTTCACAGGGCGATGCCGGGGATCCGCTGGTCTGCAACAACAAAGCCTACGGCATCTTCTCCTACAGGCACAACAACTGGCCTGGGTTCTACACTCACATCACTCCTTACCTTTCCTGGGTCAACAGTGTCATGAAGTCAGCATGACCCTGCTCCCCCTGCAGCTGCTGCCCTGGAGAACTCACCCTCCAGGGCCCCGTCCTCACCAACTTTCTTTTCCTTTCTCCCTGGGAAACATCTTCCACTGGTCCTTGTGGATGTGGCAAGAACCTCTCTGTGGCCAAGCCGAACTTTGTCCATGGTGGGGCTGGCACAGAGATTGTTCCTTGACTGCATTTATCCCCTGTGCAAACTGGGGAGTGCCTGCACTCCTTCACTGCTGCCCTGATTTAGCCCTTTGTGGCTACAGCTCCAGAGAGGAAGCAGCAGGACAGCCCCGACAGAGGTGCCACTAGCTGTGGGGATGTCTGTAACCCTCAGGGGAAGGCTGCACAATGAGATCAGAGGGATCCAAAGAGCAGCCTCCTCCCTGTCATTTGGGACACCAGATGTCTGGGTGTCTTTTGCCCAAGCCCTGGGCTACAGGGCTGCCCAAGCTCCAAGGAGGACACTTCCAGTTCCTGCTCCACTACTGCTGTCCCCTACCTCTGAAACCTGCTGCCTCCTTTCTCCCCTCTTCTGTAGCTCCAGTGTTCTAAGAACACATAAAAACAATAAATCTCATCTGCATTTGAAAGGCTTTTTCCTGCTGCAATTTTGATTTCTCTGGCTCCAGTCCTGAACAGCTCAGGAGAAAGTTACAGCTCAAACAGCTGAATCCCAAGCTGGAGGTTTCTACCCCAACCAATGGACTCCATTTTCTGTCCCATCTAAACCTCCAGAATAGATATCCAGTCTGGATTTCAGGGCAGAAGCTCTCCTCCCTCCCTCCAGGGCCCTCTAAGCTGGTACTTTGGGGGATTTCCTCCTTCCATCACATCCTCTCCCGCATGGGCCCCTCTCAGTTTTACCCCATCCCACCTCTGGCTGCCATTCCACACAAAACCAGCATCTTCTCCCCAGTGCACCTCTGTCACACACAGGTGTTCATCGAGGCACACGGAGCCATCTTTTTAGTGAAGCTGGCAGCAAAGAGAAAAACCACACAGTCCCACCACGGCCTGACATCCAGCAAATCTTTTATTCCTACATCTCACGGTTTAGGACAAGAAAATAAATCCCTGCCTCTTCTACAATAGAGCTTAAAAATATTGCAACCTGAGGAAATTAATCTGGAGATTTGGCAAGAGACCCAGCAAGAGGAGCACAAACACTTCCGTCAGATGTTTAGGATTTCGTTGACAAAAACACACTCCTGGGGAGTGTTTGCCTTTCCTTGCGCTCACCTCTGCCCAAAGGTGACTTGTCAGAGGCCATTCCAACATCTGTGGCAGCACTGGACACGAAACACAAGGCCAAAGATGTGAAGACTCCAAATATTTTCCAAACCTTATAATTCAAAATGTCTAAAAGTCCCCAGGTCACTCACCTGACTTAGAAAAGCTGCAGCTGAGCAGAGTTACCAGTGGTTTTCGCTGTGGGTGATGTTGCAGGAGCAAAGCACCTCTAGCACATTTCTGCTGAGTTTTCCATGCCCAGAGTGCCCTCTTTGGGTTGGCAACAGGGTGTGTTCTTCGAGGTTCTGTCTCTAAACAACTTCTGAACTAATCCAAAAAAACTTCCCTCTTGCAGTTTGGAAGCAAATTCGTGGCTGAGCTCAGGAAAGGCACCTCTTTCCCCCAGGGTTCTTTACATCATTTAACCTGTTCTGAATTAGGGGTTGCAAAGCTGACATTGAGCAGAGACTTCTTTTCTATCGAGGCTGCCAAATCCTTCCCAGAAGAATTTCCCAGTTCTCATCCTGCATCTTCTGTGCAAAGAGCCTGTCACCTTTTGGAGAGCTGGAGGCTGAAGGCCTGAGTCACTGGGAGGGAGGATGGGAACTGGCAGAGCAGGAGAGACCTGTCTTTGGGGAGTTCCATAAAACCACCATTTATTTCCATGGCCAGGAGCTACAGATACTCACCTGAGATGAAGGGAGGAGCAGCTCTAGGAGCAGTGCACAGGAGTGGCCAGGGACAAATAACAGCACTTGGCCAGGAGTGTAGAACAGCCCTGGGCAGCAGCTGAGGTCCCTGAGGAGCCACATCCTCACCCAGCTCAGCCGCTGGGGTTACCCAGAAGCTTCACACAGCCCAAGTGTGGAGTCTTTGTCACACAGTCCAGCATGGGAGCCACAAAAACTCTTCAAAAGCCATGAGTTGTCCACCCACGATGGTGGAGATGTTACAAAAATTGCTTGTGGAGGCTTAACTTCCTGATCAGGCTGCATGGCAGGAGATAAAGCAGCTCGAGGACAATTATACCAAACTGGTATCACTGGGAGAGCACACAGGAAATAGCTTGGGTTAGAACAAGCCCTCGCTGAGCCCAGGGCTCAAGAAGCTCTTGACAGAAACATTCCAGCAACAGCAGCTGCCATTCCAAAGACCAAGCTGGTCCCGTGCTCCTGAGCTGCACATCAACCTCAGAGTCCTGTGTGGGGTCAGGATAACACGGGGGAGAATCCTGAAGTGAGAGGAGGGAGGCTTTATATTCCTGCTTTATAAATTCCACATGAGGTTTTACTCCTACACTGCACAGATACTTCCCTCTCTTTCCCAAGAGGGCAAAGGGAATGCTCAAAGGAAAGAGCTTCCTCCTGCTAGGAGGATGATGGTTGGCCAAGGACAAGGCAAATCCCAAACTCTCTCTTCTCTGCCCTTTTCTTTCACATGGGATTTTTTTAACGTGAAAAATATGAAAATTGATTTCCTTCATGTCTGGTCCACCCATGTGCACAATCCCAGGGACCTGCTTTGGTATCAGCAGGGACGTCCAGTGACCAGGTTTAAAGTGATTTGCAGCACTGCCACAACCCCAGTTCCTGGGCCAGCTCACCTTATCAGGACACTCCCCTGGCCCACAGCCCGGCTCTGGCAGCCCTCTTTTGCCGAGTCCCTCCCTCTGGAGCAGGCTGCAGGCCAAAGGAATTATCCAGGCAGTGGCAGGTGGCTTCAGGACACAGCCTCCCGTGTTCCAAAGACTGCTCCTTGCAGGATGGGCACGGGAGGATCAGAGGAGCCGAGGGCCTCGTGCCCCAGCTGCGGGGCTGGAGGTGAGGAGGAGCTCTCAGTCCTGCTGGGAACACTTTATCCTTGGGAAAGCAGCAACTGTGAGCCTGCTGCATGGGCTGTTCCCTCAGCTGCTGCCAGCTGCCTCCTTCCCTGGGCTGCTCCAGCAGGGACCCAACCTCCTGCTCCTCCACTGCCACACTCCAGGGACAGCCCCACACACACCTGGAGGCTGCAAAAGGCCAGAACAGGAGACCCTCACAGCCAGCTGGAAATACTGGGCGTTAAAGGCTTCACCTTTTTCCTTGAAGAACCTCAACTTGTTGCTTTGCTTTATTTAAACAGAGCATATTTGGCTCTTTGCAAAGAACAGCACAACACGTGACTCACACAGAGCTAAGGACACGAACAGGGAGCACTGACATTGCTCCCCAGCTGGTGAGGGGACAGAGCCACTGAGAAAAGCAACAAAAACTCACCCATAACTAGAAAACAGCGACAATTTAAGTCCTTGCCAGTGCTCCAGCCACCAGACCACTGTTCCCTTCCTGATGGGAGCAAACACAGTATTTCAGGCTGCCCGAGAGCTGCAGCTTCACCTGTGCTAAGTGACCTTGAAGGGAGCAGAACATCCTCAGCTGCAGCTTCCTGAAAACACAGGAAACCTTTACATAGAGGAAGTTGGCCATCTCTACCCACTCCCAGCTGATTTAATGCAACATTACTGGAGAATGAGCCCAGAGAAAAGGAATTAAGTTCTATGAACTCCATCTCAGGAAATCGCTTTGTGGAAGTTTTCAGAGTCATCCATCCCTGGACTCCTTAAGGGATAATTTTAAGCCATGTTTCAGATTTCAGTCCACGTTTCTAACACACAAGACTGGAAGCAATTCTGGTCCCACCAACATTCCTGCTATTGGCAACAGATATCCTGCTTGGAATTGTGCCTGCAATGGGCTGACATTACAGCAAAAGGCAGCGGCGAACACCAACAACTTCCCTTAGAAATCCTCCTCCAAAATCCTGGAAAACTTCAAATCAAAATGCCACCATTGCATCCCTGCTCCTTAAATGCCCAGTCAGACACCGCTCACACTTCAGAATTATTGGTACAGTGCATTATATATATAATTATGGCATATTATACCTTCTATTTACCAAAATATGCTTTGTGTCTATGCCTCAGGGTCCTGATTTTCTGACAGGATGGCAGAGCTGCAAGTCCCACAGGGTACAGAACCTGCTGAGCCAACCAGGGAGGAGGAGGAGGAGAGGGGGGGACAGGAGTGAAGAAACACACACACAACCACCACGGCTTTTAGGAACAAAATTTATTCCAATTTCAAACAGAGAGTTTATTTCAGGAGAAAGATATGAAAATCAATTTCCATCAGATATTTCTGTAATAAGCGTGTTGCCCAGCAGTCAGAGTGGGATCATTCCAAGAAACAATCCCACTCCTGGACTGGAATGAGACAGTTTGGAGTCTGAATAGATCCTGACACTGGGCATCTTATTCAGAAACTCCTTTACCCTACCCTCTTCCCTCCCCGCCCCCCAACACGCACAACAATACATGCATTGCAAATGACAAGGTTTAAAAACAGCATTTTATATAGTATTCTTTTTAAATAGGATAATGTTTAAATTGTCTTAAATCAGGATCCTACAATATACAAGTATAACCAAATAATTTCCACCACATTGGCACTTGTAAAGAGTCTCTGGCACTACTAAAGAAGGGGCATTGGCACAAACCATACTCTTAAAAAACTGGGTGCTGCATAACACACTTTATCTCTGCTGGACTCTAACGACCTGGGCTCTGTACAGGACAATACAATGGTCAGCACACTTCGGAAATACTTTTTTTTTTTTTTGGTCTTTTTTTTTAAATTTTTTGTCTTTTTTTTTTTTTTTTTAACCAATAAAACACATGAAGAAAAACCATAGTTGAACGCAAGGCCAACATTGCTAGGAAGCAACAACAAGAGACCAAAGAATCCAACTCGAGGAGAAGGGGGAGGCAGGAAGGGCAGGAGCTGACACGCTGCAGCTGGAAGGGGCTTTTGCTCACCAGGTAGCCAATCCACATGGAATGGTGCAAGGAAAAGGGATGGTCCTCTGCTCACTGACTTCAAGTTTCAAACTAGTTCAAAATATGTTGGTTTCTTCAACAGAACAGATTAAAAGTGCACAAGGAGCAGAGGTTAGCAAGGAGACCAACTCCTCAGACTCTAGATTCCCTACAACAACCCAATTTTACCTTGCTTCTGAAAGTCACTCTCAACCTGCAGAGAATTCTGACAGGCATCACTTTCAGAAAGGTTGATACAGGCAAATTTGGTTTTAAGGTTTGGCACTTTTGCTAGGGCAGGCATTTGCCAGCCAACAGAGACAGGAGCCAGTTCTGCAGGAACACTTCACTGGCCAAGCTGGAGGCACACAAGCAGTTGCTTACTAAGGAAAGCACGTGCTAACACTGGTATCTTCTCACACATGATACAGTCACAGACAACTCCAGGTGACGTGTACAGGTCTGACCCATTCCTACCCCAATCCAGGAGGAGGTTTCAGGAACTCAACGAGAGCCATTGCGCAACGTTCGGCCCTTCCCTCCCCGCCCCGAGCCAGTTCTCAGGCCAACAGCTACCCCAAGCAGGTGCCCAATAAGGTACAGCACATTCCCTAAATCCTTGTGCCCACAGCCTCCCACAGTTGCCTGCCACGATGCAGAGTCACTCTGCAAGAGACAGATGCCAAGATCCCTCCTCCTGTGCCAGGGCAGCAGCTCTTAAAGAAAGGGGAAGGTACAAAACAAGACGAAAAAAGTTTCTGATTCAAGTGGAAGTACCACCATCATTCACCTTGGAAAAGAGAAACTTCTGGGAAGTTATCTTCCAAGAACCTGTGTATCTCAGTGCCAGGCTCATTGCTGGCAACAGCTGTAGTGTGAACCATTTACAAAAGGATCACAGAAGCGGAATAGGCTGGTGCTGCCGTCTGCTTCAGAGGAACAGCACTTAGAATACATGAAGATGATTATAAATTCCTCTTTATAAGACAGTTTCTACAAACTGGATCATTTTGGCATAAAGATGAAAAAAAAAAGCAGTAAAATTGATGCAAAGCTGTCTGACTCATGGGAATCCCTCTCATTCCTCCCAAGGGTTAAATGCAGTCCAGAACATGGCTAGTCTAAAGAGATGCTATGTTTCCCTCAGCATCACCACTCAGACTGGCTCTTCAACTGTTGGTCCCATGGCTACTGTTCCAACTTGAGCTCTCTAATCACTTGGAGCAGAGCTTGCCTTCCTCTGTAGTGCTTTGAGCATACAGAGGCTTCACTCGGCTACTCTGGAAAACAAGAGGGACCTATCAACAGAATTATTCAAAATTATGTCCCTCCACAGTTTAGTGTTCTAGATCAAAGCATCTTAAGCATCTCAGACAGTTAGATTTACTCTTACAAGGTTGTGCAAAACACTGATGTAGTGCTCTGTCTACAAAAGAGACAAAATATCAACAGCCCCCTTCAACAGTGCAGCTCGTTTATAGTTTTTTTTTCTACTGGCAGCCTTCAAGGGGGCAATCTGGTTGATCCAGAGAATTTGGACCCAATGCTACTTGTTGGAATTGAAACAGAAGCATCAGTGATGGCTGACTGACACACGTCCAGACGTGGGTCACATCTCCTGCTTCCCACTCTCTCTCTCCCTCCCTTGCCAATGCACTTCTCTCCCAGGCTGGCAGCAGCCTTCAGCACCCTGACTTGCCTCAGCTCCTGGAAAATAAAGCTCTCTAATGTGCAAAGGCTTCATCTCCTCCAGCTCAGCGGAGATTCAGGTGGCATTTAGAATCCAGAACCACATCCACTCTGCCTTCCAGCAAGTGCTGCTACCTCTCCACTCCTCTCCTGCTGCGCCAAGCGCAGCCAGGGCAGGGCTCTCTGGATTCTGCAGCAGCCACTGCGAACAATCAGCCACTGCTAACACAATTATCACAGGCACCCTGGAGCAAGGATGTGTCCAAGTCTTCCAAAGAGGATCCCATACTCCTCCAAAGAGGGACACGGCAGCATGGGCCTCAGGGAATGCATAAACAGGAGAGACAGAACTGCTGCTCCCTCCAAGAGCTATCCTCAATCTTCCCAAGTAAGAATCCTACCAGAGTCTGTCACCCACCAGCTCTGGTCCTCTCTAAAACTCTGCAAGCTGGACAAGGCTGAGGAATTCTTACAAAGTCATTCACACACTGGCACAAAATGCAATAAAACAAGGCTTGATTGCTACTAGGCAGCAAGAAAAGACCTAGAGGATGGCACAAGACTAAGCTTTTCAACTCAGGCAAAGTCTGATGTTCGAATGCCACAATTACTCAGTGTGCTTTTGGTAACTGCTGCATAGAGAAGTTGCTCATTGATGTCAAACACTCTACCCAACAAAACAGTTCCTCTCTGCAAACTGAGCTTTGTGCGCACACGGCCACGCGCCTGTGGTGCGGGTGGGATGTGTTTATGTGTGTGAAAAAAGAAAAAAAAGAAAGAAAAATGAAATAAAATAAAATAAAATAAAATAAAAGAACAATTACAGTCAGGCACTTCCCCAGGCTCAGCAGCTATTGCTCCAAGAGCTTCCATCATTTGTAGTCCATGAACAAAATACAGCAACACGTAGCAAACTAAGTATAGAACATCAATAATTTAAAAAAAAAAAAATCACAGTCTCCATATCTTTTATAATCGATAACAAAAAATTACTCAGAACATATAAAGAATGGAAAAGTGATGGCTTTTTTTGTTTGTTTGTCTTGCCTTTTTCTTTTTTTTTTTTTTTGCACAATAGTTGGAGAGCAATTGCTCCTCCCCAACATTTCATCACAGTGAACCATGGAGCGTGTCCTGGGGAAGGGAAGGGAAAGAAGGAGGGGAAGGAAGCAGGATTAGCAAATTACACCAGAGGCACCCTATAGCACAAGGCAAAGGGACCAGTAGCATTCTGCACTCCCACAGTCCAGTGAATTCACAATCTCAGCTGGAAAGTGTTGGGGATTTTAGTTTTTTTCTACATATACCATGGGAATTAAAGGGGGAAAAAAAAAACAAAAGTGGCTTACCAACAAAGGAAAGATCAAGATGAGGCTGCCTTAGCTGCTTGGCAAAAATTAAAAAGTAAGCAAGGTGCTGAAGAAATGAGGCATATCCCCGTTAACTGTGACATAAAAGCAATTTGTTAAAAATATGAAATCAACTACTCTGTGGACAGAGACATGAGACTCCAGGATAACACTGAGCACTTGCCACTCCACAGATCAGACAATTTGCAATCATTACATCATCAAAAATTAAAACTTTTTTTTTTTCCTGTCATATTTAAAATTTCATTTTTGTCTTTTCTTCACAAAGAAGCCTCTCAAGGGGCAAGAGCAGAGCAGGTCAAACCAGGTTGTACTCCTTCAGGTTGAGCTGTAGGATGGTGTCCTTGACAGCTGCAAAGACGAAACGGATGTTTTCTGTGTCTGTGGCACATGTGAAATGGGAATAGATGATTTTATCACTGTCGGGATTTAAATCCACAAACATCTTGAGGATGAACTCGCGGGCTGCCTGTGCATCCCTCTGTGGGCCTGCAGCAAACAGAGACACCAGTGAATGGATTCACTCCCATGCATCCCCCAGATCCATCAACTGATCCATCAGCACTTTTTCCTATGGGTTACAGAGCTTTAAAGAAGAAATTAAGATCATTTATGGGATAAAAGTCCCAGGAGCTGAAGTGTCTTATGCTTTTCAGCCATCTAACCAAATCCTACAAGGGCAGTGGGCACTTTGCAGACACCGATGGGTCAGTTCAGACCCTGCTTCGGAATCCAGACCTTGGAACAATCCTGGATGGGAACATCCACTGGGTAACAGTGGCAGATGCTGGACAGACACCATAAAAGGCTCTCCCATGGAAATGGGGTGTAAATTTCTTCCTAATATACAGGTGGATCTCATAGGCTGAAGGACACAAGTGTGTACTTTGGAAACATGGGTTATTGCCAGTTAGAAGTACAGTCTGTTCGATCCAACTAGTCACCTCACAGGAGCTAAAAACTGGAATTTTGGCCAGTTTTTAATTCACGTTGCTGATAGGTCTCCAGAAAACAGTCACCTGCTATTTCTTTCAAGGGACTGCTGTTATTGCATTCTCCATGGCAAATACCTTCTCTTGAGAGGAAATCTGATGGACAACCTCCCACTTACAGGCCGTGCAGCATCCCTGAAAAAGCTACTTGTAGGAAAAATATGGAAGTACATGACACCCCCTGAAGCTGGGATCTGTCCCCAGCTGTTAAGCTCCATTTGAAGTAGGCACTGTTTGGGCAGCAGCTCTTCAGCCATTCCCAGCCTGCTGGAAAAACGTGATATTCCCACCAGTGCCCCAAGCAGGAACTCCAGATGGGGGAGGACAACTAACCAAGAGCAATTTCATCAGTCCTTTAAAAGATGAAAGCTGTTTGCAAAATGGTAATTCTTCCTTTACCTCGTATTTTTTAAGCATATAATTACAGAATTAATACAGGAGAGCAAGGCATGGAGCGTGTTGTCTGATCTCATTCTCCACTACTTTTATTTTATTTTCAGCCCTGTACAAGATGTGTTACGCACCAGCTTTAAAATGCACTCAACTGAAGAGCCTGAAAAAATATTTTGGCTAAGGAGTTTTGTTTCAGATGAGAAATTCTCTGTTTCACATAGATATTATTTTCCCACAACAGCAGATGGAACGCTAATAAGAATTTCAAGCTGCAGGAAGATTTTTTAGCACCATCATTTGAACAACTTGGGTATTTGACCAGTCAGTTTCTCAAAGCAAAAACCCAAGTCATCTCTTGACTAGAGGGTTAAAAGGTCCACAATACCAGTAAGTTGCCATGTTTATGAAAATGGTTATATGTGCGAGTTAGACTTCCATTATTTAATACTTGGCAGTGCATATTGGAGGGGGTAGTTCTTCATCTAGGAGAGGCTCATTATTTGATCATCCTATCAGATTCCAGTTGTCTATGCATGATTAAGATATTTTTGTGATGTTTTCTTATTGCTGTAGGTATTCTTTCTCAAATGAATGTTTTCTCCACTTCTAGATCTGAGTTTTCTTTAAGAAACAAGTAAGTTTTAACCAAATCACCTCCATCCCATAGAGGGTTCCCCCTTAAAAGCTACTCACCATCAAACTCTGGGAAATAGTCAACAAGGTGGGAATACAGGATCTTATCTTCCAACAAATCTTTCTTGTTGAGAAAGAGGATAACAGAAGAGTTTTGGAACCATGGGTAAGTTATAATGGTTCGAAAGAGAGCTTTACTCTCTTCCATCCGGTTCTGAAATCAGAAAAAGAAAGCTTTGTGTTTTCACAAAGGAGCACTAAAATGCCTTTCTGCTGCCTGCACATGCACTCAGATCTGTAGTAATTCAGCATCTCAAACATTATACACAAAATACTTTGGGCCCAGGTAGATGCTGGTTCAAGCTGGATCAGTAAATGGAAAGGAAATGCAAAATCTGAGGGACTGAAGCTTCATTTATTTGCCAAGCCTTTCACATCAAAAGACTTAAAAGTAATTTTATGCTTTGACAGTCGTGTGAGAGGACTGGCCAATGATACTTTGTGAGTATATTTTATCTACTAGAAAAAGAGCAACTATTGTCATCTAATAGCATGTTTTTAATCTATTAGCAAGCGCCAAAATTCAGATTTGCACCTTCAAAGAGTGCAGTCACCACCTCATAGGATGGCAAAGCCTGAAATAACCCAGTGCAGGAAGAGAAAGGGGTGATTTGGGAGCACTTGCACAGTGCCTTCCACAGCACAAGGGACTCTGCAACATCAGATAATTTCATTTTTCACTTGAGAAGTCCAGATGATTTGAATGCCCTCTGCCTTTTCCGTCCTCAGGGACATCATGACCCATAGAGGCTCATGTTCCCTTTGCAACAAGAACTGAAGGCCAAAACCAATAATAGTTGCTAATCCAACTTGGCACCAAGTACCTGGGTACCAGCCTTCAAGAAACTAGAAAGACATCTCTCCCTCCTCTCCTTTCTTCCTCCACTCCTCCCTCCCTCCTGCAGAGTTCCCATTCTTTGGCTTACCTCATTATCTGATTCCACCAGAACTTGGTCATATTCACTAAGTGCTACTAAAAACATGATGGAAGTCACATTTTCAAAGCAATGGATCCACTTCCTTCGTTCTGATCTTTGACCTCCAACATCCACCATTCTAAGGAAGAGAAGTACATACAGTATCACAGAGGGAGCTGCAGTTCTCTGAATGCAAAGAACCAGCAAACAACGAGAATTCATTTGGTTCTTTACCATTCCCGTTAATCTGGCATGGGGATGTGACAGTATCTGCCTGCTAACAAAACCAGCAAGTTTACAAAATATCCTGGTACAGAAATACACAAACTGAAAGAATGGCCACAGGTGAGTGATGCCAAATTCACCTCCCACATATCAGCACTGCCATTTTTGTTGCATTCTGCTCTGGTTGGCTCAGCAGCAGCCCTGAGTCTGAAAAGACAAGTCCTTCAAAACTGTGCTCTGTCACATGAGCAAACTATTTTTATTTTTAATTAAAGCACCTGCTTGCCTCAAAGTTTCTCCCCCACCCAAATCTTTCTTCAGTTGTTACATTTTTGTTGGAATGTGCTGTTTAACAATCACACACTTCAGCCTCTCAGTTTCAAGTCCCACCTGTACAATACACTAAAATTATTCTGGCACTCACCTGAAGTGCCACACGTGGTTCACCTTTGATAAAATCCTACACCTATTCCCGAGGTCAGCAAAACAAAACAGGGAGAGGAGAATTCTGCATTTCTGTAACCAAACAGTTTAAGAGAGAGGATGCAGGTTCCTTTATTCCTCTCTGGCAATGCCACACTGTGGTGGGGAAGGACAGGAAGGACCCAAGCACCACAGAGAAACACAGGAATACTGATTGCTGTGTTCAGCCTGGTCATGCCAGGCTCAGTTGCTGGCTGAAGCCAGCTAAGTCCATCTGTTGCTGCAGCAGCACAGGCAGCAAGTTTTGGTGCCACCCTGAGACCACAAGGCAGGCACAGAAAACCATCTCTCAAGGCAGGTGCTGGGTACAGGGAAGTATTTCTGCACAGAAAGTGTCAGCCCTTGGTGGCTTCAGCTCTCAACACTTCCCTCAGCTGCCTCACAAGCCACAACTTCAGCCTGAGATGCCAGCAGTGCAATCCTTCCCAGGAAGGACACCAAGATAGTTCCCTGGGTTTGAAGTGTCACTGATTCAAAAGTAGGTTCAGTTTTCTGACAACCAAAACATCAGACCACCCCAATGAGAGGAGCACCCACCAGCAGATAATTCCACAGCACACACATCCAGTCAAAGCTTCTGGACACTCTAAAGCAACCCAGAACTTATCCTTCCTGAAACCATCTCCCTGCTATCTCAGCTCAGCTGTAACATGAAGACACCTCCAGTACCTGAAGATAATATTCTCTAGGTCAAAGGGGTACTCTATGATCCCGGTTGTAGGGACTCTAACCCGTAGCACATCTTGCTGAGTTGGTAGATATCCTGGGGTAGCGATACGATCCACATCGCTGAGATAGCTGCAAGCAGGACAGTGGAAAAAAAAAAACAAAGAAAAAGAAAAAACTACCTTAGGTTGCAGCACATAAGTATACAGATGTAAAAACTGCTACATGAAGTCTTTCTGTAGCGTAACGAGAAAGGCAGAAGTCATCTGAATTATTTTAAATATGCTGTGGAAAACTAACAGAAATCATCTTTGGGGAACAGTAATTCACCAGCCAGCACCTTTGGAGGATAAACAGATACACTAAAAATGACTATCAACTCTGCATAGAAGTGGGGAAGACAGTCTTTACTACAGAGAAAGTTTAACCACAGTAAATTCTTTATGTCTCAGGATCAAGTCTCATCTGAGATTTTCTACTTATAAATGTAGAAAAATACACTTATGTACTTAATGAATGTAAAACATCCTCTGTACGTTGCCAAGCTTAATGGATTTACAATTAATAAAATCCAAGTTACACATCCATGTACACCTGTAGGCCAAAGACAAACCTGAAGAGAAAGAGCAGCACTCCTGCTGCCCAAGAGCCAGATCAATATAGATGGAATAATGTGGAGATTCTGGCCTCAGGTATATCCTGAAGCAGATGTGTGAACACCCTTTAACACACACCAGAACACCTCATACTCTCAGGAAAAGCAGCAAATGGTAAGGAAGCAAACTCTAGGCTTGAATAAAAACATTTGGACAGGTACAATTTGTTAGAACATCACTCCCACCACAAGCATGCCCATGATTGTATACTTACTATTTAGCTGAGTCAGAAAGCTGATATTCTCTTCTCCTGTCATAACACTCTTGTATGCCAGGGTCGTTCCACAATGTTTTAATTGCACTTACATATGGCTGCTCAAATGTCATGACCTTTTCTACATCCACTTCTCGGATCAGCACTGCATTGGCCTGGAGATTGAAAAGAAGAAGAAAAGAGAGAAAAAGTAAAAAAACCCGCAAAACTGAGAGGCATAAAAACACCCACCCTCCAGTGGCTAAGCAAAGGAAGGACTACAGTAACTACCACAGCCTGCGGTGTCTGTGAGGTGATTATCCACAACAAGGGGTTTTGCCAATACCCCC
Source organism: Corvus hawaiiensis (assembly GCF_020740725.1). Taxonomy (NCBI): domain Eukaryota; kingdom Metazoa; phylum Chordata; class Aves; order Passeriformes; family Corvidae; genus Corvus; species Corvus hawaiiensis. The sequence goes on from NC_063240.1 coordinate 4,721,095, forward strand.
AATAAATAAAAACCAAAGTGAAATTCTGCACAAGTCATAGTAAGTGAAGTTGGCAGATTTTATTTATCAGAACTCCTCCACCATGCCCCACATAAAGCACAGGCAAAGCTTTCTCACACCCTGCCTATTCTCATCACAGACAGGAAAGGGGCATCATCCAGTCCCTACAGCTATTCAAAACCAGCTCCAAGATACTGTGTGACAGGACAGATAAAATACAACTTCAAAATATTAAGGATACTAAGCATTAAAGAAAAGCAAAATATGCTAAAAACAAATCTATTTTCCTGGCATGCCCTCACTCTCACTGTCCTCCCCCTCAAAAAGATAAAATAATTTAGATCAGATCTGTCTAAAATTAATTCCTGGTCCCAAAATCAGTATGTTTCTGTGGTTGAGACCAAAATTCTTTAAGAAAGGTTTGTATCCTTGGTCAGTAGCTAATAGAGAAACAGATGGATTGCAGAAAGAGGCATAACCATCAGCACAGATCTGTGTCTTTTGGGTCCAGCACGTATTTTGCCAGCTTCAAGTTCTAATAAGAACAGCAACTCATGCAAAGAAAATGCCAACACATTTAACAACCCTGAATCCTTGAAATTAGTAAAAATAACACCCCTCCTATCCCTTCCATCATATCCCAATCCCTTGCTCCCACCACTCACTAAGCAGACCAGTGCACCAACCATGCAAAGTTGCTCTATCCCTTCACACAACCAAGTAAAAGGAGCTGGGTATCAAGAAAATGTCATAAAAATTTTACGGGAAAGAGTTCAGGGAGGTTGAGGTTGCAGTGCAGAAAGACATAAACAGGAACTCAAAATCCTCACTGCCTAAAGACATGTGCAAAAACTGAGAAACTTACCTTGTTCTGTTCATATTTGTACAGAATCTTCAGGGTTTCCATGGCTCTTATCATAGACTGCATGGCAGTGAAGATGTTTTGGTACACCAGCTTGGTGAAGCCTTTTTTGTCCTCTTCAGAGTAGCCTGAGCCATGAATTATACGCATTTGCTTAATGAACGTGCTTTTCCCACTCTCCCCAGTGCCTACAGGATGCAAGAGGGTGAGTTAGAAGCCACCAGGAGCAAAGCCCACGACACATGAAAGTTCCTATCACTACACCCAAGCACACCTTACTCCCAACCCCCTTTTTGTCACTTCCCAGGCTGGTAAAAGACAGCCTGGATTGTTCATCCCCACTACGAACCCAGCAGCGTGGAAGGAAGACACCTTGTCCTTTACAGCAGCCTTCAAAAGGAGCTCTGGTACTTATTCCAAATCTCACGTTACAGCCACTCCCACACGTCCTGCGTCAAGAGGCCCTTGCCCGTCACACCTGACCTATTCCCAGATACTCCAGCAAGATGCTACAACCAGCCAGGAAGGGCCTGGACACACTCTCAAGCCAGTAAAATTCTACAGACCCAGACAACAGTGAGTGGCCAGGAGAAGACCGATAAGCAGCGAATTTTCTTTTGCTCTAATTTGGCACAAAATGTTCTTTGCCTTACAGGCAATATGTCTTTTCATAGAAAAGAACCAAACACAACAGGGGGAAAAAAAATCAACTCTAAAGGAGAATGGAGCTCAAGAAACTCCTTGCTTATCCATCTGACATGAACAACCCAGGCAGCACACCTGCCTTGTATCCCAAACTAGTGTGCAAAGGTTTGCTCCTCAGGGCTGAACCCACAGCCCTGATTGTGGCAGGATTCCTCAAATCCCGCTCTGGATAGGAGGGAGTTAAAAATGGCGTCTGGCAGGGAGAGCAGAGTAGGCCACTGCTCCCAGCTGTCGGTGCCGTGCCTGGGTCCCTGGGTCCCCACGGGCTGCAGCCTGCTCAGCAAGGCCACTGCTTCCTTCTCTTCCTTCTCTCCCAGGTTTTACTGCCGGGCCCGGGAGCAGATGGGAGGGCAGGACACAGTGCGTGCATGACACAGGGCAGCCCTTTCAGCGCCGGCTTCCTGCACCGTCACTTGGGCAGGTCCTTCCACTCCTACATTTATGGCCCCACAGGAGTGTCATTTAGCATGTGAAGGCCACCAGATGATACGAAAGGACAGTGGGAACTTTCTAACAGAGTGAGTAGGAGAGAGGAACGCCATCAGACGGCATCCATGCAGTTACAGAGCCTTGCTAAATTCACAGTTCAACTGGGACGTCCCCAGTGACATCCGCCCCGTGCACACAGTCCTTCGTGGAGGGGACACACAGGCCAGGTCTCGCTTGGGATGAGCTGACCTCCACACTTCATCAGCCTAAATGGACACCACTGGCATTTCTGTGGAGTACAATCTTTTGTACAATCTTCTAAAATTTGCTGTCATTATGCAGGATATTGATAAAAACCCCACACCTCTCTCACACAGTGGCCCAGCTCACTTGACTACCGAGATCAAAAACTCAAAATGTATCACATCAGTGATACAAATCCTTTCGACCTGTAGTTTAAAATACTGGCAGAGCCCTGGCTCTCCTCACAGGCACCACCAGACCCTCCTCACACCAGGGGAGAAATGGATTCAGACAGGATCTCATTCATCCTAACAGACAATTACTACTCGCATGTAGATACTCGGTTACTCATTTTATCTCGCTAGACTAAAAGGCAAACAAATAAAAATGCTCAGATAAAAGCAACAAGCACCTAACTAGAAGCAGAATGTTTGAAATGAACAGCAAGAACTGACAGAAATAACGTCAGCACAGCCAGAGATTAACACTGTAGACACTATCAACTCGCAGCAAACTATCTCCATCTCGAACACAAAGCTGCACCCTAAGTAGGGGAAAAACTGGAAACTAAAATCTTCTGTGGTTTCTGTCAGTGTGGTGAGAAATACTTCCTTGCCTTTTACCACAGTAACCAAAACTGAGGAGAAAAAAAAAAAAAAGGTAGTGCTTCAAAGCATTTCAACAATGAAAATATAAAAGAAACCTCAACACCAGACCTTTGCTTGCTTCAGAACTTAAGAGTTCAAACACAGATTCTTCCTGTCACTCCATCAGCATCTCTTTTTGGTTTGGGGGTTGGTTTTGGTCATTGGTGGTGGGTTTTTGGTTTGTGTTGTTTTTAAAGGTGCCTTTTACTTTCCCTGAGGCATTGACAACACAGCACAGCACTACACCAGCAGCTTATAAGCTCTGGTGGGCAAGGCCTCCTACAACTCTAAGGGCACAAAACCCTTTATTAATATGACAGGAGATAATCTGAATTCACCATTTCTTCTGCCAACACGTGAAAGCAGCAGAGTTTACAGTAACTTCCTAATGACCCTCCCCAGTACCTCACAGGCTCTTGTAAATACATTGCTCAGTCAACAGTATCCATCCCATGCTTAATCACAAGTAATTTTTGTACAAAATATCCTCCCCACCCAGTAAAAGATAAATGACTACCTTGTACCAGATGGCAACGTCCAATACCTTGAATTTCTTATTAACAGGTTCATCATTGATTAGAGCTGTTATTCTCCACCTCAATTTTCTGTTTTAGGCTTCAACAAAGTAACTGTCACAGATGTAGTGACAAGAAAAATTTAACAGTTTCTACAAGGTGGAAACTCCCTCCACACACTCAAAATTTTGGAGATTTTGGGAAAGCCCTCTCACTAACTCAGTCATTAATACTTGCGAATGTAAGAACTCCATAGAACAGGAGCAACACAGAAGAAATCCCTGCTAGCAGAAGTTACACCAAGGAGAGAGAACACAGGTTACCTGTCCCAGCTGAAGGTGGGCAGTGTGCTGTGTCCAGTGAAAAGCATCCTGCAAACACTGTCTACAACTAGGAGTGTTGCTTATCCAATAATAACCACATTCTATATGGTTTTTTTAATCTGATGCTGAATCTGTATCTTTTAGAAAAGCACAAAGGATTCTCGAGCAATTTGAATTATTTCTAAAGTGAAATCTTTAGATCCAGTGGGATCTTCTTAACCCAGATCTATCCTATAGCGACAACCTATTTTGACACAGCTGCTTCTGTGGGACTGCTTTTAGGGAAGCATGAGAGTGAGGGACACCTTCCCTCCTCTCCAAGAAGCCTTACAGAAACTGCCACAGCATCTCCAAAGAGCAGAAATGTGAAGCCCTCGATTTTACCTTTCACACAAAGAACAGTAATACATTAATTGTGAAGCATCCAGGGCGAGAAGGAAAACCCTGGTCTTTGCTTAGCAGTTATCACCAGGCACCAGTGTTGGTACTGGAGCCCTCCAAGGGGCTGGGCACACACAGCCTCCCCTCACTTCTGCAAAATATTTGTTTTCACAAGGGTCAGCCTCCTTCTTCAGCTGGACCTTAATGGCTTGTCAACAGATCCATCAGATCTGCTTCAGATTTCATCTCAAGATGATACAGTATTCAAGACACAAAGCAGGATATATGTGAGACACAAGCAATGCTAAATAACAGTACGCATGAAAACTGTAACTTAAGTTTAAATGTGGGGGCTACCTAGGCACAAACATCAAACTCACTGCTGAAGAAGGATGTACGTGCCTGCCAGCCTTAGTTTGCAACTGATTACCCAACCCTCTAAACTCATCTAAACACGGTACAGTTATCCATCTGCACAGAGAACACCACTGTGTTTCCATCCGAAGACCTAGATTCTTATGGCTGCACAGGTGATCTCTACCTCTGAAGTCAACGCTGAACACCACAGGCATCTCCTCATCCAACACACAACTCGTGCATTCCTACTGCCTCGTCCCCCTCCAGAATCAGCGCTCCCAGCCCTGCTGCCTCTCCCAGGTCTTGCCCCAGGGGAAACTCTGTGGTTTAGGAGCTGGAGGCCAGTTTTTCCACAGATGTTCACCCAAGGCCCAGGAGTTCACCGACAATCCTGAAAAGCACCAACTCCACCAGCGGATTTCCACATGCTAACCAAGGCCAGCACACTCCTGAGAATCGTTTCCTCGAGACAAATTTCACGCGCCTGTGTGCGTGCCCGCCTTCACAACCAGGAATTTCAGCTACTTAGTTCCTGGTTGTGTCAAAACCCATTTTGACAGCGAACGCATCACAAAATCAAACAAAGGGCAGCCAATGAGGCGGCCGCCCCGCACGGCTCGGGAGCGGCCCCGAGCGCCGGGCTGAGGCGGGGATGGCTCCCGCCGCTTCCCCGCCACACCCGCTCCCCGCCCGGCCCGGCCACCCGGACCTGCCGAGCCCCGGGCCGGGCCCCGCGGCGGCCCTCGGGGCCGGACTGGCGCCGCGCTCCTCACCCAGCAGCAGCAGCTTCAGCTCGCGGCGCGCGTCGCGCTTGTCCCTCCGCAGCTGCTTCTCGATCTCGGCGTTGATGCGCTTCGACTCCTTCACCTCGTCGCTCAGGCAACAGGCCATCATGGACTCCAGAGTCATGGTCGCGTCGCGGCCGGGACGCCCCCGCCCACCCCCCCACCCCCCTGGCACCGACCACCGTCCTCCGCACGGCCGGGAGCCCGGCCCGGCCCGGTCCCGCGTCCCGCACCCCCTTCCCTCCCCACCCTCCCGCCCTGCGCGGCGCCGGCCCGGCCCGGCCCGGCCTCGCCCCGGCCCCGAGTGCTGCGGCCGGGCCCAGCGCCAGCGCCGCCGCCGCCGCCCCCGCGCCGCTCTCGCCCGGCTGCGCCGCCGCTCCCTCCGCACGGCTCCGCCGAGACACCGACGAGCCGGCGCAACCCAACCCGCTGCCGCCGAAAACAAGCGCTGATTGACAGCGGCCGGGGCCAATGGGAGAGCGCGGCGCGCGGCGGGGCGGGCGCGGACGGGCGGGACGGGGCGCCGCGGCCAATCGGAGCGCAGGGTTTGGTTGGCCGGTCGCGGGGGGGGAGGGCGCACGGACGCGCGTTCCTGGAGCGGGGCGGGGCCGCCGAGCATTGTGGGAAGGTGGCGGACCGGGCGCCCATGGCGGGGCGGGACGGGACGGGACCGGACTGGACCGGACTCTCCCGTGATGGGGCCCGGCCGGGCCGAGCGCGGAGCTGCCGCCTCCCCTCGCCCTCTGCTGGCCCGCGGTTGGGCCCCGCCGGGCGGGTAGGGCCTTGGTGGCCGCTGGGATGGCGGCACAGGGCGGGCCCGGGCCCCGGACGTTGCGGCTCGTCCCCGACCGCTCGGAGCCCCCAGCGGGTGCCTGAGGGGGCCAGGCCCTACCCTGCGTGGGACGGGCCCAGCTCAGCCCGCAGACCCCGCTAGCCCGGCCGCCCACGGCTGCGGCAGCCCTCGGTGCCGAGGAGGAAGAGGCTGAGGCCTCGCCGTTCCAGCCGCGTGCTCCAGGCTCCGGCTGCTGCTGTGTCCCACCAGAGCCACACAGATCCAGCTGAGCTCTCTGGGTGCCACTTCTGAACCCTCCCTCGCTCCGCGTCTCTCCGCACAGGGGGTCTCAGAGCTGGCTTTACCCCAGGTTTCCTCATTACTCCCTACCAGGTGCCTGTTGACCTGTAGCAGATCCTCCAGCCAGCAGCCTGATGCATCCCCTCCATGCCACAGCCTTGTGTTCCTTCTTTTCCTGCCAGTGCACCTTTATCTGTCAGAGCAGCCCCACCATGCTCTGTGGGAACCTGCCCTAAGCAGAATACCTGCCATCTGGACGCTCCACACGTGCACTCCCCTCTTGTAAGCACCTGTGGTTGCATACCCCTTGCCCTGCCTTGCCTGGGGTCTGTATCTAAACAGTCTTTCTGACAGTTCAAAAAAGCATGATGGAGCTGTTACCTACCTGTCTTCCTTGTTACAGCCTGGCTCATACCATGGTTTGCCAGTCCCTACCTCTTGGCAGTTTGAGACAGAAACACAAGATACTCACAAACAACAGGTTCTGTTTTCCACTTAAATTCTTTCTTACACACCTGTGCTACTCCCAAGAGTTCTTTGCCTCAGTTAAAAGAAGACTCTAATTTTTTTTTGTTTCAGTGGTATCTCCCTAGTTCGGCCTTTTACAGCATCAATACTCACCTCCCTTTGTTACACTCTCTTACTTTCCCTCCCAGGTGCCCCATAGCCAAGAGGACTGTTCCTCCCTCATCACAGACCTCTGGCAAAGGACATGTGGTCATTTTGCTTTGCCAGCTGAAAATTATTCAGCAGACAGAAGTGCTCAGTACACCCAGGATCAAAGCCACAGGGGCTGCTCCCTGTGACCTGTTGCCCTTTGGAACTTCCATCTCTGGACAGTCCTTAAAGAGGCTGAGGTTCCTATAACCCCTGCAGCACTGCCCTGACTGAGCAAGTCCCGTGACCTCTTTGCATGTCCTCAGGCTGTGAGGATAACACAGATAACGTCTGGGGCTGCTAAAGAGTTATCTAGTTGGGATTGCTGGGCTGCTTTGAGCCACAAGGTGCTGTATGCTGGAAGGTGTTGTTGTGGTTGTCTTCTCCTGGGTAGGATCAAAATCTAAAGGCTAGATGATCCTGAAGAAATTTCCACAGCTTGCCAAAAGAAATGGAGCAATAAAATTTGCATCCAACCTCTGGACCGCTTGCTGATGGAAAGCTTGGGACTACAGATGTTGAGTTTTGATGAATCCTGATCAAAGTGTTGATTTAAGAATGACAGAACTGCCAGTCTCCAAGCAACAATAGCCCATCCACTCCCTCCCTTTCGGCCCTAATGGAAAAGTTTTGGTGCTCAGACGGTTCCCAGGAGACCTGGGATTTCCCTCAGCTCTGTCACCAGCGTGCTGTGCAATTCCCCAGGCTCCATGTCCCTGTTCCTGCAGAAAGCTGATCCTGAACATGTCAGGCCACTTCCAGAGCAACTGTTCCCATGGCCCACATTTGCAGCAGTTAATGCTGAGCCCAAAGATGACCCCCATTTGTTTACAGAGAGGAAGATCCCAAGGCCCATCAGGATGCAGACACATCGTGCTGGGCAGCACTGCAGACATTTGAAAGTACCATCCCTTTTCTCCATTCTGGCCCCATTTCTTAGCTGCTTGTGAGTTCCAGATGTTTGAGAGCAGAGGGGAGCAGGCATTGCCAGCAGGTCAGAGAGGTGATCCTGCCAGCTGAGGGAGCTGAGTGTGTTCAGCCTGGAGAAGACCAAGAGGGGATTTTACCAATATCCGTAAGTATCTGAAGGAAGAGTGTCAGAGGATGGAGCCAGGCTCTGCTCAGTGGTGCTGGGCAACAGGAGAATGGGCAGAAACTGATGCACAGGAAGTTCCACCTGGAACATGAGGAAAAACTTTCCTGTGCAGGTGACAGAGCACAGGTTGCCCAGAGGGGTTGCAGAGTCTCCTTCTTTTGTGATATTCAAAGGAGGAATGTGTCTGGACTCTCTCTGGGTGCTGATGGGGACCAGGAACCCAGCTGCAGAGCATGTGTCAAATGTTTCAGCCTCCCCCAAAATTAATTTTACAAGCTCTTCAATTGCCTGTCACAGGAAGATGCCACGAGGAGATTTGAGTTCTCTGAAAAGAGGGGGAAAGGCACTGAGATCAAACAATGCTGACAAATGCAGCCTGTGACAGCAATTGCTGGTTTTTTTTAAACCTTATGTTTCACATCTGGTTTGTCCTGGTGTTCTAGGTGGGCTCAGTGCACAGTAAACTAGGATAACAAACCTACATTTTCCATGATCCTTTCATCCCCTACGATCCCAAAGCACATCATTTAATTGCACTCAACCTGCACACAGATTTCATAAATAAAGGAATGACGAATTAGCATAGCTGCTGCAGCATTCACACAAGTTACTAAGACACAATCTCCTTGTGCAATCAATCCAGCCTCATGCTTCAGTGTTTGTCATAAATTGAGGTCAGGAAGAAATGTTCTCCCTACCTGGAGGAGTGCTGCTGAACTAGCCGAGTACAGAAAGACTCTTAAGGGTGTAGTAATCTGTCTTCCCTGTGCAATCTCAGAAATTGCTGCAAATATGCATTTGGTGACGATCCAGTGCAGTAGATGAACACTGATCCTGCATGGGGCAGGAGGAATCTGTCTCACACGAGGCAGGAAGAAAGCCTGGCTGATCCTTTTGACCTTAAAATCTGTATCTCACTCCTCCCTTTGTCCAGCAAGGGAGCCAGAGGAGAGAGGGGAGAATCCTGAATCCTGGACGTGCCCACAGCACAAGTGGGGCTGGTCAAGAAGCTGCTCCTTTGCCCATTCCAGCCCCTGTGGGTCACTCCCACAATCAGGCTCAGTCTGGGTTTCATATGCAGAGGGATTCACACGCTGCTTCTGCAAACTGATTGTTCCAGGAACCTTCTCACGACCAAAGGGTCAGTGGATTCCCCTGGACCTCCTGACCGTCTTACAGCTCCAAATTTCCTGCTTATCTCCCACCAAATGCCTCAGGGACACCACCCAGGGAGCAAGCAGGTTCAGGCATCCTTACCATGTGCTTCCTAATCACGGCTCAGCTGCAAAATCCCTTTCCTGCTTCCTGCAAGGAGTGTGAACTGTTCCTTGCACTTTGGCTGGTAAAAAGGATGATAATTACCCCTAATCAGTCTGCAGCAAAAACACAGGCCATAGCAGAAGGGAGGGGTGGGGGGCAGCCACCAGGAGGAGTGGAACCCAATTATTCCAAGTCACTGATAAAACGGGATCAAAGAAGGTAGGAACGTTTTACCAGCTGTAAAAGGCCTGCCTGGACCAAGGCTGTTCTTGGAGAAAGGCCCTTTCTGCCTACAGGCCATTCCTGGCTGGGACCTGTGCACATCCAGGGACAGTTTCTCCTTTTCCTTCTTGGTGTAGGTGAGGAATTTGGGCTGGTGTTCATTTCTGCCTCTGAGGGCAAGCAGCAAGACAGTTTCAGCAGGAAATGAGCGTGGAACCGTGGGCATATGGTGCAGAACGAGTGCTTTGTGTGCTGCCCACGTGGGCACTGAGGTGCTGGTACTCTGCTGTGTCCCATCAGGATCACCTGGGTGACCCAGGGAATGGAGCAGTTGGGGCTGGGTGGTGATGGGGGTGAGGGACAGTGCTGCCAGATGGCATCTGTGCCCTGCCAATGCCGTGTTTGTGGGGAGAAGAGTGCTGCACTTCTGCCTCCTTCACCTCCCTGGGAGCCTGTGCAGCCCCGCTGCTCATCCCAGCCTTTTGCTGCAGCAGGGAGACCTGCACAGCTCATAACAGCAGCAGGAGAGTTGGGAGGTGGTGAGGGAGAGAAGGAAAACAGCCCCTTATGTGGAAGAGGGACTTCAGAAGCAGATCTCTTGTAAATCACTCCCAGGCCTGCCCAGCCCGTGCCTCGTGTCTGGCTGATTGTGTTACGCTATCCGGAGAACGTTTCATATAAAAAGCCAATAATCCCTGTGATTAGAGGGGTGATAAGGGCCAGTGTGGCCTGGATGTGGCAGGGGGCCGAAGTCCAGTGTCCAGCCTCCCCCACCAGTCCTGGCCTCCCCATCCCAGCCAGGTGGCACAGACGTGGCAGGGCTGCTGGTGGGCAGGGGAAGCAGGGCTGGGAAAAACAACAACAACAACAACAAAAAACCAGGAACCAGCCCTGCTGCTGGCAAAGAGGGACTGGGGAAGAAGGGAGGAAGGAAGGGGAGAACTCAGTGAGCCCCAGCAGTGTGGCATGGGGCCAGCTGTGGCTAATAGCCCACAGGCTGCCACCACTGCCCCTTATAAACTACCTCACAGATGTCTGAATATGGGGTGGCAGTGGGGGACTGCAGCCCGGGGAGGGATTGGGGTTTCTTAGCAGGTGGGGGGTATCGAGGACAGCTGAAGTTTAATGAGTGTGATGGGTCTCAGCCCTGTTTCTACTGGAAGGAGGCCACAGCATTCAAACCACAACTGAGAAGCAAAGGAGTCGCTGGCTGAGCCACCCCACACCCAGTGGGGTCCTGTCCGTGCCACTCTGAGCTGTGCAGTGCCCCAGGTTCCTCAGACTCGATCCTGCAAAGCACCTGTGTGTATGTGGTCAGCTTGAGGTGATGGGCCTCAAGAGAGATCCTGAGGCTGTGGAGAAAGGAAAAAAACCTTCCTTGTCTAAGGGCCTGAATTGCTGCTGTGCCTTTTTTATTTCTTCCTCTTTAATTCCAGGTAAAAGAGAGTATTCTCAGGGTAAAAGCAGGATCTCAGAGCCTACATTTTCATAATGATGACAGCATGGCTTTCACCTTGTGTCCAGAGCTTCAGAGCAGAAAATGTCTGTACAATCTCTCTCCTTGAACCAGTGCTGGAGTGGGATATAATATCTGAATAATTTACAAAGGCTCTTCATTACACAGATTTATTTTTGGCAGCTTTGTTAGACTGCTCCTTTTAGGAACTAATAGGAAGTTTCTCTGGTTTCATTAGGACATCCCTGTATGAATTGTTCCAGTGGGGCCAGGGACTGGGACAGCTTATCGCTCCATTAGAAATGCAAAATGTTTCTGCCCTCTGTGCCACCTGTGGCTTTATGGAAACCCACCTTCATGTCCAACCCCGACCCAGGTCTGGCTGTAGCAAGAGTCCAGCATGACTTTATTCCTGGCCAAGGTGTTGAGGGAATGGGGGGCTTCCCCACATTGCCTTCAAACAGCTTTGCAGCAGACAAATGTTGGTTCACTTGGAGAGCTCCTACACAGAACTCCCTTTCCTGTGCTGGAAAAACCTTCATTTCTCAAGCCAGGCCTGAGGTGGGCTGTGGGAACCCCCACTGTTCACCAGGCTGTGTTTGAGGCCAGCTCCTCTGTGCCCAGGCCATATTCAGCCCCACTGACTCACACAGACTGGGCAAGGCTAAAATCCCCCCTTCTTCAGATGCAGGTGCATTGCCCGGCTGGAAACGGGCCCATTAAAAAGTCATTTACCAGGCACAAGAGAGTTTGTGTTCCCCTGGATTGGGATTTGCCAAGATTATACCATAAATTAGAGTGTTTCCTGGAAGAATGTAAGGAGAGAGGAGAAAAAAAAAAAAGATAAAATGGAACATTTTGTAGCCGACAGAAATGCCAATAAAGGAGCGTTTCATTTCCCACTTGGAAGGGAGTGACTGCAAGTTGCTGCAAGGGTAGGGCAGGGTGCCTGTGCTGCTCCAGGACCAGGGGAAGAGGACAACAGGGACCTGGTCTGGCTTCATGCACACACTGACTATAAACTGCATCCCTCTGCCCTTGAGCAGAGCCTAAGCTGGGGTGACTCAGTTTCTCTCCATGTAAAAAGGGGGACCAGGATGCCAACCCCACTGGGGGAAGACTGTCTGCCCTGTTTTCCAACCCTTATTCTGCAGGGACACGAAGCCTGGCTGCACTATTAATAATCCTTGGCATGAAGCTGTCACAGTTTCCACTAATATGGAGATGTTGAAGTGAAAAAGCTACTGCACAATATGCAGGAGGTGTCACAATAACTCAGCTGCTATATTGTTCTTTTTAAAAATAAATACCACAACAGGCCAGCCCACATTGCTGGAGTCATGACGTGTAGGGTTTTATTTTTAATCAGAAAATGTACTGATTTTTAAAGATAGAGACAGAGCAACATCTGAAATTTATGAAAGCTCCCTGTGTGCTCACACGTACCAACCGTGTTCCTGCCTGTTATTCTCCGAATGGCTTCCAAGGACCTGATCCTGCCTCAGCACGGGCACATTTGTGTGTGTGTGTGGCTTTGCAAGAGGCCCCATGGCAACAAAGTCCTTCCAGAAATAAAGTCTGTGGCTGAATTCCCCACCCCACTGCTCTCTGGGGGGATGCAATCGATCCCCTAGGACACGAACTGCCGGGTCTGCTCCTCAGGCAGCAGGTTTAGGACCAAACTTTGCATCCAGGGCAGAATAATCCATTGTTTAGAGATCAGAGGTTTGTCTGGGGGCCAGTTGTAGGTGAATTACCTTTTTCCTTTGCCTTCCCTCACGCTCAGCCAAGGACAACGCTGAAATAAAGCAAAACGAAACCCCGGGTTAAGAAATGCCTGTTCTGCTTGGGGAAGGGCGAGGAGCCCCATTGCCCGGCGAGGGCCGGTCGGGGGCTCTGGACCTGCCTCAGGCCAGCCGGACCCTGGGCCTGCCCCCCGGGCTCTGCCAGCGGCCCGGGCAAACACCGCGGCCTCCGCCGGGATGGGCTCGGGGCTCTGAGCTCGGAGGGGGGCCCGGGGCACCGGGAGGGTGCGGGGAGGGCCGGACAGCCCCGGCCGGGGCGCGGGGAGGAGAGGCCGGCGGAGCAACGCCCGTCCCGACCGCGGGGCCGCATCCCCCGCGCCCCCGGGCCCCGCCGCAGGCAGGGCACGGAGCGCAGCCGGGCCCGGTGTCCGCGGCCGGCGGCGCCGCGCGGCGGGGGCGGGGACCGGCGGGGGCGGGCGCGGCCGTGGGCCCGCCCGGGCCGGGGAGGCGGCGGCGGCGGCAGGTGGTGCCGAGCAGCCGCAGGACGGAGCCGGAGCCGCAGCCGCCATTAGACAATAGGCGCCGGCGGCGGGAGCGGCGCGGGGCGAGCGGCGCGGCCGGGGCGGGGCGGCCGCGGGGCCGGGGCGGCCGGACCCGGCGCGGACAAAGGCGGCGCGGGGAGCCGCGGCGGGGGCGGGAGCAGGAGCGGGAGGCGGCACCGGGCCGCTCCGTGCGGGGACCGAGCCGCAACCTGACATGATGTTTCCACAAAGCCGGCACTCGGTACGGCGCGGCCCGGGGCCGGAGCGGCCGCGGGGCGGGGCCGGGCGCCGGCGGGGCCGCGGGACGGCGCGGGGGCTGCCCGGCCTCCCTCGGCCCCCGCGGGGTCGAGGGGATCGAGCGCCTCCCGCCGCCGGCGGCCGCGGCCGGTGCTGAGGGGCGGCGGGGCCGCCGGCGGCACCCGGGGAAGGGGCCCCACGGGTGACCTTGGGCGCGTCCCGGGCGCGGGCGCTGGGCCCCGGGGGTGCCCCCGGCGGGGGCTCGGCCCCCAGGGCGGGCTCGGGGCGGGGGGGCCCGGCGGCCGCCGGCTCCGGTTCCAGCGCTGTCTCCTGTTGTTCAAGGGCTCCTCTCACCTGCCTCAGCAGTTGAAGTTCACGACCTCCGACTCCTGCGACCGCATCAAGGACGAGTTCCAGCTGCTGCAGGCCCAGTACCACAGGTACGTGCTCCCTCCGGGCCCGGGGCTGTCCCGGCCGATGCACGGGAATCGCTCCGATTCTGCTGCTCGTCGCTTCGCTCCCGGGACCGGATGAGAACATGGGGAAGGGGACCCCGTCGCGTAGCTTGGGACACCTTTGGCTGGAGGAGGACCTCGGGCACGGCGTTGGTCGTGTCCACATGGGAGCCCCGCGAGGAGAACGCCCATTCCTTTCTCCAGCCAAGGTCTTTCCTCCAAGTGCTGCTCAGCCAGGACTGCGCAGACACTTGCCAGGCCTCCTGTCTCTTGCTGGGAGTTTTCCTCAGTTCTTCTCGCTGGCTGCCATTCCTGGACTGCAAATGCTGCAGGGAGCACTTAAATCCAAAAGCTTCTGCTTTCCTGTGTGTGTGGAAATAGTGTTGCTGACCCAAAAGCTGGCTTGAGACAATCTGTTGCTTTGCATGTGTGCATGTCTGACATAAACATGAAGCCCTTTGGGTTAAATTGAATGAGTGATGCCCTCTGCCACAGCCTGGCGCTGGTTGTGGTGTGTGCATTGGTGCCATGTGGCTGTAATGTCCCCTAGCCCGGGCTCTGCCTGCGGGCAGGTCACAAGTTTGTGGTGGTGTCATTCTGGCAGAAAAAACTGCTGGGAAGTGGCCTTTCCTGGCGTCTCCGTGCCTTGGCAGTGCCATCGGGGGAGTAGGGCAGCCGAAGGAACGTTCCTGCTGAAAGGGAAGCTTTCCCCCCACGCCGCTCCACCCCCTTGGACTTAATCTGCTCAAGAAGGAGCAGGTTTTGTGTAGGTGAAGCTGTTTCTTGTTTGAAACATAAAACCACAGCACATGCTGGCTGCAGTTGCTCGGCTGGTGAGTTGGAGTCTCATAAAACACTGGGAGCTGCGGCACTTTCTCTGAAGGGTGTGAAGAATCTAGGAGAGAGGAAAAATTCTTGCTTCTGGAGGGATGTGCTGCATTTGGGCCTCCCCCCTGCCCCCATCCAGAAATGGGTCTGGCTTTGGTTTTGATGTTGTATTGGAACATCTCTCAAGTGCTGCAGACAGTTCTGTGCCAGAATCTGTCCCCAGCTGCCAGCGATCTGTTGAGGAAAGGCAAACCCCTCCCTGGGCAGCCAACTCTGCTCCTACCCAGCATCCTGCTTCCTGTGGAATGGATTTGCCTGAGGGAGGTCAGTGTTCAGCTGGTGGATAGTCTTGTGTCCTTCTCCTGAATGTGTGCTGGTGGGGCTCCAGCTGAGATAGTGGGAGCAGGCTCTGTGTGGTCACTACTGTGCCAGCAGAGCCTGGCCGGGCTCTGGCCATCCCTTGAAGTCCAGATAGTGGTGTCCAAGAATCCAGCCTGGCTGGGACGAGGCTGTGCAGGAAGCAGATGCTCTGTGGCGATCAACTCTCTCACCTCCTGTTTGTGGTTTTCTTACTGTTTTCTGGCTTTTCAGCTTGAAGTTGGAATGTGACAAACTAGCCAGCGAGAAATCGGAGATGCAGCGTCACTACGTCATGGTAAGGACCAGCCCGAGAGCAGAGTGTGTGGGTGGCAACACCAGCAGGTGCCTGTGCCTGGGCTCTGCCTGGCAAGGAGCCCGTGCCCCGCAGAGCTCCAGGGCTCTCAGCACGGCTGGAACTGGCTTTTTCTGAAAACGGGGCTGTTTTGTGTTGGCTGCATGCAGTGGGTTGTTGAAATGCGGGGTGGCAGGGAGTTTTTTGATGTAGAAAATGGGGCCCGGTGGGTGATTGCTTGATGGGTCCTTGGCCTGGCTCCCCGTGCCCAGGGGAAGTGACAGCTCCTACACACCTGAGAAGGTGCTGGTGTGCAGGTGTTCGGGGACTCTGGGAGGGTCATGGCCAGTGAGAGACAAAGCAGTGCTCTGAGAAGTCAGGAAACTGGGAAACCCACAAGCCCAAGCGGGAGTTAGAAGCAGAACCCAGCTTCTGTGCAAGGGCTAAACCCTGTGCACCTTCTGGTGACCCTGCAGCCTTGCTGAGCCGTGGTGCTGAGTGCTGGCACGTGTGTCCCAGCACAGGGTGTGCAAGTCCCAGGGCAGTGCCTGGTAAAGGCATGAGAAATGGTGCCACATGTGGGCAGCATGCTTAGCTGTGGCTTTCCAAGTAGAAATCTGCCAGGAAACAGCCATGTTCTGGTGAGCAGGGTGAGGAAGAGCCCTTGTAGCAGAGGGGAGGGATGCCAGGCAGGGCTGTGGTCTCTTCCTTTCCTATCATGGAGTTAACAGGAGGCTGCAATACTGTCCATGAAGATGAGCTGGTTCCTGCTTGCCAGCTGCTGTTCCTGCTTGCCAGCTGCTGCACCTGCCCTGGAAGGAAGAGATAAGATGCAGAAATTAATAGAGCAGCTCTTCAGAGCAGAGTTAAGACTTTAAAACCAGAAATAAGGGAGCTGGCCCCTCCATCTTTCTCTACTGCCCTTGTGCTCAGACTCTGAGGCTGTGGGAAGCAAGGTGTGTTTGGGGCGAGGGACAAGGAGAAGAGATCACAGCTTTCCTGGTGTGTTAATGGGGAAGCCCTCAAGTTCTCACTGGTAAACAATTGCTTCCTGTGCCTCTCAGTCTGCACAGAAACCCTCATCTCCAGCGGTGGCCAAGATACATTTTTTTTCCCCTCCTTAATGCTGGCAGTCACCAGAATTGATTCAGGTTGCTGTCAGCAGCAGAGGGGAAGGGCTGTTACTCGTGGCGCAGCGCTGGAGGCTCTGCAGGCGCAGCAGCTCCTGCCTTCTCTGCGTGGCTGAGCCGGAGCTGCTGCCGCTCCCCGTCACGGGGAGCCAAGAGGAGGGTTCCTGTGAATGTGCAAAGCTGCTACAGCTGCTCTGATTTTTGAATAAGTCACAATTGGCAGCTTGGGGGACGGGCTCCTGCTTCCTGCTCGGTCTTCAGAATGCAAAGAAGCCTCGAGAGCCCGCAGCAGGCTGAGATCATTCTGATACCAAGCCGGGCGCTTCGTAGCCTTGTGGCGTCGGTACCAGGATGCCAGTGATCTTCAGTTAAATGAGCACAGATGTGGATTGTTCTTTTCCCTTTGGAAGAATCAGGATTGCAGGCTGCAGGAGGAGGTTTCTAAACTCTCAAAACATCAGCCTTATAACAGCTTCTTCCAGGGGTCAGGAATTAGCTGCTTCTGCCAATAGATTGTCTGTAGCTCCCTGTTGCTGCTGTGCAGGGGTTTTCTGGGTGGATTGTTCTTGTGTGTGGAGGGGGGAGGTTTCCACATAACTCCTTCCTAAACAGCTGGAGCTGTGCGCAGCTGGATGTGTTACTTGCTAGATGAAGTCCAGTTGTGGTCTCTCCCATTTTCTGCTGAAGCAGTCATGTCGGCTTTAGGATACTGGCCAGGCAAAGCTCACAGAGCCAGGCTGCCTCTCTCCTGGCTGTGCTTAGGGAAGTCTGGAGCCCTGAGCCTTTTTCCAGGTTTGACTCACTCTCACCTTGGTGCAAACTGTGGAAAGGTGTCTATGAGGGGAGCTGTGTGGGGCAAATCTCCAGGTCTGGAGCAGGGTGGGCAGGGAGCACCTGGAGGGGGTCTCTGTGCTTGCCTCCTGCTGTCTCTGTTTCTAGGGCTGGCCTCTGCTCTCCTTCCTTGCCCAGCCTTTGTAGAAAACCCTGCCAGGAATGCAGTGGTGGCTCCCAGCACTGACCTGGCAGAGACTTGACTTACAATTTGTTTTGTTCTCTTCTCCTCTCTCCTGCTCTACAGTACTATGAGATGTCCTACGGGCTGAATATTGAAATGCACAAACAGGTAGGGGGGAGAGCACCTCCAAGTGCTGGGGAAGGTGCGTTGTCTGCTCTGTGTTGCCCTCTGTCACTTCAGTTGCATTTCAGGAACTAGAAATGCTGTCAGCCTGTAAAATGTCAGAGCTGCCTTTAAAATGCAGGCCCCCCCACTTCTCAGGATCACAGTGCTGACCTGGGAGCTCCCATCCTGGGCTCTGGGCATGCTGTGGTTCTCCCCAGGGCCTGAACAGATATATGAGCACCAGACAGGGCAGTGCAGGCAGGGTCTGGAGGTGCGGCTTGGAGACTCTGTGGCAGCCTGGATAAGTTTGCTCATTACCCTCACTGGTGGTTAAGTTGTTAATTATCCCCAGTGACTAATTACCTGTGGTGTTAACAACATGAGCTTCCTCTGAGCCTGTCTCTATCTGGCTCCAGCTCCAGTCACAAAGTCAGCTGTGTGTCGTGGCTCAGTTTTAAGCCTCTTAGCACAGTTCTGTTCCCCACAAAGGCACTTGGTGCTTCTGATCCCATTGCCCTTGTTGCTAAGCCCATGAGACTGGCTTCCCTGGGAAAACCTGAATCTTGTCGAAGAATCTGAGCCACGAATCCTCACTGCTGTCCCACGAATGTCTCCCAGCCTCATCTGCTTCCCTGTGGTGCTGGTAGGGTCCCCTCAGCTGGTTTTAGTGTGTGCCTGTACCCTTTGGCTCTGTATTTCGACTCCTTTGGAAAGTAACTTACAAAGGACTGGTAGCTTCACTATTTGCCAGGAGAAAAGCATTTAACACCCCAGAATTTGCCACTGCTGGTTTGAGGGTAGTGAGGAAGCTGCCCAGCCCCTCTGGTCTCCCCCAGTAGCCCCAGTCCAGCAGCTCAGCTGGGGAGGGGGAGCCTGAGAGGACCAAGCAGCTGTGTGTGTGTCTGTGTCCACATGGCAAATGTAATTCAGCACATCCCCACCTGGCTCTGCAGTAACTTTCCTCTCTAGTTGCTCCCAATTTGTTAAATGAACGTCAGAGGAGAGGAAGGGGAATATTGAAAATCTGCTCTTGGCAGTCAGCAGCATCCTTTCATTTAACTGTGCAGGGAGGAGCCTCGGGGGGCGAGGTGATCCCCACGGCACCAGCATGCTGCCAGCATCTTTCCAAGGAGAGTGGGTTTTCTAGGGCCATTCCCAAGGGAGGGGGAATGTGGGGCAGCTGGTGCTGTGGGTGCTCAGTCCCGAGCTGCCTGACCTTTCCTCTCTGTCCCCCCCCACCTTTTTAGGCTGAAATCGTCAAGAGGCTAAACGGGATTTGTGCACAGGTTCTGCCCTACCTTTCACAAGAGGTGAGTCCCCCAGCCTGGGGGTTTGTTGGCATGGAGGCCACTGTCCCTCTGCAGCCAGCGAGATGTTACAGCCCTCCAGCACAGGCAGCTCCCCACCCTGGGCTGGGAAACCTCCTTGCTTGCTCTCACCTCCTGCATGGGGACCAGCCCTTCAAGGCAGTGTTGGCTCCCCGAGCGCTGTGTGGTGGGTAGTGTGCCCTCCATCCCTTTGGTGGCAGCTGGGGACAAAGCTGGTCCTGCTCTCTCCTGCCCGTGGCTCGTGAGCCATCAGCCATGTCTGCGGGGGCAGTGGGAGCTTTGGGTGCTAATCAGGGGAGAAGGACCCTTAAAAAAATACCTCCATATGGCTCCTCTTTGAGATCTGGTTCCTCTGCCTCATTAATTAATGCAGCTGATGGGCTCCTCCCACTCCCCAGAGAAATTAATTGGTGGAGGGGGTGCTTGGGAGTTGCTGTCTGAGGCGGGGGGAAGATTAAGCACCTCTAGAGCCATATCTTCTGTCTTCCCATGGAGGCTGAGCTCTGAGCAGTTCTCCTGGCTCTTTGGGGGTTGGAGGCTTCTTGCTTGGGGTCAGCACTGGGTTTAGGGCACAGGTTCTGTTTCTCCCACCCACCTGTTCTTAGGATGGACAAAGTCTCTGATCAGATCAGAGCTGCCTAATAACTAAGCCCCAGCTAAATCTTTTGCATCTTAATGCAATCCTTACCCTGTCCTGCTGCCAAAATGAAAAGAAAAATCCCCTTGCTGGAGTGCAGTGGAGAGGCCTGGTGTTCAGAGACCTTGTGCTCTGCAAGGAGCAAGTACAGTGTTGTCCTTTATTTTCTTTTAAAGTATGTGATACAGCCGTTTTTTCTGCCTCTGTTTGGAGCACCCAGCTGCTGCTGCAGTTGGCATCCAGCGTGTGTCCCAAGGACTGTGGAGCTTCCCAAAAGCTTCTGATTTCAGGGCTTGTTTTGTTTGTTAGATAGTCTGTGTAGTTGAAGGGTGGCAGGATGAGAGACATTGCCCACCTCTGGCCAAGGATCTCTCTGGATGTGTGCAGAGCAGGAGGAGGGTGGGAGTAAGAGGGGAGCTGCTTAATGCTGTGGTGAGGAAATGGATGAGACAAATGTGTTTCCTTCCCCGCTCCTTGCTGCGTGTGAGGCCCTTGTCATGGGTGAAGTGTGTGCAGGTGTCTCCAGCTGTGGGGTAACCAGCCTGTGTGGACTGGGTCCCTGTTCTGCTTCCCTGTGGCACTAGCAGTGACCCCAAATTCCTCTGTTTTCTCCACGCCAGCATCAGCAGCAAGTCTTGGGAGCCATTGAACGGGCCAAGCAGGTCACGGCGCCAGAACTGAACTCCATCATCCGTGTACGTGATGCATGTTTAGTTTGGGTTGGGAGGGGTGGGGATCCAGGCCTCTGGCCTGGACACAGAGCTGGGCTGTGGATTCTTGACCTGGGGACATCAGGGGACCCCTGCTATGGTGCTGCAGCTGCAGGGACAAGGCTGCAAGGCTGGGCTGGCCGTGCTGGCACAGGGCTGGTTCCACAGCTTGCTGTGCTGTTTGCAGGGGAGCAGGGATCCCTGCTCTGCCTCAGCAGGGTGCAGGGAGAGGAGCTTTGGTTTTGAGCAGGAACCACAGTAAGTACTTGGCATGAAAACACCATCTGCTCTTGGTTAAGGTTGTGAGTGAGGGCTTTAATTGCAGCCTTGGGACATGCCAGAGCCTGAAGCCAGATGTCCTGTGGGGTATGGGCTGTGTGTCCTGCTGGGGACACTGCTGAGGCTTCTCTTGAGGCTGTCACAGCAGCAGGACTCGAGAAATCTTTTCCTACCCAACCCTGAGGCTGCAATGCTCTCCAGCACCCTGAGGTCCCTGGTTTAAGGTTGATTGCTGGCACAGGCTGGCCAGTCCAGGCTCTTGGTTTGGGGTCCAAGTGCACCCAAAATGACAATACCCCCGTTGTGTTTCTGTGTCTGTCCATCGTTCCCTACAGCAGCAGCTTCAAGCTCACCAGCTGTCGCAGCTCCAAGCCCTCGCTCTGCCTCTGACTCCGCTCCCCGTGGGGCTCCAGCCCCCGTCCCTCCCCGCCGTCAGCGCCGGCACCGGGCTCCTGTCGCTGTCGGCCCTGGGCTCGCAGGCTCACCTCTCCAAGGAGGACAAGAACGGCCATGACGGGGATGCCCACCAAGATGATGATGGGGAGAAATCGGATTAGAGCGACCGGGGGGCCGGGGGAAGGGGGCTGTCTGGGGGAGGGAGGGGGCGGGTTAGTGCAAAATGCAGTATCTCTCTCTAGTTGCTGTGCAGCAGGGCCGTGGAGACCTGTGCTCGGTGGCAGCTCGCCAGGCCTGTCCCCAGAGGCGGGTGGCAGGGCCTGGGGGGTGTCCCCAGCGCCGTCCCCGGCTGCTGCACAGCAATGCAAGCGCCATAGCATTACCCGTGTGGCCAATCGTGCTCTCCCTGTGCCCAGCCTGCCTTCCCTGTCCCTCCTCCCGCTCCGTCACAGAGCTGAGCCGGAGCCTGGCTTGGGCCGCTCTGGGGCCACTTTGCCCCTTGGCTGTCCCAGCTCCTCGGTGCCATGTGGCCCCTCCCTCCACCTGCTGCTCCCCCCTCGGTATTTAAAGATTGCCCCTTGATCCTAACGGTTCTGCACAACTCCCTGCTGGGATCCCTGGCCCAGAACAATCTCCTCCCTTCCCCAGGCGCTCTTGGTCTCGTCGCATCGCCCTGGCCCCGTGTCCCCCATGCCCCTCCTGCACTGATACCAGGCCGGCGCCTTGCTGTTCTGCATGTACCTGTTCTCAACCAGCTCTGGCTGCCAGGGGGTTCACCCTGGGCTGGAGGGGGAGCCTGTGCCACCTGCTCCCTCTCAGCACAGCACCCGGCTCCGGGGGCCCAGGTGGCTGGGCAGAGGGGGCAGGCAGACCGAGAGCCTTCCCCGGCCTCCCCCTCCCTGTGCCCCTGCCCTGTGTAGAGGATACAGCAGCTTTCTCTGTTCTTATCTCCGTGCGCTAGCGTGTCTTCTTAAAAAACAAAAATGGAAAAAAAAATAATAAATAATAATCTGGTGTTTGTATATAGTTCTTTAGAAAGATCTTGTTTTGCTTTTTGTGTTTAATCACTTGACCTATAATAAGAGGAACTGAAAATGCTGTATCAAGGACGTACAAGCTGTGCCTTTCAAATAAAGAAATAAGAAGGTTGGTTAAAACCAGGACTTGCTGCTGCTTTCTTGCTGCATTTGGGATGCCTTATAATACTTCCCTTTGTCTCCTGTCCCTTCAGATGGGGGAATCGGGGAGAAGAGGGAGGTTTCCTGGCTCACCTGTGCTGTGGGAGGTGTCTGGAGGAGTAGCCCTCCTACCTTCAGGTGGTAGTGTATTCCAGATTATTCCCTTGTTGGATCTCCCTCTCTGGAGGTTTCTCTGGGAGCCAGGACGAGTGAGGTTAACACTGACACCTCTGGCTCTGGCTTCTCTCCCACTCTTGTAGGGGCTGGTGGAACAGGGCTGTCTCTGTGGCCTTTGTGGCTCTGGGACACCCCTGCAGAGGTGGCAGCTGTGCTACAGCTGAAATCTGCCGGAGCCAGGGCCAAGAGGATGCCCAGGCAAAGCCAGAACAAACTGGAGCTCAAGGTGAAAGTTGTGGGTGGTGAAAAGGGACCGGGGGCCTCTCCAGAAGAAAAGCAAGGAGCAAAGCAGCCCCGAGGTCTATCAGCTCTGTGTCGGAGCAGCGTGGCTTGGTAACACATGTGGAGGTCCCTTTGGGCTGCCACAGGTCTGCTCTGTGTGTGCATAATTCATTTTTCCTGTGGGCACAGAGGATAAGCTGCTTCTGTGGCTCTCAGGCCCCTCTGGAAAATCCGGCCTGCGTTGCCCTGGGGCTGAGATTGCTGTAATGGAATTGGCTCTCGATAATTAGAGCTGTCCTCTGGCTTCAGAGCCTGCTCCACCCTGATAACATCGTCCCCTCGGGATCTCTTAGGCCAGTTGGAGTGGGAAAATTTCCTTCCTCTGGGAAGGAAGCCGTGCTGGGGGGGGCGAGGGGGGGTGTCCTGATGCACCCAGCACTGAGGTATGGAGGGGCTGGTGGGTTACAGAGCCTGCGGGCAGCACCAGCGCTTGACAATGCTCCCGTTATCTGCCCGGTCAGCCTAATCCGGGCTGGGCATGGGTTGGGCAGCGTGCCCAGTGCAGGCTTGCAAGGGACAGGGGCAGATCCGGAGTGCAGAAGCCCTGTGGCAGGGGCTGGCCTGGCCCCAGTGCCCTCGGGGGGCTCAGCACCGGGCAGACCCAGCCAGCGCCCGGCACTGCGCGGGGGCTGCCGCTGCTGGAACGCTGCCGATGTGCCCCCGCTGTCCTGCAGCTGCTCTGGGGTCTCTGCTGACACCCAGCAGGTCCCTGGTGTGAAAGGCCAGCACGGCTGCGGGCCGGGGCTCTGCAAGGGGCAGCTGCTAAAGCCATCCCTGCCCTGTCAGTGCCGCAGAACCCGCGGGGAGCATTCCCAGCGCTTTCACCTCCAGTTCAGCCGCGGGGCAGGGAGCACCACCGTCAGGGGATGTTACTCCTGATGGATATGCAAGGGAGGAGGATTTAGGAGAAACTGTTCAGGGCTGCTTTCAGGAACAGAGGTCCCTCTTGTTGGAGCTAATCAGCGGCCTCGGTTCAGTGGGCAAGAGGGTTGGACAAACCACGAGGCCACTGGGGCTGGGGAGCTGCTCTGCACTGGGCTGTGGGTATCTTCTTGCTCCCTGTGGGACACTAACCCTCTGTTAAAGTATAAAGAGAGAACTTCTGAGCTCTCCAAATCCCCTGCACCTTCCAGCAGGTGCTGAGCTGAACCTTGTGCTCCACTCCTGCTTCCCATGATGTTCCATTACCAAAGCGTTTCTCTGCCTGATGGAGGGCACCCTGATATCCCATCCTACTGAGGAGCAGTGTTGTTGTTGTTCCCCATGCTTCCAGCCTGGCTCTGTTTGCCACCACCCCTGGATCCCCAAAGGGAGTCATTTCATAAGGCACCTTCCCAGATTTGGGCTCAAATCTGAACTGCATAACAAGATCTGAAAATCTAACCCACACCAACAGCAAAGAAAAGGCTTAAAAATACCTCCCTTGTGACTTTCCCAGTAGCTGCAGACTTGAGAAAACAGCTTCTCTCCTTCCAAACAGGCCTTGTAACCTCCCTGCAGCCAGGAGCCCCTCTCCTGCCCTGCAGAACAGCTCAGCACTTGCAGGGACACAGCTGACAAGGGGCCCCCAAAGCTGCTCAGGGATGATTTGAGACTGGTTCCTGGCAGAGAAACCCTTTCTCCTCGTGTTCCAGAGGTCGTGGTGCTGGGGTGGGACAGGGATACAGGTTGATGGTCTGAGAACCAGCTCTGCTGCATCAGGATCCTTGGGAAAACTCAGCAGAGCCCTGACTCATGAAGGGTGGGTAGAGAGCGATCCAGTGACAGCCACTGTCCTGCTGCCCACAGAGGCTGTGGTGGACACAGAGGGCAGGGGGCAGAGGCAGGACCCCATCTGGCAGTGCCCCATGCCCTGACCACCAAGCAGCACAGCAGTAACCCAGGCTTGGCATGGATTCCTGCTCACAGCTCCCAGGGGTTTGACAAAACTCTGCTGTCACCCATCTCCTCCCTTCCACCTGCCTGTCACTGGAGGGTCATAAATCAGCCTCCTTCCTCCTCCATGCAGTGAGCAGGTGGCAGTTTTTTACCTGTTTGGGTCCATCCCCTTCAGATCCTTCCCGTAGGACAGAACCCCCAGGCTCTCATTGCCCGTGGGAGTCGGAGTTGCCTCTGCCACGTCCCCCTCTGGCTCCCACCCTCCTCACTTTGCAGCACAGCTCTGCCTGAAACAATGGCCCAGCCTGCACGCCAGGAATGGTGGCGGAGCAGGGCTTCCTTCCCAATTCACCGCTAATGCAGGAACGCTGAGCTCTTCCTGGCTGCAGCGAGCACCAGATAAAAGCTAAAAGAGGCATCAATAATTAAAAACCACTCAGAGCTGGTGAGTGCAAACAGGAGCCAACACACGGATCGAAGGCAGAGCCAGAGACCAGAGTCTGTCAGCTGCTGCGTTGCTCTGAGGGCTCCCACTCCTCTTTTACAGTCCCACGGTGCTGAGGTGTCCCTGGCATCAGGGACACCTGGAGGGGACGCCTGTCCCCGAGGGCTCTGGGGACATGTGGCTTTGGAGAGTGGACACCAGCACCGGGGGTTTGGGGATGGGGACTTGCAGTTTGGTCCCAGAAGTGTAGCTCAGGGCACTGGGGAACCTTGATTTCCAGTACAGCTTTGGCTTAGATCTCACTGGTTTGCTGCCAGGTCCTTTCCTCAGTTCCCCTTCCCATCTCATGTTCATTCTAGGACAGACTCCAGCCAGGATAAGGTCCCTGTTTGTGCCAGCTGCCCTGGGAAATTCACATTGTTGAAGGGTGCCAGGAACTCCTCTCTGCTGAGTTCATGCCTCCTCATTCAAGTAGGCAAGTGAGCAGCTGGAAATAGGATGGTTTGGTGAGCCACAGCCACGCTCGGTGTCTTTGTGAAACGTGGTGGGCTCTGCCCTTGGCCATCCACTCCGGAGATGTGCTGGACACAGGAGGCTGCGTGTGGGGAGAGGAACAACTGGACCCGTGGCATGGAGTGGGACAGAGCTGGGGCTGCCCTTCCTGCCCAGGGCTGGAGGACGCTCTGTGTTCCCGTGTCCCCCGCTGGCATTCGGGGAGGGAGCTGAAAGGTAAAATCACGGGGGTAATTCCAGCAGCAGCAACCTCTTTTGCTCGGATCCAGTTTCAAATGGAGCTCCTGTGTGTCCCAAAGCCTGGGTTGGTTTGATTTCTCTGCAGCTCATAAACAAAGAGCTGTTCAGAGCATTTTCCTCTTGATCCTGGCGTGGATTTCAAACACCCTCATCCTTTGGGCCACTACCAGGCACGAGCGTGTGGCTGCTGCAGGGGATGGCTGAGCATCCTGCAGGTGACAACCTGGTGACAACCAGGTCTGGGCCGTGGCTACTGCCCTGCACTGTCCCATGCCCAGGGCAGCAGAGGGACCATCTCCTCTCGCTGCTGTGGGTGCCAAGGGTTAACTGCCGTTGTTTTCTCCCATCCAAACACAATTTAATCTCTGGGTTACAGGTTGTGCTGCTCCAGGGCTCATGCTAATCACTAATGGAGGGTGATCAAGACACGTGTGACACCCACCACTCCGGAGATGCCTGTGCCAGGTTTACCTGTGTCACTCTCCCGAGACACTGGAGCAGAGAGACTGCTTAAGGAAAACTGGCAATTTTCGGAAAGGAGTTTTGAAAAATGCTGCAAAACATCTCCTCAGTCTAACCTTTCCTTGAAACATGATCTGAAATGTTTCCAGCCTTTGAAAATAAACTTTCCTTAAAAAAAAACCCCTCAACTCTCCCAGTAAGGCAACACACACACATACAAAAAACAACCCTTTAAACTTTACATTTGGATTAAAATATGCAGATATATGTGCAGATATGTGATGTACACACAGAGAACATCAATGTGCCTGCGTAGAAGGGAGGCTTTTGGAGGGTTCGAACCTGGTATCCATCACTGCCTGCATCAGTGGATCTGCCCAGCGAACACGTGCAGCCAGGCAAAGGTAAAGGGGCAAGCGCTGGGGCTGGCTTGGCTCCTTGCTTGGGACTGAGAGGGTCTGGGGCCAGCTTGGCCACTGCCGGGCGACAGCCCCCAGTCCTGGCTGGGGAGGAGAGGCAGGGACACCAGGGGATGGATGGCACGGGGGCAAGAGGAGGAAGAGCCTCCAGTGCCCAGCACCTTGTCCCTGCCCTGGCCGCTGCCAGCATGCAGCACGTAAGTAACACAATGAATAAAAGATTAGGATGAAATGTGAGGCATTAAATATTTAACCTTGTGCCTGCCTGTGCAGTGCCCAGGTACAGCTGGGTCCTGCAATATTTAAAGGTTGCTCCTCGCTCGCTTTTACCACCCCCGAGTGCGGTGACTTCACAGCAGTCGCAGCTGGAGGGGTCGCAGGGGACCGGGCAGAGACCCTCCGTGGGTTCCCCTCCGGGACCACCGGGACCCTCTGTGGCAGAGCCGAGCGTTCCCCGGCCGGAGCAGCCCCACGGAGCCCGAGCCCGGCGGCTGCGGCAGCTCCGGGTCCGCCGGGCCCGCGGCCCTCCCGCCTCAGCCGCCGCCGCTCCGCCGCCCCACGTTACTTTGAGTGGCAGCCGGCAGCAGCCGCAAGGCCTCGTGGGCCGCGCAGTCTGCCTGCCCGGGCCGCCCGCGGCGGGAGCCCCGCCCGCCTGCAGCGCTGGGTCGGGCCCCGCGGCAGAACCGGGCCGGGCGGCTCCCCGAGCCCGCGGCGGCGGCAGGGACGGGACGGACCGGCCCCGGGCGCCGCCGCCGCGAGGGCGTAGCCAAGTGCTGACTACAACTCCCAGCGTGCCCCGCGGCGCCTCCCCGGAGGCTCCAGCGACCCGTTCACTTCTCATTGGTCGTCCCGCTCCCTGGCGTCACGAGCCCATGTGGGAACCGCGCAGGGCGATTGGCTGACGCTCCCGCAGCGGCAGCCAATGGCCGGTGCGAGCGCCGCCGCTGCGGGCTGTGGGGCCGGTTAAGGTGGAGCGGGCGGAGGGCACGGGACGGGAAAGCCTCGCCGCGCTCCGCCCCTCCCGGTGGGGCTGCCCCGGGCACACCAAGGGCTGGTCCCGAGGGACCCCGGCCCGCCCCGCGCCCAGGCCCGGCTGTGCTGCGCACCGGAGCCCGTTGGCCCTGGGGTCCCTAGCCCGGCGGGCGCTGTCCGGCTGCACCCGTTTGTGATGTCCGCCCCGCGTGCTGCCCCGCCGGCGGCCGGTGCCGCGTCCGCCCGCAGCGTCGGAGGCGGTGGCAGCCCCCGGCGTCGCTCCCCAGGGACCGGGATGCCCCGGGGTGCTCGGGGCCGCGCGCGCGAGTGGGACCGCGCTGGGGGACGCGCGCGTGGCTGGGCCCGGGGCGGGGGAAGCGCCCGGTGAGCCCCGGGCCGGAGCAGCCGTGCGGGCGGACGCCTCCCGAGCGGCTCCGTTCGGGCCAGGAGCAGCGGCTCCAGGGCCGGCGCCTTCCCCGGGGTTCCCCTTGATCTCCGGCACCGCCGTGCGAGCGTGGGGCCGCCGCGGGAGCTCCGGTGCTGCGCCCGCGCTGTCCCGAGCCCCGCGGGAACGCGCCTCCTTAAGCGGGCGGCCGGGGCGCGCGGGGCCGGGCGGCCGCTCCCCCCCCCCCACCGGGGCCGCCCCAGCCCCGCCCCGGCCCCGCCGGGGGCGAGCGGAGACCCCGGGACCGCCGCCCGCGCCCCGGCGGAGCCGCTCGGCGAGAGCCCGGATCCGCGGCCCGGCCGCCGAGGCGAGGGACCCCCGTGCCCTGGCGGGGGCAGCCCCCGCGGGAGGGGCGGGGAGCAGCGCCCCGGGAGCGGGGGGGGGCCGGGCCGGGCGCCCGGGGCGCTCAGGATGTTCCCGCAGGGACGGCACCCGGTAAGTGCCGCGGGGGCGGCGGGGCCGGGCCGGGCCGGGCCGGGGGGCCGAGCCGCAGCCTCCAGCCGGGCTGTCTCTCCGCAGCCCCCGCTCCAGCCCGGGCAGCCCTTCAAGTTCTCGGTGCTGGAAATCTGCGACCGCATCAAGGAGGAATTTCAGTTCCTGCAGGCGCAGTACCACAGGTGGGGCGGGGGGTGATGGGGGTCGGGCTGGGCTGCGGGCAGAGGGAGCGCCCGGGGCAGAGGTGTGATGGGACATGGGAGGCAGGAGCGCTCGAGCAGCGGGGAAAGCGGGGAAGGAGGAGGTGGAGAAAAGGTGCCTGGTGAGGGGAGCGCCTGCGGAGGAAGGGGAAAGGGGTTTGGGCTGAGGGGCAGCGTGAAACCGTCAGTTGGGGCGCCAGGTCTTGAGCGGGAGTTCCAAGGGGAAGATCAGCGCGTTTCCTTTGGCTGAGCGGGGTGTAGGGGCAGGGAGGGGACAGAGCTCTGGGTGGGTGCTACAGGTGTGTGCACAGCACAGCCGTGGGGTGCAGGTGCCCCAGAGAGGGTGTGTGACACCCCTGCAGCCCCATAAGCCCGCAGGGGCAGGCGGGAGATGTGCTGAGCTTGCCGAGGTTCCAGGGATGGGGACTGGCGGGATGGGGCAGGAGATGCAGGTCCGTGAATGAAAGCCCTGGCTCCCCTTTGCAGCCTGAAGCTGGAATGCGAGAAGCTGGTGAGCGAGAAGACAGAGATGCAGAGACATTATGTCATGGTGAGCTGCCCCCTGCCTCCCCCAAGGTGCGGCCCCGCTGGGCTGCTGCCCTCGGAGAGATCCGGGTGCTGGGGCTCCTCTCAGCCACTCGCCCGAAGGGGCCACTGCCCTGCCCACTGCTGACCTTGGGGCCGGGGAGATGTGAGGGAGGAAGGAGTTAATCACCATTCCTAGCAACGCTGGCTCTTTTGCTGCTGTCTCAGTGCTCAGTGCTGCCTGAGCCTGGGAATCCTGCCATAGGTTTTGTCTCTTTTATTTTGGGTTGGTTTTTTTTTTTTTTTTACCCTTTTTCTATTTGGCCATATAAAGGAGTTCCCCACTCCTCCCTGTCTCTCTCCCAAGGGGTGAGTACTTATGAGCTGGTGCTTCAAGGCTCCTGGTTTGGGTGGAAGGGGAAGAAGCAGGGCAGGAGCCCTCCACAGTTGCCAGTGAGGGGTTAACAGCCCCCAAGACAGACTGACCTGGGCACCAGCCAGAGCCTGCCAGGAGGAGGGGAGTTGCTGAGAGCAAGGAAAGAGTTTGGGGACAGCAGAGCAGTTCCCTCTCCTTTAGCATCTGACCTTACTGCCTCCTCTGGGGAAAGGGGGAACCCAAATGATGCCATCTAAGAGGCAAAAAGATGTGAACTTGGGCAACCCCCATCCTGGGGGTGAAGGCAGCCCTGTCTGTGAGGCCGGGGTGTTGCTGTTGTGGAGCATTTCCTCTCACCCATCAGTTGGGATCCCTCCCCAGAAGTGGATTGCTACCTTTGGAATAGGCTTTGCTGGGGAAAAGCAGGTCCTCTGGTCCCCTTTTCTCCCCAGGTGTGAGGGGTTGGGGTCAGCACCCCTGGCAGAGTCACTGGTGGCTGGGGAAGGGTGTAACCTGTTGTCATCTTTGCTCTGCACAGGCTGAGTGGGTGGGCAGCTGTGCCAGGGCATGAAAACAGGTTCCAAGTAGGGTGGGACAGGCCAGGCTAAGCCAGGATGGGTTCTGGGGGGCAGCAGGACTGGCTTTCCCCTGGCTTAACCCAGTGCAGAAATTGCAGGTGTTAACATCCTGTGGCTGCTCCCTACCTTGTCCTGGGCTCCTGGCATGGGGGCTCAGCCATTCCTCGTGGGCTGGAGTGAGCCAAGTCCCAGGCTGGTCCTGGGCCGGTTGCTCTGGACAGCTCCTAACCAGGCTGTGTTGTGGTTTTCCTCTCAGTACTACGAGATGTCCTACGGCCTGAACATTGAAATGCACAAGCAGGTAAGTGCAGTGGGGGCCGGGCCAGCAGCAGGGGAGGGTGGGGAAGAGGCTGAGGTTGGAGACTTTGTTGGAAAATTATCTCCCTGGAGCCCGTGCAGCTCTACTGGCATGGGAGGTGTGACAGCTCTGTACGAGGGACTGGCTTGCAAAGGGATCCAGCAGTTGTCAGGATGTGTTATTGCGTTCCTCATCCCTGCCATCCCAAAGATGAACCACTCAGAGCCCTGCTGTGAGGCCTGGTGCCTCCCTGCAGTGCTTCCCTGGGGCCCCAGCTGAAGGAGGGATGTGGAGGAAACAGCAGGAGCTAGAGAGCAGAGGCAAATGGATTGTCTTTCTTTTCTTTTTTTCTTAATCTCCTTTTCCTTTCCCAAAGCCAGAGGAGTGTTTTCACCCTTCCCTGGTTCCCCTTTTGTTCCAGCGTTAATTTGCTTTCCCTCTTCAGATTTATCAATCTAGTCATCATGGGCTCTCTGCCAGGGAAATTAGTTTGGACCAATGCCTGACAAAGTGGCAAGTCAACTGCCATATCCCTCCAGCTGGCTCAGCCCCTCCGAGTTTGCTCCTTTTGTTAGCAGGGAGTGTGGTGGAGACCACGAGCACATTCCTGCCACCCTTATGTGCTCCAAGATCCAGTGGGACTGGGACCCAGGGGTGGCCCGAGCCACGTGGGGCCAGAGACTGTGCCCACGAGGTGATAGAGGTGATGGCCAAGTGGTTGAGCAGTGGGAGCCTGGGCAGGAGAGGGCTGGAGGAGGGGGGTCTCTGGCTCTGTGGGCATGGTGGCAGTGGCTGAGGGAGCAGCTGGGACCTGCAGGTGAGCCCAGGGTGCTGGTGGGTGTGGGGCACAGCAGCCTCCGAGCACAGCAGGTAAATGTTCCCTTTGTTCTCCCTTGGCTCCGAGCCTGGTTTGACCTCTGCAACACCGGCAGGGATTGTCAGAAACCTGAGATGATAAAACCCTTCAGAGCAGCCAGTCCCAGGGTGGATTTGCAGCAGGGGAGGAATCCAGTTTTCCCCAGGAGATGTTGGTTTTCTCTTGGAGAGGCTGGGCTGGGAGTCGCAGTCCCTTTCCTCAGAAGTGCTGCTTGCCCTGGTGGGAACGCGGCCGGGCTGTGGGTTTGTCTGCAACCAGAGAGCCTCTCCTCAGAGGATGCACCGGGTTTTCTGCATTCCCTTGTGGGCAGGGGCAGGTCCGGGGGTGCTTTGTGCCTCTGAAGGAGCAGGGGGAGCTGTCCCAAGGCTTGATGGGGATGGGAGTGGAGTCCCTGTTCCGAGTCAGGGCAGGTACCACCTTGCAGGATTTGCTGGTGCGATGCCAAGAGGGCTGGATCTGTGGGAGTTCTGCATCCTGCTTGCTCTGTCCTGGCTTTGAGTTGGATGTTTGGGAAGGGAAGGCGCAGGCAGGGCCCGCTGCCAGCGCCTGTGGCTTGGCTCCCCTCCGTCCCTGCCCGCTGGCCACGGCAGCCCGCAAAGCCAGGATGGGTTTGGGCTGAGCAAAGCCAGCTGGGCTGCGAAAGGACTGACAGCTTGGAGCTTGCCTTGGCCCGGATCCACGGAGGGATTTAGGCGTGGGTTCCCTCCCATGTGCCTGGCGGCCTAAGGGGGTCCAGCAGCCCTGGGCAGAGCCCTCCCTTGGCAGCAGCTCGGGAAATCCCAGCAGGGATGCAGAGGCAGCAGGAGAATTTCAGCCAAGAGGGCGTGGGTGGGGAGAGTTTAAATCCTCTGCCGAGGCTGTGTGTTTGCAGGATGCTTGGCTGCTGGAGGGGGACAGGATGGGGCTCAGAGCCCTCCATCCCTGATGATACCTGCTTCCTCTTT
The DNA here is from genome assembly GCF_020740725.1 of Corvus hawaiiensis. Lineage (NCBI taxonomy): Eukaryota > Metazoa > Chordata > Aves > Passeriformes > Corvidae > Corvus > Corvus hawaiiensis. Next base: position 4,753,408 of record NC_063240.1, read on the forward strand.
CAGGCAGAGATTGTCAAGAGACTGAGTGCCATTTGTGCCCAGATTATCCCCCTCCTGACGCAGGAGGTAAGGAGGAGGCAGGGGATGTGCATCAGATTGCTCTGGCTTCTTGGGAAGAGGCGAATCAAAGTCCAGCCTGAGCAATGGGAGGTTTTGGGGAAGAAAACCTCCATGCCTGGGCTGGAGGGGTGGGAGAAGGGGCTGTGCAGGGGTGGGTGGGGCAATGTGGAGCCAAGTGCTCCTTCCAGCCAGGAGCACGGTGTGACCACCCCCATGCTCTTCCTCCCCAGCACCAGCAGCAGGTCCTGCAGGCGGTGGAACGGGCCAAGCAGGTGACCATGGGGGAGCTCAGCAGCATTGTCGGGGTGAGTTGCACTGCCTGGCTCTTGGCAAAGACTCTTTCCTGCCTGAGGGTTCGGGCCCTGCAGTGATGAGGGAAGTCAGGGTTTCTACTAATGTGATAAGCCCATTGTGGTGAAGGGATTTGCCACGGTGTCCTGAAGGTGTTGGATGCCCTGTGGGATACCCCTTGAGCAGAGTGGGGCAGAGCCATGGCTCTGCCATGTGTTGGGGTCCTGTCTGCAGCAGCGAGGGACTCGCAGGTGGAAGGGGCAAAGGAGAAAAACAAAGTCCAGAGAGAGAATAAAAGCAGGCTGTGCTGTGCTGAGCCTGCTTGACCCTCAGAGCCCAGACAGCCCATGGGTGGAAGGGGCAGGGATGTGACCCAGGCTGTGCAGCCCCGACAGCACCTCTCCCTCCTCCTCGTCCCTGTCTCATCCCATCGCGCTTCGCATCGCAGCCCGTGCGCGAGGGGAGGGCCCGGGCATGGCTGCAGCCACCTCCTCCACATCCAGGACCATTTGCTCTTTCTCTTTCAGCAGCAGCAGCTTCAGCACCTCTCGCACCACGCATCCCCCCTCCCGCTGACACCCCACCCCTCCAGCATGCAGCCCTCTAGCCTGAGTGGGGCCAGCGGCACCTCGGGGCTCCTGGCCCTCTCAGGGGCACTGATGGCACAGGCTCAGCTGGCCACCAAGGAGGACAGAGTGGCCCAGGATGGGGAGAACAGAGGTAAGGGGAAGAAGCACAGCTGGGTTAACCCTTTAAAGGCTGGCTGAGTCAGTGCTGGGCAGCATGTGCAGGGATCCTGCTGCCTGCTCTGCCTCTTTCCTGAGGCTGCTGGCTGCTGCATCCCTGGGGATGGCAAATCCAGCTCATGAAGCGCCTGCAGCCTCAGGAGGCTGGCTCTGTTTCTGACCCGGGAACTGCTGTTCTGCAGTGATGGTGTGTGGCTGTGTGTGCAGCCCTGGCTCTGGGCAAGCGTTTGTGCACACACAGGTCTCTCCGCTCCAGTGCGTGAGGGTCCCCTCCTTTGTGAGGCACCACAAAGAAACCCTCTCTTTTTACACCAGGGTTTACACCAAGTAGAGATCTGATCCCTCAAGCCGAGACTTTTAGGGAAAATACTGTTGCAAGCCCCTGATAGAAACTGTGACAGCCACAGGCCTGGGGCAAGGGGTTTAGAAAGCAGAGCCTCATTGTGTGTGTTGTGCCGTGTAAATTACACTAATTCCTAGTCCATATGGGTGCCTCCTCCTGTCAGGATCACAGAGTGCCTTAAAAACATCATCAATATTTAATCATTGTTAAATCAGTGCTCTGAATGCTACTGGCAGGCGTGGGCCAAATTAGTAACGCTGCCCAGCTTTGCCTGTGGCCTGTTGCTGCTGAAGGGCTGCACAAAGGAGAAGCTGCTCTGAGCTCAAGTCACCTTTTCAGAGCACAGGCATCGAGTGGTTGTGCTGAGAGGAGGCTGGAACAAGGAGAGAGGCTCTGGGCAGCTCGATGGGCTAGAAACAGGCAGCCAAATTTAGCAGGAGAGATGCTTCTCTGCAGACTCCCCTGGGGAAGGTGCTGACTGAAGTGCTGTTGGGTCAGGACCCAAGAGCAGCAGCAAAGCCGGGCACTGGGTGGGGTTTGCTGCAGGCTCTCATGGTCTGGTTTGGCTTTAAGATTCCAAAGAAGTGGTGAAAAGAGCAGCAGGAAAGCATCGGTGGCAGCTCTGCCCCCCTGCACACAGCTGTCTGCAGTTCAAATCCTGTCCGTGTTTCTTTAAGGATGGCTTCCACAAAGGAGGAAAACAAAGTCCAGAGAGAGAATAAAAGCAGGCTGTGCTGTGCTGAGCCTGCTTTACCCTCAGAGCCCGGTCAACCTGTGCCTCTAGCCAGAACTTTTCTCAGTCCGGGTGTCTGGCTGTGGTGAGGGCCATTCCTTATTAAAAAAGAAAAAAAAAAAAACAAAAGAAAGGCGAAATGCTCCATCTGTCTGGGGTTAATGCTCGGTGCTCTGCCATAGTTAGCCAGAGCTGGTGTGAGTCAAACTGAGCCAGGGGTGCAGGGCTGATGGCAAGCATCTGGTCCCCCTCCAGACCACAGCCTTGGAGCAGTGCCTACGAGAATCCCTCAGCTTCCCATCCCTGCCTGCCTCTTTTTGCCAGCAGGGACCTGGACTCATTCTCTCCAAATGCTGGTGGATCTTTAGGAGCAAAAATCAACCAGGAAGGGTTGCTAAACCCCAGCCCACAACCCTGTGCTTGGATTTGCAATAAATGCCTGGCACTTCTTCCCTGGGCTCAGGGAAGTGGACCTGCTTTGCTGTGCATGCACCAAAGCCTCAGAGGGTTTCCAAGCAGGGCTTTTAGGCATGGCTTCCTAAGGAAATAGGATGGGTGTGATCCAGGGGATCTCAGCTGGCTTGCCAGCTCGTCCCCTCCCCCGGTGGCTTTGGACCTGTTGTCATGTCTAGGGAAGAGATTCCAAAGCTGGGATAATTTCTTGGAAGGAGGTGGGTGGATAGAGATTCCCCTGCTTCCCTGAGGAGCACCAAAGTGCTGACCTCCCGTTAGACACCAGAGAATCTGCACTTCAGGTGGGCAAAGTGGGAAATCAGGTGTGATTTTTTGTTTGTTTGTTTTCTAAGCCTGTGTCCCGCTGTTTCCTGCCTTGCCCTGCTGTGCCCCTCTCTCCTTCCTGCCTGGGTACGTGGGGCACAGCCTTGGCATTAACTACCTCTTCCTCTCCTCCCCTCTGCTCTGACACGGACCTGGGATGCTCTCCCTGCTGCTGCCTGGCTCCAGAACACACCCCAAGCCGGGTAAGCTGTGGCAGGCATGTGGCCTCAGCTGGCCCTGATGGCATCTCCAGCGTGCTCCAAGCTGGCTCCTGGGAAGGGATGGGGGTGCTGGGTGAGCTTTCCTGGCCTGGGTGGGCTGTGTTTGCATCAGGGTTTTGTAACTGAAGGTTCTGGGCCACCTCAATTCAGTCTTTGCTGATGCAAGGAGCTAAAGATCAAGGGCTGCTCCCAAAATAACCAGCTCTGTCCTTTTCAAGGAGTTTCCAGTTAAAGAATCATTCTGAACAGGTCTCAGAGCTCTCAGCCCCTCTGCAGTCCTTGGCTGCCCCCTCCCTTTTAGGATCCCCCCAGTCCCAGAGCTGTGACTCTCTTCCCAGGCTCCGCAGTAGCTCTGCAGTATCAGAGTACAGGCAGGAGAAAGAAGGGTTAATGAGCCTCTCAGCTGGGGAACTGTAGGCATTGATCTTGGGCTTGCAAGGTGGGAGAGGAGGAAGTAGAGAAGGTGTCTGTGATCCCATGACTACCCAGGCACCTCCTCCAGAGATCCTGGGGGGCAGGGATCACCTTTCTGCTGCCTGGTTCTGTGCCAGAACTGTGGATCTGACTGTGCTGGGAGCAATCAGGTGCAGGGAGCCCTGGGATGGGGCATCTCCATCACTTTCTGGCTGCCCTGTGATGAGTGTGGGGTTGCCAGGGGATGTGTGACACCCCTGCAGCTGCCAGCAGCCTCTGGGGGAGGGATGTTCTTCCTGCTTGGCCCCATTCTGCTTCCCAACCCTCGTGGCAGGGTTAAGGTGAAGTAAACACCTGTGAGGATTTTCTGCTCCACCCTGGCTCGTTGTCTCTGCAGGGGTGGATCTCTCTGGTAGTGCTGGGGATGTGCCTTGCTCAGATCCCCACGTTGGGGTTTTGGGGTCCTTCCCGCCAGGCGTGGAGATGCTTTGCTAGGATGGAGGTGGTCATGGAGCAGGGCCTGGCCCCACTGAGAGGTGAGGGGTAGCTGTCTGCCCTCACAGTGGCTCACACACCTTCTTCTCCCTCTCTGCCTCAGAGCATTTCTGCTTCCCCTCCCGAGAGCCTGCGGGACGAGGAGCGGACGGGGCTGAAGCGGAAGCGGGAGGAGAAGGACCTGCCTGGGCATTCTGTGAGTGCACCAAGGGGTGTGGCTGGGGAGCTCCTGCTGCAGAGGGCTGGTGTCTTGTGAGCAAGAACAAACCGAATTAAGAGCCCCATGGAGGCCCCTCAGCCTGAGGTTGGGTTGCTGCCAGCAGGACATGGCTGATGTTGGTCCATGGAGTGATGCACAGGAGAAAATGGGTCTCTCTGCTGTCTGAGGTCCTGGGGCAGAGCACAGAGCCTGGTCCAGCCTTGCCCTGTCCTGACTGAGCCCTTCTGGATTTCTCCCTCCTTGCAGGACAGCGATGGGGACAAGAGTGACTACAACCTGGTGGTGGATGAGGTAAGCCCTTGGAGCCTGGCAAGGGATCCTGCTCAAGCTGCAGTCATTAGGTTTAGGACTCTGGTTCCTCAGCTTTGGGGTTCTTTAGGCTTCAGCTCACTGCTGTTGGGCAGCAGTGGCCAGCCAGGACACGTGCCAGCCCTGCTCCAGTGTGTTGTGGCAGCCAAGACTGATTCCATTCCCACTGCTCTGGGAAGGCTGTGCCAGCCGGGGCTCAGCTTTGCCAGCCACAGGCTTGGCTCTGCTTCACAATCCCCTTTCAGCCCCGCTGCTGTAGCATCCCATATGGGGAGGCTGATAAGCTGGATGAGAGCTCCACGGAGCTGGGCTTGCTGCTGGCAGCTCCCGTGGCTGGAGGTGGCAGGAGCCTCGCAGCACACCCTGGCCCTGCCAGCCCAACGCCTCGAGCCCCGTCCTGCCTGGCCTGGCCCTCGAGCAGCCTCGACTTCAACACCTGTGGCTGTGTCTCAGTGCAGGGGATTCACTGAATTCCAGTCTTTTGCAATGGAACTGCCACGTGCTTCTGGTGCAACCTCCGCTGGCTGAGGCACACATGACAGAACTTCATCCCAGCCACCACTGTTCCTGGTAGAGATGATGTTTTCGGGGACGTACTTGTTCCCTTCCTAGAAGACAGAGGGGAGAGCAAGACATGAGGTCTTTTTTACTCGTGCCACTTCCTAAGAAAATACAAGCCCTGAAAGGAAGATCAGCAGGAATTTCTGCAGAAAATGACACTTACGAAAGCCACTCGTTGGTGTCATTATGGTGATAAAAAATCACAGACCTGGCTGAATGGTTAATAGGGAGTGCAAGAGCCGAGCGGTGGCCTCTGAAATGGCAGCCCTGTCTCAGCTCCTCATGTGGGCTGATCCTCATCCCTCCTTGTGAAGGCATCCATGGCCACCAGCGTCCTCTGAACCTGCTGTCACCTCTCATTTTGTCCAAAGAGAAAAATCGAGGCCGTTTCTTATCCAGGAGGGCAGAACGGAGTCCTCTGAGCAGATGCTCCTCATTGAGGCCGAGGGGACCGATGGTGGTCCTGGGTGGCTCCCCAGGGCCCCTATCATGCACAGAGGGGTTCCTGCTTTCCACAGCGCTGTTCTCCCCCCAGGACCCGCCCTCGGAGCCCGGCAGCCCTGGCCGCTCGCCCAGCCGCCGCCTGGCTCCGTCCCGCCGGGAGCTGCCCGAGAGCCCGGCGTCCATCGGCTCCAGCGGCAGCACCGCGCCCCTGCAGCCCAAGGACCAGAGCCCGGTAGGAAATCCCTGGGCAGCCTGGGCTGGGGGTGGCATGTGTGGCCCCGAATTTCTCTCTGTGGCCAGCCCGCCGCAGCGCAAAGCGGGCGAAGAAAAGCCGGTGGTTTGTGTGCGCTGCCACCGCCCACCCTGGGGACAGAGGGCCGTGCCCTCGGGGTGGGACAGGCTCTGCAGTGCTCTCCACCCGCCTGCCTGCAGGATTCCCCAGAGCTGCTCGTAGCAATTGATTTTTCCTTCTTCTTTTTTTTTTTTTTTTTTATTTTCCTTCTCAGTGTTTTTTTTTCCTCTCCTTCCTTGCCAAGCACCAGTCCAGCGCTCAGATTGAAACATCAGCATGTGGGAAGGGGGAGGGATGTTTCTGCCACTCCTTGGCCTCCCAGCCACCGCAGGGACCAAGCGATACGTTCCCCCATCTGGGGTCAGGAGCCAGCTGGGGGCTGCGGGCAGCAGCGAGCAGCAGCTCCCCGGCACAATCGGATTAGAGCAGACAAAGCGCCCAGAGCAATCTGCCAGCACAGCACGTAGCTTTTCTCTGTTATTAATTTTTTTTTTTTTTCTTTCCTTTGCTGGTGTCGACAAAATCCCCAGACAGAAAAAGCAGAAGAAATAGGAGAGGCAAGGAAAAAAGCAAGGAATGAAGTAGCTGTGGGGATTGGAGAGGCTAATTCATGCCAGGCATCCTCCTGGTCCCAGGCTGGGGATGGGGGTGCCCCTACATGCTCGAGAGAGCAGCAGATGTGTTTGTGGGGTCTCGTGCTGGTGGGCACTGCAGGGTTGGGGCACTTTGGGGTGACTTGGAGCTTGCATGGGGTATTTGCACCTGTGGGGAGAGTGGGGCTGTGTGAGGGGCAAAGGCGAGGGGTCCTGGATGGCCAGACCCTGTCCAGCTCCATCCAGGAGCTCCTTCCACCCTGCAGAGTGTGGAGGCTGCTGACCCACCTGGTGCTGGGAGGGCTGTCCCAGGCCCTGGTCCCATTGCTGAAGCTGCTTTTTTCCTCTGCACAGACCGACTCCGTGGCCAGCGCTCCCACCTCCAAGCCCTCCTCTTCCTCACCACCCCGTGACTCCCTCACGCCTGGCCCCGGGCCCAGCTCGGCCATCCCGCTCCGGCCACCCCCGGCCAAGGCCCCCACCACCGACACCGTCAGTGAGTGTCCGAGGACAGCGCCGAGGTCCCGCTCCGCGGTGACAGTGCCGTGGGGCTGGGATGGAGGGACGCAGGACACAGTCTGCCACCAACAGAGCTGGCGGGGCCATTTTGCTCCACAAAATCAGCCCTATCAACCATGGCCAACAGGAGCATTGCCACATACCAGACTGCCTGGTGGGCTCAGACCTGCCGAGGGTGGTGGTCGGGGTGGGGGCAGGGGTTTTATCTGTTTTTCTCTGATGAGTTGTCATTTTGGTGGGGCTGCATGAAGCTGGCAGCTTCAGAGCTTGGCTGTGGGGGCCAGAGGGGGTGGCTGTGCAGTCACCAGGTGCCCCTCTCCCCCGGGTGACGCTCGCTCGCGCCCGTGGGCCAGGGCCAAGACGCGGGTCTCTCCTCGTGCAGCTCTCCGCAGCCCTCTGAGCTCCTCCAGCCCCTACACGTCCTCCTTGGGGATGGTGCCCCACGCCGCCCTCAGCGGGGAGCTCCCATCCCCCGGCCTCTACATGGGTATCCACCTCTCGCCCCAGGTCAGCAGCGCGGTGCTCTATGGCCGCTCCCCCATGGTAAGTGACCGAGGGAGAGGCTGGGTCTGCTGCCGTGTGCTGGCTCTGCTCCCTGTCCCCTGGGCCTGCGCTGTCCCTGTGCAACATCTGGGGCTTGAGCTGGGGGGTGCAGCCATAGGAAGGGCTCCCTTCCAGAGGTGGATGGGTCGTGAGGCTGGTGGAGGCTTCAGTGCGCTCAGAGAAGCCTCTACTGGTTCCACTGGTGTGTAACTGTGTCTGTGGGAACCCATTTGGGCCTTTGTCACTTGCATGTGAGGACACGGCAAGCAGGGAGCATAGAGCCAGGCTGGCCTGGTCCCAGCACGTGCAGGGAAAGGCCTGAGCCCAGCTTTGGTGTCCTCTGCTCCGCTCCTCATGTGGCCTTTGCTTTGTGCAGGTGGCGTTTGAGTCGCACCCTCATCTGAGGGCTTCCACCCTCTCCTCTTCACTCTCCACCGTCCCTGGAGGGAAGCCGTAAGTGGCTGCACATGCTGGGGCTGTGAGGAGGGTGGGCAGCAAGGAGCTGAGCCAGGTGCTGAGAGCATCTCCCTCCCAAGGGCTCACCCAGGGCAGGGCAGGGCTGAGGGGGAGCTGCTCTCCACTCCAGCATCCAGCACTGCCATTTCATTCCTGGCAGCTTGCAGTAACAAGGAGCTGGGTAATTAAACCCCTCATTAGCCAGAGCACAACGGGCACCTTCCACCTTGGCTAAGGGAGCGTGGCTCAGGGAGAGGTCACCTCCTGCCCTCGGGCATCACACAGGGGTTGTTCAGGCCTCTCTTCTGCTCCTTTCCAGTTCCTACTCCTTCCATGTCCTCTGACTCCAAACCGCGCTGCCTGTGTCAGACCCGCTGGGACCCGCGTGGCACCGGCCACTGTCCACACAGGATTCTGGGCTGGTTCTCACTGCTCTGCTCCCTTCCAGTGCCTACTCCTTCCACGTCAGCGCCGATGGGCAGATGCAGCCGGTGCCTTTCCCCCCCGACGCCCTCATCGGCTCCGGCATCCCCCGGCACGCGCGGCAGCTGCACACCCTGACCCACGGCGAGGTGGTCTGTGCTGTCACCATCAGCAACTCCACGCGACACGTCTACACCGGGGGCAAGGGCTGTGTCAAGGTGTGGGACGTGGGGCAGCCGGGCACCAAGACGGCCGTGGCTCAGCTGGACTGCCTGGTGAGGAGGAGGAGGAGGAGGAGGAGCAGGAGGAGCAGAAAGGCCTCAGGGGTGGGGCTGGGAAGGGGAAGGTGCCCCTGTTCCAGTGGAGGGGACAGAGGGGCCTTTCACGTGTGCAGTGAGAGAAAGAGATGCGTCTCCTGCGAGCCCCTGTGTGCTCATGCTCACCTCCTTCTTGCCTTGCCCTGTGCCCTGTCACCCCCGTTCAGAACCGTGATAACTACATCCGTTCCTGCAAGCTGCTCCCCGACGGCCGCAGCCTGATCGTGGGGGGGGAGGCCAGCACCCTCTCCATCTGGGACCTGGCAGCGCCCACGCCCCGCATCAAGGCTGAGCTCACCTCCTCTGCCCCCGCCTGCTACGCCCTGGCCATCAGCCCTGATGCCAAAGTCTGCTTCTCCTGCTGCAGCGACGGCAACATCGTGGTGTGGGACCTGCAGAACCAGACGATGGTGAGGTGAGCCCGGGGTAGGGGCCATAGGGCAGGGACAGGGGGAGATGCTGGCTCTTGGGGGAGCTGGCTGCCCTGACAGCTGTGCCCTCGCCCTCTCCATCCCCCTCTTTCCCAGGCAGTTTCAAGGCCACACGGACGGTGCCAGCTGCATCGACATCTCTAACTATGGCACCAAGCTGTGGACAGGGGGGCTGGACAACACCGTGCGCTGCTGGGACCTGCGGGAGGGGCGGCAGCTGCAGCAGCACGACTTCAGCTCCCAGGTAAGGGCTGGGACCCTCTGGCAGCACCATGGGGCCAGGTGGGACCTGCTGAGCCACAGTGTGACCCTGTCTGTCCCCTCAGATCTTCTCCCTGGGGTACTGCCCGATGGGAGAGTGGCTGGCAGTGGGGATGGAGAGCAGCAACGTGGAGATCCTGCACGTCACCAAACCTGACAAGTACCAGCTGCACCTCCACGAGAGCTGTGTCCTCTCTCTCAAATTCGCCTCCTGTGGTAGGCAAGGGCTGGTTTTTCTGCCTGGGCTGTGGATGGGCTCAGATTGATCCTTTTGGTTTACTCCCCCTGTGCTCAGCTCCCCTGAATGGAATCCCAGATCTTGACCCACTTTGTCTCCTGTCCCAGGGAAGTGGTTCGTGAGCACGGGGAAGGACAACCTGCTCAATGCCTGGCGCGCGCCCTACGGAGCCAGCATCTTCCAGGTGTGGTGAGGCATTTGTGCAGTGCGATGATGGTGGCTCCAGGCACCAGCCCTGCTCTCACCTCCTGCCTCTCTTGCTCGCAGTCCAAGGAGTCCTCGTCAGTCCTGAGCTGTGACATCTCTGTCAATGACAAATTCATCGTTACGGGCTCTGGCGACAAGAAGGCCACGGTGTACGAGGTGGTTTACTGATTCCTGTCACCATCCCTGCGCCATCAGGAAAGGGGACACACCTTGCCCGAAGCCACCACACTCACATAGGCCTCCAGTTCTGGAACTGCCCTCCTGCAGCTCTACTTTCCTTCCTCCTCCTCTGCTTTCAGACACCGCACCAAGGCTCCAGCACCGTTGTCCTGCCCCAGTTCCTGCACGAGGCTGGAGGTGAGGGCTGGGTATAGCCTGGCATCCCCCAAGGCTGGGCTAGGCATCCTGGGCCCTGTCTGTCCCTCAGGCGCCTGCATGGGGAGCTGGACAAGCCTGAGAGCGTGTGTCTCCTGAATTACTGCTACTGATTTAATGGCACCCATTTTCTGCTGCAGAAACAGCTGTAAATTATCAGTAAAGAAATGTATTTAACTGTGTTTTCAATCCCTTACTAATAAAAAGGAACAAAAGAAGGGCTGGGCTGGTTCTGGGCATGGGCCTTTGCCAGCCAACGCTGCCAACTGTGCCGAGGGCTGGGCTCTGAAGGGTGTGTTGGGGGGCTGCTTTTGGCCAGCAGCACAGGGGAGGATGCTCCCAGCATGGCAGAGGAGTGGCTGCTCGCCTGCCGTGGCAGCTCCAGCTCCAGAACTGCTCCGTGGTGCCTGTGGTGAGCTGTGGCTGGAGGCTGGGCTGGGGCCAGGAGCCCAGAGCCGCTGCCACACCGCAGCCACCACCGTGCCGCTGCTGCTCCCCTGCCAGCCCCGGGGCTCCTGGGAGCAGCCCTGCTTGCCCACGGCAGTGCTGGCGGGCGGCCAGACCGATACGGCAGCGCTGAGTGCTCACATCTCATTTCCTTCAAAAACCACTTCCTCCGGTGCCGGCCTCTCCCCCCACACCCCACGGAACCCGAGGCTGCTCCACCAGCGGCACCGCAGAGCCTCCGCCACGCTCCACTCCCTGCCCAAACCGCCAGGCCTGGCTCCTGCTCCCCACCACAGCCAGGGCCAGGGACGGGCTCTGCCCACAGCGGAGCTGCCTCAGACCCCCCCTCAGCACAGAAAAGGAGGAGCAAGTTGTGACCAAAGGGGACAAGGCTCCTGCCATGGTCTCACCCCTTCTCACCTGGCTCCATCCCACTGCCACAAAGCATTGAGGCTACTGCCCAGGACAAGGCACAGCTGCCTTTTTTTGGTTTGTTTTTATTATTAAATACACCCTGGGAGGCACAGAGGGAAGTGAGGCCAGAGCCCATCCGCCCTGGCAGGCCCAGAGCCTTAAACAAATAAAAACCCCCACAACAAAAAGTTAAAAATAAAAAAGCACCCAAATAAAACCCCTAACAATGCCAGACCTCCCCCCCCATCTCCAACTCCCACAGTCTAGATTTAGAAAGAAACCCACAAAGAACAAAACAAGGAGAAAGTCCCCAGGAAATCCACCCCGAGCAGCAGCCTGCACGATGCCTGGCCACGGTCCCAGGGCCACCTCCACCCCTCTCCGCTCTCCTCCAGCTGGGATGCCACAGCCACTGGCTGCACGTTCTTTGGGAAGTCAGCAGCAGGGTAGGTAGAGTCCACCTGTCCATCCACGTGGACACCTGCCTGTCCTGCAGTTGGCACCTCTTGGGCTCAGTAAATGATCTCGTAAACTGTCGCTTTCTTGTCCCCTGAGCCAGTCACGATGAACTGGTCGTCCGTGGAGATGTCGCAGCTGAGGACGGAGGAGGTTTCCTTCGACTGGAGAGAACAGGAGTAAGCACAAGGAGCAGCCCCAGGGCAAGGTCCCACCCCCACTCCCTGGGGAGCTGGGGAGGCTGCAGGGATCAGTTTAGGGGCTCGTTGTTGCTAACACACATTTATGGATGGGCTGTTACTGGGCAGCTCTTGGCAGCCTCACTCCGAGCAACCCCCAACCCTGCTGGCTGCTCACCTGGAAGATGCTGGCTCCGTAGGGCGTCCGCCAGGCATTGAGCAGGTTGTCCTTCCCAGTGCTCACGAACCACTTCCCTGTGGAGGGACAAAAAGCAGCCTCCTGTTACCAAACCAGGCCCAGCAGCTGGATCCCACAGCCTGCCCAGGCTGTGAAACACACGGTGGGGATGAGGCAACCACAACTCTGCCACCCATGAGCCAAGGGAACACAAAGGGGAGTTTGGCTCAAGCAGCCAGCACTGCTCCAGGAGGGATGGATACCCCTTTTCAGGCTGTCATTCACCGGGGACAGGGCTGGCTACCAGAACAAATGCTTGCCCCAGTGCAACGAGCCCTGCGACACATGGCCAGAAGTAGAGGTGGCATCCATGAGGTTCCAGAGCAAGGGGGGCCAGAAGAGGCGTGCCTACCACAGGAGGCGAATTTGAGAGAGAGGACACAGCTCTCGTGGAGGTGCAGCTGGTACTTGTCAGGTTTGGTGACGTGCAGGATCTCCACGTTGCTGCTCTCCATCCCCACTGCCAGCCACTCTCCCATCGGGCAGTACCCCAGGGAGAAGATCTGAGGGGACAGACAGGGTCACACTGTGGCTCAGCAGGTCCCACCTGGCTCCATGGTGCTGCCAGAGGGCCCCAGCCCTTACCTGGGAGCTGAAGTCGTGCTGCTGCAGCTGCCGCCCCTCCCGCAGGTCCCAGCAGCGCACGGTGTTGTCCAGCCCCCCTGTCCACAGCTTGGTGCCATCATTGGAGATGTCGATGCAGCTGGCACCGTCCGTGTGGCCTTGAAACTGCCTGGGAAAGAGGGGGATGGAGAGGGCGAGGGCACAGCTGTCAGGGCAGCCAGTGCCTGCAGCATGGAGTGTGGGGCAGGGCAGCACCCAGCAGACAGGGGCTGCAAGCACAGGCACTGTCCCACGGCCCGGGTTAGACACAGGGAGGGGCTGCAGGGGACTGAGTGGTCCTTGGCCCGAGGAGTCCCCAGCAGTCCTGTCCATGCTCCCCCCTGCCCCAGACTCACCTGACCAGTGTCTGGTTCTGCAGGTCCCACACCACGATGTTGCCGTCGCTGCAGCAGGAGAAGCAGACTTTGGCATCAGGGCTGATGGCCAGGGCGTAGCAAGCGGGGGCAGAGGAGGTGAGCTCAGCCTTGATGCGGGGCGTGGGCGCTGCCAGGTCCCAGATGGAGAGGGTGCTGGCCTCCCCCCCCACGATCAGGCTGCGGCCGTCGGGGAGCAGCTTGCAGGAACGGATGTAGTTATCACGGTTCTGAACGGGGGTGACAGGGCACAGGGCAAGGCAAGAAGGAGGTGAGCATGAGCACACAGGGGCTCGCAGGAGACGCATCTCTTTCTCTCACTGCACACGTGAAAGGCCCCTCTGTCCCCTCCACTGGAACAGGGGCACCTTCCCCTTCCCAGCCCCACCCCTGAGGCCTTTCTGCTCCTCCTGCTCCTCCTCCTCCTCCTCCTCCTCACCAGGCAGTCCAGCTGAGCCACGGCCGTCTTGGTGCCCGGCTGCCCCACGTCCCACACCTTGACACAGCCCTTGCCCCCGGTGTAGACGTGTCGCGTGGAGTTGCTGATGGTGACAGCACAGACCACCTCGCCGTGGGTCAGGGTGTGCAGCTGCCGCGCGTGCCGGGGGATGCCGGAGCCGATGAGGGCGTCGGGGGGGAAAGGCACCGGCTGCATCTGCCCATCGGCGCTGACGTGGAAGGAGTAGGCACTGGAAGGGAGCAGAGCAGTGAGAACCAGCCCAGAATCCTGTGTGGACAGTGGCCGGTGCCACGCGGGTCCCAGCGGGTCTGACACAGGCAGCGCGGTTTGGAGTCAGAGCTGTGAGCAGAACACACCCGATGATGCCAGTCGGGCACACAAGAACCACCACCCAGGTTTCCCCCCAGGCTGTGCTCCCCATCCCTGCTAACCCCAGCTTGTCCACACCTCCCAGCTTCAGCCCCACAAGCCACCCCACCCCCTGCCCCAGCGCAGCCCCTGCCCAGCTCGGCCCCACTTACGGCTTCCCCGAGGTCCCCACTTGCATGCCGGCCACCAGCCCTGGGACGCGCATGTGGGGGTGCGGGTCGTAGCCCACCTGCAGGGGACAGCAGGTGAGAGCAGCTCACACCCCGTGGCCCCACAGCCCCACACGGACGAGGTCACGCACCAGGGGCGAGCGCCCGTAGCCGCCGGCTCCCACGGCGGCCGCAGCCCCGTTGAGCTGCGGGGACATGAGGTGGAGACTGGCGTAGGCGCCAGTCCCGGCCACGTCCCCGTTGACCGCAGGGTGGGCCAAGCCGAAGGCGGCCGAGTAAGGGCTCTGCACTCCCAGCGGATTCCTCAGGCCCAGGGCTGGTGGGGGAGAGGCAGAGTGAAGGGATGGGGCCCTGGAGACAGAGCTTGGAGACCCACCCAGGCCCCGGCGAGGCCAAGCTCACCCAGGGGGTCCACGGGGACCTTGGCAGTGGTGGCACGAAACTGCTGGGCACTGCTGGAGCCCGGGATGGTGTCACCCTGGGAGGTGGGGGTGCTGGACTTCAGGCTGGGCGTCCCTGCCTTCTCCACCTGCCAGGAACAGAATGGGGATGTGGCAACTGCACCACTCCCGTGCCAGAGGGTCTCTGTTAGCTCCCCCTCAATGACAGCCCAGCCCAGACAATGATGCAGGGTCTGTGGGAGGGGATTTGAGCTGAGATCCAAGGGAGCAGGAGCCCCTCCCTGTCCGTCCAGCACTTTGCCCCATGGGTTTGGAGGCAGAGGGACCCATGTCTGGCCACTGTGTCAGCTGAGCCCTCTGTGCCAGCACAAGCCCCAAGCGAATCACACGTACCGTGGGTGCATCCTTGCTCCGAGACGGGGATGTGCTGCTGGAGGAGGCCATGGAGGTTGGACTGAGGGGCATGGCCTCCTTCCTGCCCAGTGGGACCTTCTCCACCCCATTCTCCCGGGATGAGTAGGAGTGGACGCTGTGCGGGGAAGAGGGGTCCTGGGGGGAAGGGAAATCAGCAGGCAGCAGAGCAGGCAGGAGAGCAGAGACGTCCCAGGTTTGGGGAGCTGGTGGCTCAAGCAAGGGCCAGGCTGCCAGCCTGGATCTTGGGACTCATTGCTGCTGCTGGCAAGGGTCAAGGAGCACAACTCCCACTGGCACCTCCCTGTGATGCCCACCTCTGCCTGGAGCAGCCTGTTAGCCCCACCCTCAGGAATAGACAGCACACACTGACCCCAGCCCCTTCCCAGTGTCCCAGCACACTGACCTCATCCACCACCAAGTTGTCTTCACTTTTGTCTGCATCGCTGCCCTGAAACACAGAGCACGGTTGGAGCCAAAGGGGCTGCAGCTGGCTTCACTCCTGCCTGGAGCTGTGCCAGAGGCACAGGCAGCTCCATTCATTGCCCCACAGGAGAGGATGGGGCCACCCCGAGCCCCCCAGCTCTGGGCTCACATAGTCTGTAACAAAGTCCTTCTCCTCCACCTTCCTCTTCTTGCTGCTGCTCAGGTACTCGGCGATGGCTCGTGCCCGCTCCCCGTTTGACAGCGCCAGGGAGCTCTGGGGTGAGGGGACACAGTGTCAGTCGCTGGGGACACTGTGCCCAGCTCCTGAGACAGGCAGCACCAAGGCAGGGCTGCAGCTGACTCCTGGAGCGTGGAGAGCCCCAGCCCAGCCCTCTGTCCTGACTGCAGCCAGTGCCGCCACAGAATGGTGCAAGAGAAGAAAAAGGCACTTACGGGGCCGGGGTCTCGGTCTGTCGCTGTGGCAACGCAGAGGCGCAGCACGAGGAGGAGGAGGGAAAGGGGGACACGCTGTGTCACCGCCAAGAGTCCCCCAGGAAAGCCACCTGCCTCACCCGTGGGTGCTGGGGCGTTCCCAGCAGGGCCAGACCAGCACCACAGCAGCAGGGTGGTCCTGGGCCCCCTCCAAGGATTACCCCCCAGCCAACCCACCTCACCACCCTCCAACAAGGGTGCTGATCAGTGGAGGATGTCCTTCACCCAAACCCCTTGCAGCTGTAAGCCCCCTGCCCCTCCAGCCCAGTCGGCAGCCCTGAAGCATGGACAAGTGGCCCACACCCCAGGGAAGTGCCCAGGTAAGAAGGGCATGGGGAGCAGAGGGAGCCCCAGGGCCCCGCACCACCTGCTCCCAGGTTCACTCAGATCCAACCACCCCCAGCCCTGGCTCTCCCCACACTCACCCCTGGGCTCCGTGTCATGGACTCCTCGGTCATCCTTGGCCAGGAGCTGGGCCTGGGCCCCCAGTGCCCCTGAGAGTGCCAGCAGCCCTGAGGCACTGCTGATGCCAGCGAGGCCAGTGGGCTGCATTCCAGAGGGGTGCGGGGTCAGCGGGATGGGGGGAGCGTGGTGCGAGAGGTGCTGGGTCTGGAGCTGGTGCTGGAGAGGAGAGAGCAGAGTCGAAGGGCTGTGCCAGGACAGCTGCTGGGCAAGTGAGGGGCAAGAGGCAGCCCTGGGTCAGTCAGCAACGGGGCCTGGGTGTGGAGGGGCAGGGCATGCACCCGGGGTGCCCCCAGGAATGTTCTGGGGGCCACCACATCCCTCCCACCGACCCCTCCCACCCTGGGCTGGATGGGGGACCCTGCCTGTACCCAGAGCACTGTGCTGCTGCAGTCTCGAGGGAATAACTGAGTGGGAATGGTGGTGATCCCCCCTCCACCCGGGCCACAAGGCGTCAGGACACAGTGACATGCACCAGCCACCACCCCCGCCCCCAGGTGCACCTCCTGCATCCTGAGTCCTGCTGGCAGCCCCCAAACCAGCCTGGTTTGCCCCTCTCCTCCCCTTGACTCAGCCTCGGTTGGGAGAAGGCATGAGGGGCAGGAGGCATCTCCAGCCCAGGGATGGCAGGAGCCCGGGAGGTGCCATCATGACAGAGCCCCTCAGCCCTGGCCCAGGAGTGGCGGGAAGTGCTGGGCAGAGGGTTGACGTACCCCGATGGCCGCGTTCAGGTCGGTCATAGTCACCTGCTTCGCTCGCTCCACAGCCTGGACCACTTGCTGCTGGTGCTGTGGGGAGAGAAGAGCGGGGCTGGGGCAGGCTGGTTTCTTTCCCTGGGCCCCAAAGGAGCTCTGGAGCACACCTGGCTGGGGCCCGAGGGCTCACCCACCTCCTGAGACAGGAACGGGATGAGCTGGGCGCAGATCACGTTGAGCCGCTTGGCGATCTCCGTCTGGCAGGGGAAGAGAGACAGAGCCCATCAGGGCAAGGGGCAGAGCAGACCCCACGCTGAGGGGCCCTGATGCTTCCAGGAGAGCCCCCTCACCACGGGTGCTTGGCCCAGGCAGCCTCAGGGTACTGGCACTCAGCCCCAAGGGCTGCTGCTCAGCACGACCATTCCTGTTCCTAACAACACCCCTTTCAAAAACCAGCATCCTCCATCCCCACCCTGAGAGCCCTGGGACGCCTTCCAGCTCCTCCCTGCCAGGAACATGAAGCCCCACGGCCCATGCCACCGAGGCCATCCCCAAGCAAGCCCCCAGCCCTGCAGCCATGGCCCCTGCAGGCTCCCCCCACCCTGCCCTCCACGCAGCTTCCTGCCAGCACCACGCCTGCTACCTGCCGCCCTCCCAGCCCTCAGGAAGCCCTGGAGAGGTGCTCTCCTTCCAGCTGCTGTTTTTCTGCAACACTCAAGTGCCACTGGCAATCAAGAGTGTGGAGCGCAGGGAGGGAGAGCAGCATCGTGCTGTGCCATGCCATGTTCCTATGGCACCCCCCTGCCAGCTTCCAGGGCCCCATGTTCCTATGGCACCCCCCTGCCAGCTTCCAAGGCCCCTGCCAGCCCCACCCTGCACAGCTCGGGTGAGAGGAGAGCACAGACATTCAACCATCGCCGGCCTCACAGACACATCCCTGGCAAGAAGTCCCAGAGGCTGTGGGGACAGGCCCCTGCCCCTGCTGAGGGCCAAGAGAGCAGACACTGCTCGAGGCAACACGCAGAGCTGGGGACTCGTCTCCAGCACCAGAGAGGGGACAAAGATCAGCAGCTCTCCCTAAACCCAGCTGGGGGAGGGATCCCTCTGCTCTTGGATGGGCAAGGGATGTCCCGGGCAGGGGATGTCCCGGGCATGGGAGTCCAGGTAAGATGCTGTCTCAAGCCCCAAGGAGCTCCCAGGCCACCCTGGTGGGGAGGATGAAAACACTGTGGAGCCAGCACAGGGCTGAGAGGAGGGGTTGGAACCCAGACCCCCTTATCAGCCCCCAGAGGAGGCTGAAGGGTCCCAGGGACAGAGCTGACCCCTGGATGTCCCCTCCAGGACCTTGGGCACATCTCCCACGCCCAGCTGGTGCAGGTGCTGAAGTGCCAGGGTGAGGGGCCACAGCACTGCCTGGCTGGTGTGGGGACAGAGACCCAGGGACATTCTATGCTGCCCTCCAGAGCAGCTGCTGACCTGCTCTTGCCAGCCCCAGAGCACAGAAACAATCTGGCACCTGCCTCACTTCCCCTTCTGAGGGAGGAAAAAAAGAGAAAGAAAAGAAAGGAAGAGGGGGGAGCAAGGAGATTTGGCAGCCAGCAGTTCTGGGAAGGATTTAGCTGTCTCTCGGGGCCGGCAGTGATGGATTCTCTTCCCTAATGCACTGATGGGCAGCAGCTCCTTGGGGAGAGCTGCCTCCAATTCACTCGCACTCGTTAATGTGCAATTTACTGGCACTTTAACGCTCTCAGCATGAAAAATGATCACACTGTTTGCAGCCCCCCCAGCCACCAGCACGGTCACCTCCCCTCTGGCTCGCGGTGAGCAAGTCCAAGGCCAGGCAGATTCGGGGAGGTGGTTTTACAGAAAGCTACAGGCCCCTTCCATGCCAAAAACAAAGCAACAATAAAATATTAACGTCTCCTGCTCGTTCCCATCTTGATCTTCTCCTGCCAAGCCTGTGGCTGCCTGGAGAGCTGCACCACCACAGTCAGCCCCCAGCCCCATTTCCCTCTGAACAAACCCAGAGCAAAACCCCACGCCTTGGCCCACGCTGATGCCAGCACTGCTGGGCACCTGGGGAGCCCCTGAGGACACTGGGCACATCAAGGACAGAGGCCACACCACGGCACTACCCAGCCTCCATCCATGGCCATCGGGCGATTGCTGCCTCGGGGGCTCAGGACCTGCCTGTGCCCATGAGCAGAGCAGGATTTGGGGGAAGAGGAGGGGAAACAGCAACCCAATCCCTCCAGGGCAGCGATAACCCGCGGCTCCTGCGCCGCCAGTTCCCGTTCCTCACACAATGGCCGCTGGCTGTCAGAGCAGACTTACGGGCCCTTGTTAAAAGTGCCGACAGCTCACTGGCCGGCAGCCAGCGGCACCTGGGGCTGGCAGAAAACACGAGCCTGAGAGGGTTGGGAGAGAACCAGCAGCCAGAGGAGAGGAGCTCACAGCCCTCCGGGGAGAGGCTCCGGGCAGGGTGGACCCTTGGCATCATCTGTCAGAAGGGCAGCTTCACACCTCAGCCTCAGCAGGGAGGCCAGGACAAGGAGGGCATCCCAGAGTGGCAGGAATACCCTCCCAGCGGGCACAAAGCTGGCAGGTGTGGCTGACAACCTGCCCTGTGGTGGGGACAGAAGCCAGCACGGCCACGGTGCCCACCCGAGCAGCTCCCGCGCAACAGTTGGCGTCGGCGGGCGCGGGGCGGGCAGGAAGGCGGCGGCAGCGCGCCTCGCCAGGCTCCTCCGCAGCCTCTTTAAAAATAGATGAGAAGAAACCTTCTGTCTCAGAGCAGCTGGTGACCTGGAGCTCGGCACAGGGGAGGAAGGGAGGAAGGGAGGGACGGATGGGGAAGCAGCGAGGGAAGATGCGCAGCCCTGAGCCCCCGGAGAGCCCACTCTGCACCCACACCCCAAAACCCATTTTTGTCCTCAGAATGCTCCTCAGCCCTGGTCCTCAGATGAGCTGCTCCCTGGCCAGTGGGCAGCAGACACTTGCAAAGGTGTCAAGCCACAGCCCACCACCCTGCTGTGACTCTGTAGCCCCCCTTGCCCTGAGGAAGGAGCCAGTCTCCTTCACAACAGTCCCCCCATGACCACTCACAACTGGTGTGAGCAGCCATGCAAGCACAAGTCCTCCACCACTGCTCTCTGCTTGACACAACAAGCACATCACAGTCCAGGCAGGGCACCTTGAACCCAGCAACCAGAGCACAGATATGTGTTTGGAGAGCTAAGGAGACAG
The DNA here is from genome assembly GCF_020740725.1 of Corvus hawaiiensis. Lineage (NCBI taxonomy): Eukaryota > Metazoa > Chordata > Aves > Passeriformes > Corvidae > Corvus > Corvus hawaiiensis. The sequence continues at coordinate 4,773,520 of NC_063240.1, forward strand.
GCAAGGCCATGACACAGAGCAGCACAAAGCTTCCAAAGTACAGGGAAGGGGACACATCCCCCACAAGCACAGCCTTCCCTGGGCTACAGCAGGGAGCAACATCCCATGTCGTCTGTGGGGACAGCCCTGAAGAGCCCAGATGGCAAGGTGGGGCCAGGGAGCTGGGACCAAGGAGGTAGACAGAGCTCCCAATCCACCCAGACTCACCTGTTTGTGCATCTCGATGTTCAGGCCATAGGACATCTCGTAGTACTGTGAGGGAGAGAAGGCAGCATCAGCATGGCTCTGGAGACCAGGGGAATTCACAAGCAGAAAGTCCTCTCCGGTGCTGGCACACCACGTCAGCCTGGCCACAAACAGTCATGGTGTGGCCAGACCACGGGGACAACACGGTCCCCAGCTCCTCTTCCAGGAGCAGAGGTTCCTCTGGCACATGGCTGCAGCCCACAGGATGGACACAGTCCTCCCAGGGCTCCTGCAGGAATGGGGACAATCCCACAGGAGCAGCTTTGCCACCACAAGCTGCGGCAGCAAGTCCTGCTCCAACACCACGGCTCTTTTTGGGGGAAAACCAGGCAGTAACAGCCACAGGAACCAGATCTCAGGGCCAGGCCACATAACCCAAAAGCAAGGGGAAGGCAAAGCATCCCTGCATGTCCTTTGATGGTTCAGAGGAGATCCCACACCACCCTTCTCCTTTCAGGTGGAGCTCACTAACCATGACATAATGACGCTGGATTTCTGTTTTTTCTGTTGCCAGCTTTTCACATTCTAACTTCAAGCTGTAAAAATAAAGAGGAGAGAGAAGGAGAAGGAGCGACCACCCCTTGGTCCTCCCAGTGACAGGATGTCCCTGGCTGGACAGAGCACAAGCCCTCCCAGTGTACCACACACTTCAGCCTCCTCTCAGCTTCAATCCCATCTCCCAGCACAAGCCAAGAAAACCACCTGAAAGAGGGCGGGAAGAGGCTGATAAAGAAGAGATGGACGGCAAAGGGATCTGGGCATCAGGGAGCAATTTGCATGGACTCTTAACCCCCTCCCCAGCATCTGCTTCCCAAATGGAGTGAGCTGCAAAGCTTAGCTGCATTTCAGACCTTGCTCTGCCCCGCACAGTGTGGGGAAGGGGAGGTGATCCTGGACAGCAGCCTCACGGATCAGAGGGACTCCAGGTCTAAGTGATGACTCTGGCTCATCCCAGGAGCTGGGTGCTAGAAGCCAGCACCTCTTCCTGGGGCTTTTGGCAGGCAGAGGCTGAGCTTCCCCTTCAAACAGTGTCATTTCAAGCTACCACGGTGGTGCTTGGCACAGCCATCCTCTGGAGGGACCGGTCCACCAGCCACACCGGACGGTGCTGCCCAGTGCCAGCAGGAGCCTGTTGCTGGCCAGCACCAGTGAAGTGCCCAGTTCACGCGTTGGCATGGGAACTCTGGCAGCTTCTCACCTGTGGTATTGGTTCTGCAGGAACTGGAATTCCTCCTTGATGCGATCCAAGGTCTCTGGGTAAGTCAGCTTGAGGGACTGGGGGGTGCTGGGGATGGCACTGGCAGCAACAGCGGCTCCCGAGGCAGCGGAGGGTGCCTGGAGATGGGCCTGGGCAGAGATGGGACCTCCGGGGTCACTGCTGCTGCCCAGCAAGGCTGGCACATCCCCCAGGGGTGTCCTGCACCCGGGAAAGAGGCTACGGGCACATTTGGGAGAGCAGCACATGCAGGAGGTTGCAGGAGGAGTTACTGGAGAGAACTCTGGTCACAACCAGGCACCAAGGGCCTTGTCAGCATCAGTTTGGCCACTGAGCCAGAGAGGATTAATGACCATGGCTGGCACTGGGCATGGCACAGACCTGGTGGCCTGTCCTCGCCCAGCTGCTGAGCTCCCTGCCTGCCCATCACCGTCCCACCATCGTGCCCCAGTGGATCCTGCTCCCAGCACCTCACACAGCCCAGCCCCGCAGCGCTGGGGCTCAGCACCGCTTTGGGAAGAAGCACAGCATCGCTCCCGACCATCAAACACTGTCAGCACCGAGCGGGGAGCTGGGGTCTGGGGGCGCAGGCCCTGCGAGGGCCGAGGTGGCACCGCTGCGAGGGGACGGGGCCACGCGGGGCTCACCGGGGGCCTGTTCTGCGGGAACATCCTCGGCACCGGACAGGCCCGGAACCCTCCGGCCGCGCGGGCCCCGCCGCAGGCTCGGGACGGGGCCTGGAAACAGCTCCGAGCTCCGGATCAGGCCCTGGAGAAGAACCCGGGGGTCACCGCCCGGCGCTGCCCGGGGGCGCGGGGCCCTTCGGGAGCCGTAGCGGAGCCGCGGAGCCGCGGAGCCCCGGCCCCGCCCGCAGCCCCCCCGCGCCCCCCGTGCCCGCGGGGACCGAGGGCCCCGGGGCTCCCTCCGGGCTCCGCGGACCCGCCCAGCCCCGGCCCCCCGCGCCGCGCAGACAATGGCCCCGCCGCCGCCCGCCGCAGGTACGGCCGCGGGGCGGGACCGGCCTCGCCGCCGACCCAGCGCCGAGCGGGGCTGGATCCCGGCTGGCGGAGACCGAGCCGAACCGAACCGGACCGGACCGCCGGGACGGGACGGGACGGAACAGGACGGGACTCACCGCGCTGCTGGTCCCAGACCCGGCCCCGGCCCCAGGCGCGCGCCCCTGCGGCGGGGCGGGCCGGGCCGGGCCGAGCCGAGCCGAGCCCGGTAGAGCCGAGCCGGGCCGAGCCGAGCCGGGCTGGGCCGGGCCGAGCCGAGCCGAGTCCAGCCGAGTGCAGCCGAGCCGGGCCGAGCCCCCGCCCCGCCCCGCCCGCGCGGCCGCCGCTCTGCGGAGCGCGATCAATGAACGAGCGCGAGCGCCAGCTCCACGTGGGGCCTGGCCCGTGCGGGCAATCGCCCCTGCCGCCAGCCAATGGGAGCGCGGCGCGGGCGGCCGCCCCCACGTGGGGCGCGCGGAGCTGCCTTCCCATTGGCCAGCCCGGGCCCTGCCGGAGCGTGGGATGTCAATCAAGGGAGGCCGAGCGGCGAACGAGGGGGCGGCGCCGGGGTTTAACCCGTGCGGGGCCGGGGGACCGGAGGGGACCGAGAGGGAACCGGGGACAGGCCGCCCCCGCCGCCCCACGCGGGATCTCGGGGCACGGCACAGCCCCTCCCAGCCCCGCGGAGAGGACCGCCGCTTCCGGCACCGCAGCTTTGTCCGCAAAACGGAACCGGGGAGGTTGCACCGGAGCCGCTGCTCCCGCCGCCCCGGGTAGCAGCGGCTCGGCTTCGGGGCTTTTTGCTGGTAAACACAAGAAGTCGTCGTGTCCCGTTCCGTGTCCCTCCGCCCCCCGCTTTGTTTTTGTTTTTTTTTTTTTTTTTTTAATTAAGAAAATAAGCGAACCCGACACCGCCCACACATCCCTCCCCGGGCTGCAGGTCCCGCCTCACCGGGAATTCCCTGCACCGTGTGATGGCGGGGAGCCGCAGCAACCCTCTGCCCGACAGCTCTGGCCGTGGCCTGGGAACAGCTCCTGGGAAAGTCTCCTGGGCCAGCCCTGGTTTTCAGCGCCAGGAAAGGGGGGGCAGGCCCCCAGGTCCCTGCTGTCACCCCACGTCCCTTGGGATGGGCAGATACTTGGACTGGGAAAGGGACCCCCATGTCCCCGTCCCAGCAGCCCTACAACAGCATCCCCACCAGGGCTGCCACAGAGCTCCCCGTGTTTCCAGCCGGAAGGCCAAGGTGCACACAACCCACTTGGGTTTTCTCGTGGATTTTCTGGTGGTTTTACTCCTTTCAGGGAGATCGGTGGTTGCTCGACATTTTCTGCTGCTACAGGTCAATCCAGGCTTACACTGAGCAGGAAATAAAACATTTGAGGAGCAGCAGCTGTGAGGAGTATGTCTGCCTCTCCCCCTCTTTAACCTTAATCCACGAACAGGCCAGCAGCCCTTTCCTCCTCACCACAGCTCCATCCTCGTGGTCCTGTCGCCGTCCAAAGGCAGCGATGGGTCGGCTCACAGGACAGACCGTGGCTGGCCACTGACGCCGGTTGCCAGCAGAGCTGGCAGGGTATGGATTGGGAGAACCAGAACCCCTCCTCAGCGACGGCAACTTGCCTCCAGCCCCTGGAAGAGAAGAACAATATCATAACCTCAACAAACCCACTGAAACAGAGCAGGACTGTGTAAGGGCCACCCTGACTGAGCCTGCCCAAAGGACTCAGCATTCCCGGGGGGTGATGGGCTGTGCTGGCCCCTCGGGCTGGGAGCAGGATTTTCCAGCTTCGAGCCAGGTTCTGCTACCTTTACTGAGTCAGGGACAGCCCTTAATCTCCCTGTGGGAAGCCCAGCTCCTTTAGCCCCATTTTGCCCAGTCTGTTCCCTGGCAGTCCCGGCATTTTCTGAGAGCAGCTGCGATCTCAGATGGGAGATCTCCAGCTCTGATGGAGTTACTCCAGCTCTGCTGAGGGCAGAGAGGGACAGAGACTCCCCCTCTCTGGAGCTGGGGATGCCCCCGTTCTCACTGCACCATTCTTGGCCCCACACCAGCAACCAGTGGGGTTTGTGCTCTGTAGAGAGAGGGGGGCTGGTGGGGAGAACAGCCGAAGAGCGGTCTCCCAACCCTTATTATATTTTAAAATGTAATAACAGCACGATGTCTATTTTCGTAGACAGAACAGATCATTTCTGGAAGAGGCCCATAAATCTCAAACAGAGGGGAAATAATTTGGCCAAGGTCATGTTAAGGCAAAATATTAAAATAGCAAAAAAAAAAAAAAAGCAGTTTAAAGCTGGACTGAGGCACCATCTCTGCTCCTAAACCTCCCTCCCCAGCCTGGGAACCCCGTCCCCCCTGCCCTTCTGCTTCCCAGCATTACACCATGGGGCTGAGGGGGCCAAGACACACATGAGATCCTGGCTGAGTGGAGAGACCGAGGGAGCAGAAGAGAACAAGGACCCCAGGAAGGGCCCTGGCAGGATCCTGCTCATCCTTTCTGCCCCGGGGACAGCCCCCCTGCAGCAGCCCCCGCACGCTGTGCTGTGCTTGGGGAGGCCTCAGGCATTCGGGATATGGGACTAGGGACAGGCTGGGCTGTCACCCCTGGCTGCAGGATCACCACGATGTTGGCAGGAGTAGGCAAACCCCATTCCAGCACTGATAAGGAAAGTCCTGTCACTGCCATCTCTCCTGTCCTTGCTGGCAGTCCCTCTATCCCATCCCTGGTACCGGAGCTCTGGCAGCACCATCCAGCACCATGGCTGCTCTCACTGCGCATCCCGGCATGGGCAGAGTGGGCCGGGGAGAGGCGCAGGTTTGGCAGGGCATGACCCGGCTCACACCGCGTTGGGTGTCCAGCAGCCAGTGCTCAGACAGCAGCTCCCAGCGGCAGGGACAGGCCGGCAGCAGGGTGATCCCTGCCGTGACCGGGAGGGACCTGCAGCCACGGGAGGCCTGGCAGCGCAGCTCTGGTTCGGTAGAAATGCCATGGCAGGAGAGCGGCAGGAAAGAACCCAGGAACACCTCCCTCACCCGCAGCCACGGGTCAGACCTGCCCCTGAGCAGGAGCCAGGGCCGGTGGGAAAGAGCCAGCCACCCCTCAGGGCCGGGGCTCAGCAGCCAAGTGCTTCCCGAGAGCACGTCCCTGGCAGCGCTGCAGCTCTGCGCGGACCCTGGCAAGCGGCAGAAAACAAACTGCTGCTCGTACCCTCTGGCTGCTTCCCCGGGCTCGGCTGCCAGCTCCCCGCATGCCAGCGCGGCTCCAGCGGGGCCGGGGCGGCTCCAGCGGTGCCACCCCAGCGCCTGCTCTGCCCAGGGGTATCCCCGGCCAGCGCCAAGCGCAGGTGACCCGGGACAGGCACCGGCGAGAAGACGTTCTTGCCTGGTTGCCTGGTGCTCTGATGAGAAAGAGGCGACATTTAACAACCTCCCCCGAGAGTGCTTTCCCCTTCGCCTTTCCTCTTTCTGCGCCGATTTAATTTCTTCTACAGCCTCCTTCTTCCCTTGGCGAGATCTAAGAAATCCGCGGAACCGGGCACATTTCAGCGGAAACGTCGATTAAAGGGAGTGGGGGAGGCAGCGCTCGTGGGATCAGAGGAGGAGCAGGAGAAGAGAGGCTGGAGGGAGCATCTGGCTCCACGCAGTGTTCCGGCAGGACGGGCCGGGCCGGGCATCGCGGGCGACACCGGAGCTTGGGCGGTGCCGGCACCGGGGGCTCTCCGGCCGGGGCTCCGGGGCTCCGGGGCTCCGCTCGGCGGCTCCGCAGGGCTCCTGCTGCCCCCTGCCGCCCCGGCGGGACGGGACAGTGCCCGCTCCCAGCCGGTGCCCCCGGGGCCGATGCCGCCCGGAGACCCCAGCCCGGACACCGTCCCCGCGGTCCCCACCGCGCCGGGCTCCCTTAACCCCCAGGGGCCAGCGCAGCCACCTCCGCGGGTCCTGGTCCGGCACCCACCGCTTCCCCGAGCACGCCACGCTGAGGGGGAGAGCCCCACGCGGCGTGGGTTGCGGTCGGGCAGGGGCTGCCAACATCCCACCCGAGGGTGCGATGGCATCGGTGTCCCCCAGAACATCCCCGAGCCGGGGCCACCTCAGGCTCCTGAGCAGCGGGCGCATCTGGCCGCAGCATCTCCCGTGGCTGCCGGCCAGGGAAGGGGATGTTTAGGGGATGAGTAACATCCTTCCTGGCAGGGCCGCTGCCCGCTCCTGGAAGCTGCTGCAGGCACAGAGGAGCTCAGCCCCTTCGTCCGCCTCTTGCCCCGCTCAGCTGGGGAGAGAAGCCAAGAGCGGGGAGAAACTCGGGGATGGGGCCAGGGCAATCGAAGCCCGTGGAACCGGCACGAGTCCCAGGTGCCAGGGAGAAGGGAGGGAGAATGCTGCGTGGCACGGTGGGAAGCAGCCAGGAGGCTCAGGCTGGGGGAGGCAGCTCCGGGCCCCCTCTAGAGCAGGGCTGGAAGCCAGATCCTGGCTGTGTGCTGCCAGAAGCAACTTATTTTGGAAAGGAGGCGTGTTGGCAGAGGGCTTGGTGCATGGAGCTGCTGACGCCGGGGAACAGGACGGCTCTCATCAGGTCCCAGCCATGCCTCGCAGGCAAACGCTGCTTGGCTTCAACCCGCAGCTCAATCTGCCCCAGCACAACCAGGACTGGATCCCCAGCTCCTGAGTCACGCACTTAAAGGGGTGGACACTCCAGTCACAAGTCGTCACACTTGCCCGGAGCCATAACTCACCCCCAACACCGGAGGGGCTTCCTGGGACTCACCAAACAGGATGGACAGAGCTCTTACCAGCTCTGACCCATGGGGCCAGGTACAAGCTCAAGCCTTAAACAGAGAAAGAGGCACACAGGCTTCACCCCAGCCCCGGACCCTGCTTCCCCTCCCCTCAGCTCCCAGGAGCAGTACCAGCCTCTCAGGAGCACGGCCCAGCTTCTCCAACCTCAAGGCAATGGGGTCCAGCCCAGAGCAGCACTGTCAGGGTGCTGTGGCATTAAGCCATGAGCAGGCCTAGGACGGATCCCAAACTTCACAGCAGACAAGGGACCTGCTTTGCCTTCCCCAGGTGCCCTGCTGGCACCGATGGGGGCTGAGGAGCCAGCAGAGGCAGCTTGCTGCCAGTGTCCCTGTCCCTCCAGAGATGGGCCAGGGAGCACACCTGGAGCAGGCTGCTGTGCCTGGACGTGGCTCAGGAGCTCCTGCAGCTTGCATGTGCCTTGGCATGCCGCGAGTTTGGTCAGGTCTCAGCCCATCCTGCAGCAGGACACATCTGTGAGCCGGGGGATGGAGCAGCCAAGCTCCCAACACGCAGCAGCCGGCCCTGCCCTTCGGAGCCGCACACTGCAGCATTGTGGCCCAGCTGGTTTTTCCAGAGATCCATCCAAGGGGAGAAATCAGATCTCAAGGGAAGGGAGCAGGCACGTTCCTGGCTACACAGAGGAGCTGTCGAGGCAGTGCCAGGAACTGGGGCAGTTGCTGGGCACTGCAGCAGGCCAAAGGAAAATCAAGCAGGCAGCTCCCAAACCTGGGCTGTGTCTCACTGCCCAACTCCAGGAGCAGCTGAGCCTTTGCAGAGCTCTGTTTGCAAACCCTGCGGCAGAGCTGCCCTGCCCTGGCACTTCCTCCAGCTTTGTTTTACACCAACAGATATTAAACAACCAGCCTGGAGGGCTGGGATGGGGGAAGGACCCTGCTGAGGGAGCGGGGAAGCACTTGTGGAAAGAAGGCTCTTGGAGGAAAACAGAAAAGTAGTGTCAGGGCAAGGGAGTTCCCTCCACACAGGGAGGTTGTTTTTGATCAGGGCTTGTCTAGACTGGAGTCACCCACACTGCACAAGCACATCAACACCATACAGCCAGCCCGGGGCTTCCTGCTGTTCCCAGCAGGACAGAGGAGATGCACTCACTGAGCATGGCCAAGAGCTGACCCCAGGACTGGCCATCCCACCCCCAAAGAGACTGGGGAGACCCTCAGGTTTCCAGGGTGCTGCCTCCCGGTGTCCCTCATTTCTTCCCAGCAGTCAGAAGGCCCTGTGCCCCCAGGCGGCCCAGCCTGACCCTGTCACCTGTCCCCACCACAGCCCATGGGCAGCAGAGAGACGCGGGTCAGCTGTTCCAAGGCTCTCAGCTCCCTGCCTTCCCTCTGCTCCAGCTGCTGGAGCAGCCAAGGGAGCTGCAGGCGCAAAGCGTCACTTTTTCCAAGAGCCTCTCCCTGCCTTCCCTCCTCCCTCGCAGAGCAGGGCTGTGATGCTGGGGAGTGCAGGAGGCTCCTGGATCAGGGCAAAGGCAGTACCAGGATGGACCTGGCTGGGATGGGTCTTGGAGCCCCATGCCGGTCACGTCTCTTCTTCAGCTCAAAGGGCTGCCTGGCCAAAGCACAACCCCTGTGAATGTGACACCTCACAGGAATCACAGGCAAGGAGCACCTGGCTCGAGGATGCTGCTGCTCCCAGCAGCCCTGGGCATGCCCAGCTTTCCCAGTGCAACTGGGAGAATGGCTTAGCAGCCCTGACAGCACCTGCCTACAGCTGATGAGGGGCTTCAGACACCTTTCCCCAGGAAAAGGAAACCCCAAACACTTAAGCCCATCCACTCCAAGGCCAGGAGCATCCATGAAATAAGAGAACAGCCCTGACACAAACATTCTTTAAGGATGATCTAATTTAAAAACAACATCATAATGAAAATGCATGTATTTTAAAAAGAGACCCACAGCACTCCAGTGCTGGAAGCAGCTGCATGTCAGTGATGGGACTGCTCTGTACCGATTCCCCCCACCTTCCCAGGACATTTGGACAGCTCCACATCCCCATTTATTTTCCTTTACCACAGTAAATGTCTCCCTACCCCCCCCACACACCCTAAAGCATCAGCTGAAGCTGCAGGAGGGACAAACACTGGAGCACCCCCTTGCCCAAGCCAGGCGTGAAGCAGGCGGGGGGCAAACAGCTGTGGCTCCCAGCACTGCGGAATCGGGCACTGCCAGAGAAAAGCCTGCCCAGGCACCCTTTGCTCACAGCAGCTGCTGGCAGGCAGGACTGCTCTTAAAGGTAATCAATGGAGCAGAGAAGAGCTCTGGATTGCTTTAATCCTTTCCAAAAAAGTATAGCTAGCCCAGCAGCTGTCCCCCTCCCTCTGCGCCTGTGAGGATTTGTACTTGTAAGGCTGGATAATTTGACAGGGACAACACACACTCTGCCCAGGCAATCTCAGACTTCCCAAGGAGTTTGCTCTTCACTCAGTGTGCTTTGCCAGCCCAATAAATCCACCCCCATAAGCCACCCTCCCCTCCCTCCCTTCCTCCACACAGAGGGCTGGGACAGCAGCCTTGGGGTGTGACACAGATGCACGGGGGTGAGGACATCCCCTTCCCACGGGCAGGGTGCTGGCATCACCAGGTACTGGCAAGCACGGCAGCACCACAGGCACGGGGAGCCAGGTGCCGTGGCACTGTGGGAGTGGGAACAGGCAGGGCTGTCCCACTTGTGACAGCCAGAGGCACCAGAGTCGTGGAGCCAACAGTTAATATAGAGCCAGCGTCCCTGTCCCCGGAGCCAGGAGCACGGCAAGGGGCAGGCCTGCGATCCGGGTTCACGGGGCACCCCGGTAGCTGTAGTGATTGTGGTCGGGGTCGCTCAGGGTGAGGGGCAGGCTGGGCTTGCGCTCCGGGTCCTTCTCCTCACACTGCCGCGGGGGACGGTGCTTGAAGAAGTCAGAGACGTAGTGGACCTGGAAAAGAGCAATGGGAAAGAGGATTTGGGGACCCTTCTGTCAAGGCCAAGCAGGAGTCCAGCCGAGCACCAGGCTGCACAGGGGACACTCACAATGAGGACAGCAATGAGAGCCCCCTGCAGCAGCCCCACCAGCACGTCACTCCAGTGGTGCTTGTAGTCGGACACCCTGGTGTAGCCCACGTAGATGGCGAAGGCGATGAGGAAGAACTGGATGGTGGGACGCAGCAACCGGGCCCACTTCCCCACCAGCCGGGCCTGCACGTAGAGCTGGGCAGCAAGGAAGGGAGAAATCACTCAGGGAAGGGCTCACCAGCCAGCCCAGTGACTGGGTGCTTGGGGCACGGGACCTGCAGGGGCTTCCTGTGGCACGGCACTTACCGCCAGGAACATCATGCAGTACATCCCAAAGGAAGAGTGTCCCGAGTAGAAGGACAGTCTGTGTGGCAAAAGGGATGGGTCAAGCCATGAGCGAGCTCCCAGCTGGTCCCCACAAGACCCCTAACCACACCACAGGCTCTGCCCTGCAACAGGAGAGCCTCAATACCCATCTGGGGCTGCCACTGTGAGCCCAGTACTGCTGGGCAGGTGGGAGAGGCACATCCTGTGGCACCATGGCTCACCTGGACTCGGTGATGTTCCTGCTCTCTCCCTGGCAGACATTCTCCAGCTGCACATAGATGGAGCAGTTCACCTTGGACCAGTCAGGATTGCAGACAGCCAGGAAGTTTGGCCGGAGACGGCCGATCATATATTTGGCCAGGTCAGTCAAGGACTGGCTGATGGCGCCTCCAAAGAGAAAGGTCCCAACCACCTTGTAGAGGGCAGCCAGGTAATTGTTGAACTCTGACTTGGAGTAGAGGCGTTCGGTGTAGACCAGGTATGCCTCCCCCGATGAGATCTGCAGAGACCAGGGGGGAAAAGCTGAGGGTCAGGGGCTACTGAGCAGCTCCCCAGGGGTGCAGGATGCTCTGGCTCTGTGGCAGAGGAGCCCCTGGCATCCACCTGCCACAGGAGCTCACAGGCCCTCTCCCCCTCCCTGCAGGGAACCAGCCCCATGGGGCGTGGGTCTCACTACTCTGGTGAGAGCTCCTGACCCCAAGCAGAGTGGGGCTCAAGCTGAGGATGTTGTTGCCCTTCCAGGGCTCTGGAGGTGGCTGTGCTGGGCCCCAGCTTCCAGATACAACATGTCAGCATGACTCTGCCCTGAAGGAAAGGAGGTGGCAGTTCCTTACAATGATAACAGTGCAGCTGATGGTGACCCCAGCCATGAGGCCGTGGGTGATGGTGTCTGCCTTGTAGGGGTAGCGGATGGAGTCATCGTTGCAGTAGAAGCCTCGCTTGTATGGGGAGTTCACCAGAGTCAGGATGATGAAGGGCAGAGATGCTGCAAGGCAGAGAGAGGTGAGGACTGGGGACAGCAGCCAGCAGGCTCCACACCTGCACACAGCATCACACCGTGTCCCCATCTCTCGTCCCTAAGTCTCTGCTCCCCGATGCCAGGGAGGGATCCCCTCCAGCAATGAAGTCCTGAGCCACCTGTACCCAGGGCAGGAGGACTTGAACCCACCAGTGCACTGCCCTGACAGCGATAGGGCCCTATCAGAGCTCACAGATGCCTGCAGCACCCAGATACCACATGAGACAGCCACAAATGGGCACCCACAGAGCCCCTACGGCTGCCCCACTCCTCCCCAGGCACAACAGTGGCAGGGCCAAATCTTGTGCCCTCTCCTCACACTGCCCAGTCTTTCGGCCTAGGAAGACAGAGCTCATAAACTTAATGAGCACAGGCATCTTGCAAACCTGTTGTAGGGCAGGGAAGGGCCCCCAGATGGTGCCAGCAGAGCCCTCACAGCAGCTCCAGGAGAGCCAGTGCCGGGAGATGCTGCGAGCTCCCCCGGGACAGAACCGGCCCCGAGATCCAGAGGGGTTTGGGGGTCTCTGCGCCGCACAGCAGCCGTGCCAGCCCGCCGCTGGCATGAGGCCCCCTGCCCCTGCTCCATCCCTGCTCAGGAACAGCCACGAACGAGTCCCAGGACGCTCCCCAGGGAAGCGGCCCCCCCTCCCCGGAGGCCACCTTCGCTTGGGCTCCTCTCCCAGTTCCGCCTTTCCCGGCGGTTTCCGCCTCCCCTTGTTCCTCCGTCTCCCGGGAGCCCGCACCTTTGTCCCCGCCTCCCCGCCCCGGGGGTCCCGCCGCCTCCTGCGCTCACCGAGCGAGCGGGAGGGAGTGCGGCGATGAAGCACCGGGGGCTGCCCCGCCACCCCCGCCGCGCTGCCGGGGGCAGGGAACCGGTCCCAGTCCCTCCGCCTCCTCCCCGCACACCTCAGACGTCCATTTTCAGCTCAAATTAGACACCAATTTTCTTTCTGGATAATTTCATCCTCCAAAAAAAGCTCCCCTAAAAATATAAAGCACCGGCCCACAGGAGGGAAACGCGGTCCGAGCTGCACCGGGACCCGGCCCCCCCCGCCCCGCAGCCAGGGAAGCTCCAGCCGCGATCCCGATCGGGGCCTTTATTTTTAGTCCGTCTTAATTCGTTACTTCCTTGCGGCAGTTTTAGAAACATTTACCCGCACCGGGGGGGGGGGGGGGGGGGGGGGCGAGGGGGTCCTAGAAGGGGTGCCCCGAACCCACTCGCTCGGAGCTGCGGAGCCCCCGGCCCCGCTCTGTCCGCCCGCGGAGCGCCGGGCTCGGCGGCGGGCAGGCGGCCAGGGCGGCGGCGGAGGAAGCGTCCCGGTGCCGCCCGAGCCGAGGGACCCTCCCGCCGACGGACCGGGCCCCCGCCCCTCCACGGGACTGTTCCCGGAACAGGGGACGGCCCCGGGAACCGGGACGCCCGACGGAGCCCCGTAGGGCTGGGGCAGGAGCCTGCGCCCGCCTGCCCCCACCGCCGGTGGCTCTCGGCGGAGGCCCGGAGCCCCGGGACGGCGGCCGGGCAGGTGCCTCCCACGCTGCCCCTGGCCCGGCGGCACCGGCCACGGGCCAGAGCGGGCAGACGCGCGGCGGGATCGCGGGCCCACGGTACCTCCCGCGGACCTGGCCCCAGCCCAGGGCGCGGCCCCACCGAGGGCACCGGAGGGACGCGGAGACGCTCCGGAGCCGCCCGCGGCGGGGGCGCCGGTACCGAGCCCTCACCGACCGCCAGGCAGAGCACGTCGAGCGCCACGAAGACCTTCCTGCGCTCCATCCCGCAGCCGGTGCGGCCCCGCGGCCCGGCCCCGCGGCTCACATGGCCCGGAACGGCGCGGGCCCGGCCGGGAGGTAAAGTCCGGGCGGGCGGGGCGGGGCGGAGCGGCAGCCGGTGCCCCCGCCCAGGGCCGGGCCGGGCCGGCGCGGGGCGGGGCGGGGGTGGCAGGGCCGGGGCAGGTGTGGGGCGCGGCGGGGCAGGAACCTCTCTGGATCCAGACCCCACTCGCCCCCCGCCGCTTCCTCGGGCCCAGCTCCGGCGTCCTCGTCTCCGGCCCTCCCGAGCCTCCCGATGCCCACCCCGCCTGGCCGCTCTCCCCGCCTCGGCTCGGCTCCCTCCAGTCGCTGCGCCAAGGGGAAGGGGGAGAAGAAAGGGAGCGAGGCCACTTTGGGAGCCGCCTGAGTCCCACCCGCCTCGGGACTATGTCCCGAGAAAAAAAAAAAAAAAAGGGGAAAAAGGAAAATTCAGTCTCTGAAACGTGCTTGCTGCTCTGCTGGGGGCTCGTGCAGAGCAGTGGTGGGGCTGTCTCTGTGGTGAGATGCGTTTCTGAGGGGAAGGAGGGACGCCCAGGATCCTGTGGATGCAGCAGACACAGGTGTGAACACACAGGGTGAGACAGGAGCTGATTTACCCGCTGAGACACTGGGCTGTATTTCCTGAGCCTCAGACGTCCTGGGAGCAGAACAGGCTCACGGTGCTTCCTGCTGGGTTTGGGGACATGCTGAAACCCAGAATGGGGACAGGAGCAAAGGTTGGAGCACGGGTCCCACAGCAATTCCCTGGTGGGAGCAGGGACAGTC